>NC_092656.1:12824571-13134882 GCF_032118995.1 Asterias amurensis
TTGGCGCAGCGTTGAGTATCCAGATCCAGAACTACCATGTACATAGTCATTATCACAAACAGTAATAAAACTAGACGCACACTCGTCAAAGCTCGACGACAAATTCATGTCCAGTTACTGTTTTATAATCTGCTCTTGAAGGCCAATACAATTTGACTCTGTGGATCATGGATAATCAAGTTTTAATGCAATCTTGCTTAATCTATTAAATTCATTGTTGTTACTAAGGAACACACCAAAGTTGTTTCGAAAAGTCGGTGTACTTTAAGTGTATCTTTGTATTTTAATAGTTGTGTAAACGACACTCTGGAACTATGAAATTGAATGTCACTAAAAAATACCACCTGTGGTAGAATAACAAGTATTAAACCAAATATAATTTCTTGTGTACATAGTCAACTGAACCCTTTCTCATGTTACCAACTGTATATGATGACACGCTTGGTGCAACATAGGAAGGAATGGTGCAACAAATTTAATCTTCAACACCCTTGGAGGTTCTGAAATAATCATCTGATATGCACTAATCGTTTTTCTTCCTCCATGGGTAAATTAACAGGGCAGGGCCGTAGGGTTAGGTGCGGCTCTCTGTCGTTTCGGATTGTGACTTTAGGTCGGCTTTATTTACACCGGCCCCTGAACAACATGACCTCCAGGGTCACCTTAAAGAAAAGGTAGAAACTTTGGAATCAATTAAGGTTACTCGAGAAAAACACGGCATTGTTGTGTGCAAGCCCAATTTCATAGAGCTGCTAAGCAAACAAATTTGCTCAGCATGAAATTTCTTCCTTGATAAAAACAGGATAACCAACAAAGTTTCCACGTGATTTTAAGGATGAGCAAACAACAGCTTAAAAAAAAATAACAAGCAATATGCAACAAATGGAAAATTGGTTGGTAATTCTGTTTTTATCAAGTAAGAAATTTCATGCTAAGCAAATTTGTGTGCTTAGCAGCTCTATGAAATTGGGCCCTGATTGTGGCCTACTTTGTGTATTTCAGGAGCTTAAGCCCAAACATTCTAATAACAGGTCCTAAAGGCATGGATTACTGCCTCGAGCTAGGCAAGGCCATATAATTATATTTGAGAAAAAAAAAGATTTGAGTAAACCCAGCACGTGTATTCGATGTAGATGCAGAAACGGGGCAATGGAGTTTATTGTGGTCCCAGTGATTTGTTTTGGGTTTTATACGAAAAAGGACACATAGGTCTAGCCTATAGGCCTGCCTGCCTCAACAGAAAAATCAAACTTGAGCATACAATGTGCTTTACAAAAAAAAACAAAAAAAAAAAACAGGCAGTCTCAGATCGCACATGGGGAAATTATACTTTGGCTGGTAACCTTAATCTGGTAAGCATTATTGTGTTGTGCTTATTAGCTACATGTTTCATACAAGCGTCGCTTAAGCCTAAATTCATGGAGCTGCGTTGAGCACAGCACAGAACAATTCTTAGGTTACCATCCATTACCATATCTTGCGACGGTGCCGTTCTTGGGTTGACTGGTTCACTGTTTACTTTTGCAAGTATTTCTACTTAATCAGCTGTTTTCAAAAATCCCAAGTTTGATTTATTCTTCATCAGTAACAAAAGATGAGAACGCTATACTGAAAAGAAATTCTTAAATAGAGACCAAAAGCGGTAAATAAGTGACCTTCTGGAGAAAAAAAAATAATAATTTCAAAAATTATGTATTTCATATATAATTACTTTGTGAGGGTCCCTTTAAAACACTTGGGTTAAAGGTCAAGTTAAATGGAGAATAATTGCACTGTGTTCTTTCTGGGAGGTATATCTCATGCATACAGCAGCATAGAATGGCTTTGTACTCTAACATAATGATTATGTCACATAATATGGGTTGAGTTCGTTATTCGAGGCCGGGTCATAGTTTGTGTGTCACTTGGCAGTTGTTGAGAGAACATGTGTACAATCTCGCCGGTAGATTGCCAATAATATATTATTGAAAGAAAACATCTTGACCACGTAAAGTTTAGGGAAGTACATCAGTTTTAAAAATTGTCATCACAACATGCGTCTTCCACAAGCGCCTGGGCAAACAAAATAAACTAAATATACAAACAACATTTACTACAAAATATTTTGAAACAATTTATCCCCCCAAAATAAACCTCAAAAACACACACACACATAAACAAACATTTTAACAGTGTAACAGTAAGACAATAAGCAAACAATTCAAGCTCACAACATGAAAAACACACAAACAGGCAAACCACTCAAATAAAAAAGAAAGAAAAAACACAATCAAACACAAAACAAACATACAGAAGACTAACAAAAGACGTAGGACAAAATACATAGGCCCTATATAGTGCATGAAGTTAATAAAGGAGTTTGCGTCAGATAAGAAAATATTGCCAGATTTGGCACTCATTTAATTTGTAGCATGTGAGGATAGCTTTGTCTTAAATGTTATAGCATTTTGTAATTGTTGGGCTTCTGTTAATTCGGAAGGGTGTTATGCATGCCTTCCCAAAAAGGGCATATTATTTCAAGGCAAGTTGAAAAAAAACTCCGATGTAGGTGCAGTTTCAACTAATGATGTTTGTATATTCCTTAATTGATAAATTGAAGTAACAACTCATGATTCTGGGATCCCCTGATCAAGGCAATAAGCCCAACAGAAACACAAACACGAGACAAGACTTTATGTTAATGTTAATTATGTTAATTTTATTAAATGTTATTTTACGAGCATTATTCTTGTGTGGAAGCATGGAGCAATCCATGGTGGGAGTGAGTAAAATTCAAGCATCATAATTATGACTGGAATTGACAACTATGGAAACTGCTGCTACTTCGAATTGTAATATTTTATAAACTATCCTAAAAAACGTAAAATTTTGAGAATCATTTTGAAACTCATTTGACGTCACTGTCACAGCAGTGATATGTTGTCTGCAAGAGCCTGTCTGCGTTACCATAGCAACGCTTCATCATTAGATTGTATAAGCTACATACGGCATTGTGTGGCCTTGAAGTTACAACACGCATATTTAAATACCTTCTAAAAATTGTCGTACGAAACCATGCTGTATCTAAAAACGGTACACCATTTTATGGATGCGTTTTGCATTGAGTTTGCCGTCATACAGTGTTTTAGCTTATCTAAATTTAGAAGAAAAAAAATAAGGCAGTTGTGTATAAAAATCATCCTTACCATTATTGACGTACATAACTATCACCAATGACAAAAATATTCTCCGCAGATCCATCCTGATCGTTCCTCTACATACATATCGTTCCATCGTAATGTCAAGTCTGATTTCCGACAGGTTTGCTGATTAAATCATCCCGCAATATGGCACCCTCTGGAGCCGGCGACCTTATACCCTACAACCCCGTAGAAATTACCGCCTCACGACAGCAAGAACGGAACGGGGAAACGACGCGAGAGACCCGGCGGAGTAGTCGATGAATTTACGGTCCGTCCGTGCGTGTTGGTGGTCAGAGGACTACTGAGTGATGATAATGAGCTTGCCTTATGGGCGTTACCAACTTTCCCGCATCGTTGATGAACTGTCGAGTATTATGAAGCCGTCACACTGGTTGTGTTCATTCACCGTCTGTGCGTACTGTACATAGCCTATACACGGCTTCAGTGTGCACACAGCTTATACCACCGGCAAGGTTGAATCACAACGCTGATTGAGTGACGAGAACATCGTCATCAACAGTACACAACTGTCGTATTGTGTACATACACAGAACACGGTGTGAGTTCTGTATGTACAATCGACCGCTAGGCTTTAACCTCTAACTGATAAAAGCCCAGCATGCCAAACTTATGACTAATGAAACACACATACGCACCCTTCACTCCCGGCTGCAAATGCTCACTTTGAGCATTTTATTTCCGCCTGGCTGGGTTTAAATTGCCTTTTAATAACCTATTCTCTTCTAAGCAACTATCAAATTAATACAATCACTGCTCTGTTTTCGGGGAGAAAGCCTTCAAAAAAGTGGGTTTTGCATTGCATATTGTTTTGTAAAGAAGTCAATTGTGGACTGTGAGAGAATTGGAACGCGCCGAACCGTTGCTAATATCGTGGTTTAGAGGGGGACAATAGTTGCACCTTTCACAGACGATGACGCACCCCGTGGGAATACCCCAAAACTATCGTCGGGTGACTTCTATCAGAGTAAAATAAATATTAAACTTATTGTATATTGAGGGTTGGAAATGTAAAGAGGTTTTACAACTTAAAAGAAAAAAAACGGATCATTCTTCTAAAAGTTGTTTAGATTAACTTCTCACAATTGTCCAGGTTGTTATTACATCCCGGCCAAAACCTTTTAGCTTTTCAATTTCGATTACAAAAGATGACTTGTTATTATCAGGCTTTATCGCTATCAAAGTTCATAGGAAAATGAGGCTGAAAAGTGACAAAAGATTGTGTTTAATTGGTGGTTGGCGGTTTTTATTTTATTTTATTTTTTATTATAAAGGGTTTTGTTTAATTGTATTCAGATTAGCGGGTCCAGTGGGCCATTATGATCGTCAATAGTGCTATGTGTATAAGTGGGGACTTTGCACACTTTTATTTCACACAAGGAACTTGTGATTTAATGCTTTTATGAAAGGTTTTGTTGTTAAATGTATTATGTCATGTTTTTGAAGAGTAAACTCAATTTGAGTCTACTTAAGTTTTCAACAAACACAGATTCTGCAACAAAGTGTCAGCATATTCGCTGGTCCTGTTAACAAATTAATGATAAAGAAACCAATAAGTTGTGTTTGTCAAATTAATGGTTTGCACACATTCAAAGCGTGCACTCGATCGCAAAATAGTTTGGATTTCCCTTCAAAAGATATTGTATTTCGTGGGCCATTCTGGATCTAGTTTTACCATGGATGAATGAAAATACTCGGTAGTTTATCGATCCCATGCATGCCATCGCACATTCGTGACCCCGGTTCGAATCCATAATGAACCCATATCAGAGCCTCCATGTGGGTTGGATGTGTTTTCAGTCACTGTAAACAGATTGTGTGTTTTTTCTATTGGTGTAGTTTTCTCCCCGTGTACAACTACCACATCATCTTATTCTCTCTGTACAGTTATCTAGCCTAAAGCTCAGGCCCATGGATGACGGTTTCTTTCTACATTGATTATTGGCGGATTCCTTTATGTCCATAAAGATTCAACACGAATTTATACGGAACTATAATCCTCTAATGGGGATGGCATAGCCATACTGGGTTTGTTTCCGACGGGGGGGGGGGGGGGGGGGGGATGGGCAAGCGGGAGCAAAGTTTGTTCCCCATCCCCCCCCCCCCTCGATCTGATGCGGAAGGGGTGGGTTTGCAAAGGTTCAGAGCAGAGATCTGCCCCTTACTCTGATCACGCAACAAATGGAACATTGACACGAACACAAACTAGGGTGTTAAAGTTGACATCAAGTGCGTTGGCAGAAGTATAATGAGCGGTATTTTTACACCCTTGATTCGTCAGTTTACGCTCTAATAACTCAACTCACGGATGCTATAGATTAGTGATAGGAAATCTATAATCAGCAAGAAGGCTTTTAAGACTTCGGGCCTACAATTTTCTTTTTTCGTTCAAGAAGTAATCCCTATCAAGCTGTTTAGAATCGCCGATTGTTGTCGTCCGAATACAGATTTTCTTTTATTCCGATGTCACACTTCTTAAAGATGCTGTGTCAGATTTTTGGCCGATTTGACCCCAAAATTTTGATTTAAAATTCAATAGGTATTTTGATGGGGGTCGAGAAAGTTACAAGCTTTCATTTGAGCCATTGCTCGAAAAAGTCCGCCAATTATTAGTAGCAGTGAAATAAAGTGCTCAAAAAAAAAAGAAAAAAAACGGGATCCCGACAATATAATCACGTGACCAATTCTTATGTGTTTTATAAGAAACGTTTTAAATTTTTGTCATGGTTCCTGACCATTAAAAGTAAAAGTTAACTTTTTTTCGTTAGAGCGGGTGATACTCTTTGAAATACCATTCACTCAAAAAAATAGCTTTTAATGTTTGGGGCCAAAAATCTGACATATAGCATCTTTAACTCCATATGTGACAAGAAAACAACAAACAGTGATTGACAGTTTGAAAGTAACCCCATTCTTCTTCTAATACGAGAAAAACTCGCAAACTTCTCAGAAAGGAAAATACCACTACAAAGGACACCAACAAATATTTTGGTTTCTATGTCTCGTCTGCACAAACAAATTCAACACAATGGTGAATTTACACAGTGGGAACCTCTGTTGCAATGTTTGCGCTTAAAATTTCCAACCACAAGACAAAGCGGCCATTCAATGTTGGAATCAAAATATGAATTATCAACTCACGGACTGTCTACTGGTTAAAGTCCACCCGGCACACTATTAATGAAAATAATTGTTAACTAACAAACAACTTATTGAAAATACTATTATTATGACCTCAATATTTGTTGAACTTTGTTGGTTAAAGAATCGACATTTCGTCGATCATTTCACACACAAATTACTGTGACATACGTTTGTGTCTGGGGCTATGGTAACGATGGGGATTTTAGTTTTAAAACGAGAATAATATTTCACTTTCACATGACAATTTTCGCCAATGTTACAGAGGGTAATTAAAGGTATGACAGGATTACTCAAGCTAACAAACAAAGCCGTTCTGTTCATGTTTTGTGTGTTTGGAAACTATTGGTAATTGTTAAAGACCAGTCTTCTCACTTGCTGTATCTCAACATTATGCATAAATTTTGAGCTCAATCGGTCATCGAAGTTGCGAGATAATAATGGAAGAAAAAACACCATTGTCACACAAAGTTGTGTGCTTTCAGATACTTGATTTCGAGACCTCAAATTCTAAACCTGAGGTCTCGAAATCAAATTTGTAGAAAATAACTTCTTTCTCGAAAAGTATTCGATCCACTTCACAAGGAGCTGTTTCTCACAATGTGTTATACTACACCAACCTGTCAAGTATGGTTTTATGCTAATAATTATTTTGAGTAGTTACCAAGTGTTCATTGCCTAATCTTGCCTGTGCTTAATCTGTCGTTTGAGCCGACAATGCAGAATTGTTCAGCTTGTTAACGGATGCATTTTTCTCGATTAATCATGACTTTCATTTAAGGGGAAAACATTTCACGTTCTATGAACTTCATAATCATACATTAAAGGCAGTGGACACTATTGGTAATTACTCAAAATAGTTATTAGCATAAAACTTCACTTGTTAACCAGTAATGGGGAGAGGTTGATAGTATAAAACATTGTGAGAAACGGCTCCCTCTGAAGTGACATAGTTTTCGAGAAAGAAGTAATTTTCCACGAATTAGATTTCGAGACCTCAAGTTTAGAATTTGAGGTCTTGAAATCAACCATCTAAATGCATGCGACTTCGTGTGCAAGGGTGTTTTTTTTCTTTTCATTATCTCGCAACTTCGACGACCAATTGAGTTAAAATTTTCACAGGTTTGTTATTTTATGCATATGTTGAGATACACCAAGTGAGAAGACTGGTCTTTGTCATTTACCAATAGTGTCCACTGTCTTTAATATTGTGTGTGTCATTACCAAGTATACCACCTTTATTATTATGTCTTTTCTAAACATTGCATGAATTACTGAAACTAGTACAGACTTATAACCAATAGAGTAGGTACCAATGGAACAAGCATGGTCGTGTCGTTGCCGTGCGGTTTCTTTCACCGGCCAAAAGCTTTCAGCAGCAGAGTCACGATCAGTTCACATTTTGTCCTTGAGCAAGGCATACGATTCCACGAAACGCTAGGATTAATCCAATCGCGAGTTAGGACGGGAACTCGTCCTAACTTAGGATGGGTTCAATACTTCCTAACGTCCATACTAAGGAACTTCACTCGTCCCAAGTTCTAAGATTATTCCTAAGTTGGGAAGAGTTTTGTGAAATCGACGGCTGGCCCCTAGTGGATGATGATACCCATACGAAGGGGGTAACACAGTTTCAGCCCCAGGAGTAGTTGGCAATGAGCCCCTGGCGACAGTTGATCTGGGTCGATTATTAGGCCAAATCACCTTGCCGTGTCCGTCCGGAGCGCATGCAATTATGTCCTCTATGCAATACTATCCGGAGGGCATTATTGCATGCAATAATGTCCGCCGGCGGTTTTGCATATGCAATCGTGTCCGCCCTGACACTGGCCTTGTGATGTTAGGCTTATAATTTATCTCATTAAACAAATAATTAATAAAAAGTGTGACAAACTAGACCCTATACCGACGAAAACTAAAACGACTCAGCAACACAGAAGATCGATCGTCAATTAACTTTTTTATTCACAAAACAAATTGAGAAATGCATACCCATCTTTTAAAAAACGAAACAGTATTAGTTCATCAATTCGAAAACAAATACACGTATACCCACTGTGGTGTTAAAAGGATGCGACACCTTTGGTAAAGTGTCTGTAAATGCATTCATAGGACTACTCAAAGAAAAACAACAACAACAACAACAACACCAACACAAAAACAAACAAACAAACAAAACAAACAAACAAAACAACAAACAAACAAACAAACAAACAAACAAACAAACAAACAAACAAACAAACAAACAAACAAACAAACAAACAAACAAACAAACAAACAAACAAACAAACAAACAAACAAACAAACAAACAAACAAACAAACAAACAAACAAACAAACAAACAAACAAACAAACAAACAAACAAACAAACAAACAAACAAACAAACAAACAAACAAACAAACAAACAAACAAACAAACAAACAAACAAACAAACAAACAAACAAACAAACATTATTATTTTGTGAAAGTTTTCAGTGACTCAAACTTCGGACCAGTATACACACAATGCCACTGTTCTGATCTTTCTTTCACATTTGAAATATTCATGCGTTAATTAAAAATTTAAACTAGAATTTTTTAACTTGATAAACTAAATCGAAAGCACCTCAGCAGTGAAAAGTTAAACATCCCATGAAACGTCACACAGAGACTGTTCCATTGAAGTGTGGACCTGGGAACAAAAAGAGGACCACTATGGGGACTTGAAACACCATGTGAAATTACACACATCCACGCAGGTTTTTTTTTACATTATGAAAAACATCATTTTTGTTCTGCATACAGAGGTGACTGCAACACAGAGCTTTATGTCGCAGGAGATTTTGTCCCCCGGCGTGTGTCCAACATGGGCTGAAGGAGGTTGATCAGAAGAGGGCGCTGTCGTGCGATATTTCTAAAACATTCGACATAAATAGTTGTTGCAGTTGTGTGGGAAACAGCCGAAATAAAACAAGATTCTACACAAAATACTACAATGGGGAAAAACAATACATACATAAATGAAATCAAGTGCATAAAGAGATTTTCTTTAAACAAAAATTAAAATAAATTAATAGAACATGGTTGACAAGTTCAATCAGTATTTCTTGTGAAAAAGAAAAACCCAAGCAACAATTTCAGGTGTTTACAACATGAAATCAATTATAAGATGTATCAGAATAATGTCCTCTTACAAGTAAACCCAGATGTGAGAAATGTGTAAATCATTCGAGGAAAAGGAAAATCAATCAGAAAATGAAAAAAAAAATGAAAAAAAAAAAAACAACTAAAAAACACAAGAAGGGAAACTTAAAGGAACACGTTGCCTTGGATCGGACGAGTTGGTCAAACAAAAAAAGCGTCTGTAACCCTTTTTTTCCATAAATGCATATGGTTGTGAAGACGTTTTAAAAGTAGAATACAATGATCCACACAAGTTTGCCTCGAAACTGCGTGGTTTTCCTTTTACTGTGCGGACTAACACGGTCGGCCATTTATGGGAGTCAAAAATTTGACTCCCATAAATGGCCGACCGTGTTAGTCGACGAGGTAAAAGGCAAACCGTGCAATTTCGAGGCATGTTTGTGTGGATCATTGTATTCTACTTTTACAACATCTTTCTAATCATATGCATTTTATAAAAAACGGTTACAAACGCTTTCCAAGGACCAACTCGATCGATCCAAGGCAACGTTAATTCTGTACCCCATTTGAACTTTTCTTAAAACAGGTTGCATTTATAAACACTTTACCACCGGTTAAGTCACTGCATTTAAGACATGGGCAGCTCTCAAATCCAGGCTAAGGTTAAAATTCAATTAATCTATAGCGTGTCTTTTTAAAAAATATGTTATAATGACAAATTTGCAAACAATTTATGTACAACATCACTTCCCGAAAAAGAAAAAAATAATAATAATATTAATACATGTAATAATAACCACTCCCCAAAACATACCAACATTCATCGCAGGTTTCATTACTTTTAATGAAAATGCGACAGTTTGCAACAACCATTCTGATGTATTGCAACAGTCACAATAAATGCACATTCACTTGGAGGTAATTCTGGCAGGCTTTCGCAAAACACCAGACACCCGCCCCATACTTTTGTCGACACTTTCATCGAGTGCATGTATGGTTTGAATTCACTACGCATTGCGGTTTCACACCAGCCACATTTATCTGGGCCAAATTCCATACTTTTTCTATCTGGAAAGTTTCCCCAAAACACCAGGGCCCAATTTCATGGAGCTGCTAAGCACAAAAATTTGCTAAGCATGAAATTTCTTCCCAGATAAAAACAGGATTACCAGCCAAGTTTCCATTTGTTGCATGATAGTGCTTGTTACTGGTATTCAGCTTTTGTTTGCTTATCCTGAAAATCACATGGAAATTTGGTTGGTAAACCTGTTTTTATCAAGGAAGAAATGTCATGCTAAGCAAATTTGTGTGCTTAGCAGCTCTATGAAATTGGGCCCTGATACTAACCAGGTACTTTGTGGACACTGTCAAAGCATGTGTGGCTTGATATCCACATGCATAGCGGTTCCACACCAGCTAAATTTACCTGGGCTAAATTTCTTTTTTTTTCTTTTGCTTACTAGTCAGTTTGTGTGTGCTTACTATTGGATACTATTAATTATTCCAGTATAAAAAAAAAACTAGCAAACTAACTATGCCTGTTCAAATTGAATTCGCATTGTTGCATTAATCTTATGCTAGAAAGAACAACTTCCAAATAAAGAGAGGCTCTGAGCACAACATTTTTTTCTTTCTTTTTTTCTCAACGCCCCTTAAAGCACTAGACACAGTTGGTAATTACTCAAAAACAATTGTTATCATTAAAAACTTACTTGATAACGAGAAATGGAGAGGTAATTTCTCACTCAAACATTAAAATACTTCAGGCCTGAACCCTTTTATTATACATCTGAAAGCCCACAAATTTGATTTAACAAGGGTGTTTTTTCTTTCATTATTCTCTTGCAACTTCGATGACCAATTTAGTGAAAATGTTCACAGATTTTATGCATATGTTGTGATACACCAAGCGAGAACACTGTTATTTAACAATTACCAAAGGTGTCTAGTGCCTTTAAGCATATCTATACCTTGCTTATGTTGAGCAGCATTTTATGAAGTCCAAATTCTTCTGTGAACCTTGCAAAATGTCAGATGTACTTTACTTTCCCAAGTAAAAGAAACACAGTTGTTCACTCTAACATTGGGTCAATATTCTAATATTATGCCCGAGACTTTAAGCTGGTCCAAATTGCCAGCTACGGCTTCAACTTAACTGTTGCCAAAGAGCAAAGCCACCCTATACTTGTTAAACAGTTATCCATCATAGCCACAGCCATAGTGGTCATCATAGGTGTAGCCGTAGCCGGTTATTGGACATAGTTGACTTGGGACTTCATAAAGAAATAAAAAAAATGTCTGCTTGCAGGCTGTGAGAAGTTGGGCCCCAGTGGAGTAGCACCATATACATCAAAAACATACATTGAATTGAATGGTCCTAAAGTTCTCGTTTCAAATTATCCGGAAATGATAGTTTTTGACTAAGTATCGTACAAGATAAAACTGTAAAGCCACCTTTACTTTTAGCATAGGAGACTAAATGATAAACATAGATTGTGGATTTTCTTGGGATGGGACAAGTTGTACAGTTCAAAGTTTTACAATTGAAATGTATTGACTGGTTCTGAGTATTTATAGTAATGCATAAATTCCTACTCTTGTTAAATACACTGGACACCTTTGGTAATTATCAAACACCAGTCTTCTCACTTGGTGTATCTCAACATATGCACAGAATAACAAACCTGTGAAAATTTGAACTCAATTGGTCAGCAAAGTTGCGAGAGATAATAAAAGGAGGAAAAAACACCCTTGTCACACGAACAGATGCATGATATTGAGACCTCACCCATGAGGTCTCGAAATCAATTCAAATATTTTACTGAGAAAATACTTCTTTCTCAAAATCTAGGCTACTTCAGAGGGAGCTGTTTCCCACAATGTTGTATACTATCAACAGCTCTCCATTGCTCGTTACCAAGTAAATTTTTATGCTAACAATTATTTTTTAGTAATTGCCAATAGTGTCCAGTGCCTTTAAGACATGTGACATTATTAAGAAAGTGCCACAGAGCCTGAACTTCATGCAGCTCGATTTGTACAAAGCTCAATGGAAGATTGGACAGTACAACTTTAATCACCTTCTGATTTGAAGAAAGGTGGCCGTCTCAAAACTCAATTAGTTTCATTTTTACAATTCTTGATTTATGTGAAATTTATGATACAAAATGTACACTTCTCATACCACCAGTGTTGTATCTTGTCGTCCAAGAAAGAACCGGGGGCCAACTTCATAGAGCTGCCTAAGCAAAAAATCCTTGCTTTAGTAAAATCAGATTACCGGCCAAGACTTCACTCAATTGTTATGCTAAGTATACAATAGCTAAACACCATTCAGAAGCAATGTATAATAATATGGCATGAAATGGTGTAAAATAAGCGAGCTATTCTCCTGCTTAAGCAATTATTTTGCTTAAGCAGCTCTATGAAATTGGCCCCTGGAATGCAGGAGAGCTTTTTCCTTTTTCTCGACATGTAGAGAAAAGGTTTTGGGGCAACAAAATACAAAAAACTTGTCTCAAAGTCACAAATCAAAATGTAACGGACTGGTGAAATTTTTAAAGCAAATGCACATTTTGTGTTATAATTTTGCTGGACTATTCTCTGGTTTGCTGTACGGTAATTGTTCTTGTTGGAAAAAAAAACCATACTTATCTTGATTCAAAGACAGAAGGCATATCCGTGGCAGTTTTCAATTTGCTATCAATTTTGTGAGTTATCTTGATTCAAACAGTGTAAAGACACACCAGTGGTTAGCCCTATATAGGACTCTTCCTCTGTGCTGTACACGGATACAGAGTCCTAAATGTCACGGCCCATTTCTGGGGCGTAACATTTTCAAAGCTTCGTAACTCAAATCTTACCTGCCAGAAGCCACTAATCTCAACAGATTCACATTCCATGGCAGCATACATTGTTCTGCGGTGGGTTTTGGTCTTCATTTATTCCTCACAAATCCGTCATTTTCGTGAAATAATGCAGCTCCCAACGTTAACAGATTCCCGTTTTGATCGCACTCTCACATTGTTGTCTGCTGCAGTGCGAACGCGTATACATAGCGTGCAAGACATAGGATGCACTTATTCTTGGTCACCGAATCTTGACTGCACAGCAGTAACACGCAAATGCAATATTGCGCATCATGCGTCTTGCGTACGCACAGCTGACTGTGAGAATACGCTTGTAAACAGGAATTTGTTAACGTTGGGAGCTGCATTATTTCACGAAAATGACAGATTTGTGAAGAATATATATGACGACCAAAACGCAGAAAAATGTATGCTGCCATGGAATGTGAATCTAAATTAGTGGCTTCTTGCAGGTAAGATTTGAGTTATGAAGCTTTGAAAATTTTTCGCCCCAGAAATGGACCCTGATATCCAGGTTGTCACTGTAGTATAATACGGAAGTGTAAGGCCGCCAGGGCTAATCAGTGGTATACCTTTAGCCACAGTACTAAAGCTGTATTTTGTTCCAACGCGTATTGAACCTTGGTTATGTCAGGTATTAACAAATTATAACTCACCGACCTTTCTCTTTCTTTTATTTCCCTTGAATAAAAAAAAAATGCGTTGAGAAATCAAAGAGATAGCGTGAGCATTTTGATAAAACTGTCTCAAATAAAAAATAATCAGTTTTCCTTAAAAGTCAACTGTTGGTTATATTTGATGATGAGTATACTTGCAGTATGTGGTCATGATGTCTGGTGTAGTGCGCAGCGAGCCTTGATGAACTTGTCACACTGGCTTGCTAGTGTCATCTGCGTCAAAACGGACAAGATAAGATTGTCAGTTAAACCAGCATGCACAGGACATCATCATTGCATCTGGAATATCAATAAGAATAAGAATTAACAGTTAATAACAATTATGGCTTCTTATAGCGCTCAAGTCCGTCACTCAGAGATGCTCAAGGCGCTTCAACATTCAGTATTTTCCTGCAAGGTAATGTGGAGTAACATTTTGGAAGTATGAGATTATTTTATTTACATAGCAACATGTAATGGTTTACAAGGTGCTGTGGTGCAATATATTGCCGATCAAACCAGGAACAAAGGGGCGAACCACTTCTCTTTTTCGATAAGTGCACTTGGTTCTTTTGCATGCGTTACACAACACATGGGACCAACAGCTTTACGTCCCATCTGAAAGAGGCAGCAACAATGGTTACTTGTCTTGCTAAAGGACACAAGTGTGACGACCAGGACTCAAGCCCACACTCTGTTAAACAAACACTTGAGTCCGGTCCGTTTATCCCATAGAGTTATATATAAGAACTAGAGGGTGCACTGGCCTATATACGCGCCCCGGCATGCGCGCAGGCGGCCATTTTCTTAGTTGACAAAACTAGGGCCTTTCTCAAACCACGGCTTGGGCTCTGGCTCGTGCTGATATCCGTGCAATACGCGCTGCTCCAAAATGCAGGTTAAATGCAAGCTGCGTACACAGCACGCAGCAAGCCTAAGCCTGAGCTGGAGCCCAAGCCGTGGTTTGAGAATGGCCCCTGGCATCCCCCACTGCGTGTGTTTGTGCGACCATTTTGTAAGTTGAACAAAACAGCATTGCGTAGCGTTCAATAAACACAAACTCCAACCATAGATATATAATTAAATTATTCTATATCTATGACTCCAACGTGTGTTTCATATTCAAATTACTTCCTTCTTGAAAACTACGTCAAATCAGCGGGAGCCGTTTCTCACAATGTTTTAATACTAACACTCCCCATTGCTCGTTAACAAGTAAGGTTTTATGCTAATAATTATTCTGATTCATTACCACTAGATCACTCCAGATCACCCCAGATCACCCCAGATCACTCAGCCACAACACCCCACACCTTATTGGAGTGCTTACCTGTATAAAGCTTGTCTATGAAGTCTAAACTAAGAGGCAGCAGGCGTTGAATCACTGGAACCATTACCATCCGTACTAATGTCTTTCTCAGTACTGTGTCCATCCAGACTTTTCCTACATACTGGGCAGGAATTATGCTGCAAATACAAACAAATAGCATCTATTTGAATAACCGTACAAAAAAGCCACACTGAAATAAATTATATGTTCCATCCAAAGACGTATGCAACAGAAATTCCATAAACATTACTTCAAATTACAAGAATACAATTAAGCTTTCACAACCACTTCAGACAGTGGACACTATTGGTGTTTATTAAAAATAATTATTAGCATAAACCTTACTTGGTAACGAGTAATGGGGAGAGGTTGGTAGTATAAAACATTGTGAGAAACGGCTCCCTCTGAAGTTACATGGTTTTCGGAAAAGAAGTAATTTTCCAAGAATTTGATTTTGAGACCTCAGAATTAGATTTTGAAGTCTCAAAATCAAGCATCTGAAAGCACACAACTTCGTGTGACAATGGTCTTTTTTTCACAGTTATCTCGCAACTTTGACGGCCGATGAGCTCAAATTTTCACAGGTTTGTTATTTTATGCATATGTTGAGATACACCAAGTGAGAAGACTGGTCTTTGACAATATTACCAAAGGTGTCCAGTGTCTTTAAAAGAACTGGGTTCTTTTACATGCATTACACAACACACAGGGCCTGCAACTTTACGTCCCATTTGAAGCACCAAGCAAGGGACTGTCATTGAGTTAGAGATAATGGGAGATGAATATCTAAACTTACCAATTCTAACCAGGGGACTATACAATCAGGATGAAACAGGTGTTTGCAGGGCATCTTCTTGGCTTGCTGACCAACACTAAACTCGTCTTTACAAACTGGGCACTCTAAAGTGTTTTCTGGTGATGGGGGAACAAGAAAATTAAAGTTTATTTCATTCTTGTTTTCTTCCCAAAGCAAGAAGTCCATGCATTGAACAAAATATTGGCTTACAAAGATAAAAATTCCAGTAAAACATCAGTGAAATAACATTGGCATTGAGAACATTTCGGGAAATAATATTATGACGCCTTTAAAAATACAAAGCATACATGAAAAGAGAAGTTGACAAGTGTGAACTAAAAATGTCATACAACTTGATTAATGTCCAAATTGATGACTATAGTTATGGCTAGATTTCTGGGTCATCATGCGTTGAATTGTAGAACCTCCTTAGCAACACCCTTATCAACAGTCAAAGCCGTAACTGTAGCCGCCAATTTGAATACGGCCTAAGAACTCAAAATATTGTATAATAGTGAATGTTTTTAAGTGAAATGGTGGGAATATTTTCACGAGTTGAAATATGGAATGTTCTATTCAACAAGTGGAAAATATATTCCATCTATTAATGAAAGAAAATATCTAAAACCCCATAGGGGCCTACCCGAAGCGCACGATTTAAAACAACTGACAAAGCTAAAGCCTAAACCAAGCTAAGTCAAAGCCCAAGTATAATTCTAAGTCACGCCAAGCCAAAGCCTAAACATATCACAATCCCCCTCCTCAGTAACTCCACTGAATTCAAATATTGATTATTTTCTTCTCAAGACGAGTTGAAATCTTACCTAAATGTTCATTGTTTATTGTTATTGTTTGAAGCTTAGCGATATCTTCTTGTGCAGCAGGTGATGGGCCCTGCCCTTCAACATTATTTAGTAACTGCAAACAGAAAGAAACAAAAATATACAGTTAAAGGCAGTGGACACTATTGGTAATTACTCAAAATAATTATTAGCATAAAACCTTTCTTGGTGACGAGTAATGGAGAGAGGTTGATGGTATAAAACATTGTGAGAAACGGCTCCCTCTAGAGTGCCATAGTTTTCAAGAAAGAAGTAATTTTCCATGAATTTGATTTCGAGACCTCAGATTTAGAACTTGAGGTCTCGAAATCAAACATCTAAACGCACACTTAACTTCGTGTGACAAGTGTGTTTTTTCTTTCATTATTATCTCGCAACTTTGATGACCGATTGAGCTCAATTTTTCACAGGTTTGTTATTTTATGCATATGTTGAGATACACAAACTGTGAAGGCTAGTCTTTGACAATTACCAATAGTGTCCACTGCCTTTAAATACAAAAGATCCAATAACGACAAAATCTAGAGGAGACTTTCTTGAAGGTAGGGTCATAGATTGGTTTCTGTCAACATAATGCTTAAAGCCACTCGTCACTATTGGTAATTACTCAATTAAATTGTCAGCACAAAACTTACTTGGTAACGATCAATGGAGAGCTGTTGATAGTATAAAACATTGTGAGAAACGGCTTCCTCTGAAGAACTGTAGTTTTCGAGAAAGAAGTAATTTCTCACTAAAAAATTTTCATTGAATTCGAGACCTCAGCTGAGGTCTCGAACTCAAGCATCTTAAAATAGTCTTTTCTGCCCTTTTTTGGGGCGGACTAAGAAGTGGTGAGATTCACTTCTGACAAAAAAAGTATGAAACTGGGATACAATCTTAGGAAAAATACTGAAATTATGACAATTCCACCGTTTGATTAAAGGGAAGGTACACGTTTGGTAAATTGTCAAAGACCAGTCTTCTCACTTGGTGTATCCCATCATGTGCATAAAATAACAAGCCTGTGAAAATTTTGGCTCAATCGGTCATTGAAGTTGCAAGAAAATGAAGAAACAAAAAACACCCTTGTTAGACGAATTTGTGTGCTTTCAGGAAGGAATAAAAGACTTCTATCATTTTAATGAGAAAATACCTCTGTCTCAAAAACTGCGTTACTTCAGAGGGAGTCGTTTTCCCACAATGTTTTATACTATCAACAGCTCCACAATGCTTGTTACCAAGTCAGTTTTTCAGTTAAAATTTGTTTTGAGTAATTACAAAACGTGTACCTTCCCTTTAAACCCCTCAAGTTATAGATTTCAAGAAGCCTCTGGGAACAATACCCTCAGCACTAAAGAAGTACATCCAAAGAGCATGACTTATTTCATGTGGAGACAAATACAACATTTTTTGTCTTCCAATTTTGAATTCCGAAGTCTGAATTCAGATAAAAGTCTGACAATTCCCAACCCTGAGTTAGATTTTCGAAAAGTAGGAGGCAAAATATAATAGACCTTTATTGTGGTGCAGCCATCTTGATTTCAACTGATATCAATGTAATCAAACCGAGGCTGGAATAACAAAATAGTCTGGTTCCTATTTGCAAAATGAGTATTAGCATTCATTATTGTAATTCGATTTGAGGAACAAGACCCAAAACAGAGACATCATGATAAAGGTCTGTAATGTCATTTCTTACCTGGGTGATGATGGCGTCTAGCCCACCTTCTCCCCATGCATAGTCTCGTGGGTTGCCATGTAGATTAAGCATTTGACTGCACATTGTAAAGATAAACAAATAGTTACATTTTGATACCAATTCAATGCAATCAAGACATGTGAAAGAAATCAGGGCTCAAATTTGGAGAGAAACTTCACAATACCACAGGGCTTGTAGCTTAAAGACCGTGGACACTATTGGTAATTGTCAAAGACTAGTCTTCACAGTTGGTGTATCTCAACATATGCGTAAAATAACTAACCTGTGAAAATTTTAGCTCAATTGGTCGTCGAATTTGCGAGATAATGATGAAATAAAAAACACCCGGGTCACACAAAGTTGTGTGCATTTAGATGGTTGATTTCAAGACCTCAAGTTCTAAATCTGAGGTTTCAAAATCAAATTCATGGAAAATGACTTCTTTCTCAAAAACTATGACACTTCAGAGGGAGCTGGGTCTCACAATGTTTTATACCATCAACCTCTCCCCATTACTCGTCACCAAGAAAGGTTTTATGCTAAAAATTATTTTGAGTAATTACCAATAGTGTCCACTAGCTTTAAGATATACTAATCCTAATAATAATAACAGTGGCTTCTTGTTGTAGCGCACATATCCCTCACTCAGTGACCCTCCTGGCGCTGTAACATACAGTATTTTCTGCAAGGTATGTAGGATTACGTTTGAACTATGAGACCAAATCCTTAGCACCATGTATGGTGTACAAGGTGCTGTGGCGCAGTATGCTGGCAAATAAACCAGGAACACAGGGGCCAACCCCTTCTCTTTTTGATAAGTGCACCAAGTTCTTTTACGCGCCGTGCATTACAAAACGCATGGGACCAATGACTTTACTCTATACGAACAAAGCAAGACGGTGTCAAGACCCGGACTCGAACCCACACTCTGCTGATCAGAAACATCAGAGCTTGAATCTGGTGCTCTTAACTGCTCAGCCACAACACGTCGTTGCTAGTCTATTCGTCGCACACGACTTCACTTCATGGTACAGTTTAACATCAACTTAACTACTTTGATATGAACAAGAACTGAGACTTTTAAGATAAGATTGATCTCATTTGTTTTAACGGTATTAAAGCCATTGGACACTTTCGGTAAACAATATTGTCCAAGGCTCACACTTCGTGTACCACAACTTATAAAATATGTGAAAATTTAGGCTCAATCGGTCATCGGAGTCGGGAGAAAATAACGGGAAAACCCAACCTTGTTTCCCCACGTTTAGCGTGTCGTGACATGTGTTTAAAATATATCCGTAATTCTCGCTATCAAGAATTGATAGTGTTTTAATGTTTTCTCAAAAAGTAAGGCATTTCATGGAATATTATTTCAAGATAAGTCTTTCAACATTACCTTCTGTAAACCCTGTAAATTATTTTTAAATCTGTGAACTTTTATTTTGTTTTCTCTACTGAAAGTATATAATGGCTTTAAGTATAGTTTATTACTAATAGCGTTTAAAGTAAATTTATCATACCCACAGTCAGATTGAACTTTCAGATTACAACAGTACATGTATAAACCTTTTGAAATGTTGGTTGGTAATCTGTTTCTGCTGAGCACCTTTTATCTGTGCTTAACAAGATTTGGTGCTTTCAGGCTCTGTGAAAATGGGCCCTGCCTCCATGTCAAATATTTTGATGACAACCAAAGCATCAAGCATATTATGTCAGGACTCAATTCCATGAAGCTGCTTAGCAGAATATGCTCAGAAACTTTTCTTTGATGAGCATAAAATTGGGCCCAGCCTTGATGTCAAAGTGGTGGATATCAGAAGAGAAAGACTGAAATAGTGACTTACACTGGGAAGACGAAACCACCAGGTGCTGCTTGCTGCATGGGGTTACCCAGTCCTAACAAATGTTGCAGAATCCTACAGAGAAGGAAAAAGAATTATGTTCAACGAAAAACTAAAACATTACACTGCAAATCTATTTTATACTTGTCACTGCCAGGATCATGGGTGCACTTTTTAATGACAAGGTCCTAAATATGATAAGGACTGAGCCAAATGCGAGGTCCTTCACGACGAGGTCCAAAATGGCCATGTAAAAAAGGACCAAGCCAAAGGTGACGTCCTTTATGACCAGGTCTTAAACAGCCATGTGATAAAAGACTGAGCCAAAGGCAAAGTCATTCATCGCATGAACTCTGAACCCACTCTAACCAACCACTCTTAAACCACTCCAGCTTTGTCTTAATCAGCCATCTAAAACCTGGTCATGCTATAACCTTTCAAACAATAGGACTGCCTAAACTGTCTCGGGTGAGATCAATTTAAAAGCATGCTCCTCCCTAAATACTCACGCTATCATATCAGCAGCTGGGTCTCCCCTTTGATCTCGAGGCCCCATCCTCTGAATGGTTACCCTAGACGACTGCCCTCTGGGGCCAAACTGTTGTAACCTGGGAGGATTGCTGGCTGTGGGACTGGGTGTGACGTTGCGTGGATTACTGGCGCTACCGCTGTTGAAATTATTACTACTGCTACTGTTGCTGCTACCAGGCTCATTGGGGCCGCCCGGCGTTCTGTTCCTTTGATGATTGACAGGGTCTGCTAACTGACTCCATAACTGTTTAGATGGAACAGAGACAAATGTCAAACAACGAATATGAATATTGTAGTACCTGTGGTGGTTGGAGCGCTTGGCACCATTCCGAAAGCACTGCGGAAACATCTAGATGAACTAGGGACAACTGTGAGGGTAGATTTGCTACAGAAGGCGGCGCTTTTGGGAAAAGTGAGGATCACGAGAAGGACCCTTAAGATCTAAGGCTTTGGGATGTAGCCAACTCGAGGAGTTACAAGCACAGAGGAATAGATAAAATGAAATAACAATCGTAATAACCAATGCGCTGTAAATTAATCATGTTAATAGTGCCCTTGTCATTGGGCCAATAACAATCCTGTAATCTTTCTCAGCTCCCTTGGGAGTATACAGCCCCGGGCTGCCATGGCCCTCCAAACATGCCAAAGGCTTTTTCAAACACAACATCAATCTTGACAAGAGAAGCAATTCTAGTGAAGTGTCTTGCTCAAGAACACACGTGTCATAACCGGGATGTGAACCACCAACCTGATGACTTAACCACCAGAACTTGAATTTGACGCTCTAAACTGCTCGGCCATGACACCCTTGCACCAAGCGTCATGGCCGCGCGGTCTAGTGCACTAGAATCAAGGTCACAGAGTTTGCTTTCAAGTCTCGGCTTGGCTGGTCATGATGCTTGTGCCCTTGAGCCAGGACCTTTCTCTATGCTTTGAATGGGACATAAAGCTGTAAATCATGTGTAGAAGAATAGGTAGTGCAGCTTAAATAACCCTCAACACTGAAAGGAACATGCTGCCTTGGATCGATCGAGTTGGTCTTTGAAAAGCGTTTGTACCCGTTTGATATAGAATGCATGGTTAGAAGGATGATTGAAAAGTAGAATACAATGATCCACACACATTTGCCTCGAAACTGCGTGGTTTTCCTTTTACTTTGCGAACTAACACGGTCTGCCATTTATGGGAGTCAAAAGTGATACTATGTGGATCATTATAATCTACTTTTAAAATATCTTTCTAATCATATGCATTTTATAACAAACGGTTACAAACTCTTTTCAACTCGACCGATCCAAGGCAAAGTATTCCTTTAATATTATGGAAGAGTATCTTGAATTCGTGCCATGAGTATCATGGTCGAGCAGTTAAGAGCGTCAAGTTCAAATCTATCTTCCACCAAAAAAATGACAAAGTCCCAGATGCAAGTTTTCTAACAACAATGGACATTGATTTTTATGCAAAGGAGGTATCTAATGTTAACGTGTGTATGCAATGGTCTACTTAATGGTGTTTTGTAAGTTAAAAGATAAAGGGCAGTCGGCAATCACGATGTGGCAGGAGATTCTGTCCCCTGGACATTCTGAGCCCCATATGGCGACTTGTTAAGAAATTTCATCTGATAGCTCCCTCTTTGGACTCAAATTCCTTCAGCCCAGTTTAACTTACCATATGATGGAGATATACACACATTAACGTGTGTATGCCTGAAACCGTAGACTGTCCTCCTATGGACCAATCCGGCCTGTCAATCAAACTGTGCGCGTTCACCCATTTGACCAATCACAGCAATGATTGTGGTCGGACAAACTCGGTCATGCAGAATCGTGCAGAATGTCATTGGGAGTGCTTGTACACGTGTCTTGCTCATGTGCGCGGTGGGCGGAGCTTAGTGGAACGATGGAGCGGTCCATTGTCCCTCTTCTGTTTATACTCTATTGTTTCCCATTGGTTTTGTACACGTTTTCCAACTGTGGACCCTTCCCAACTGTGGACTCTCTTGTCCTCTTTTGTTAGCCTAATGTAGGTCCCCGATTTGAATGTGCTAAAACTGTACCTACATGTACTCGCCGTGACACTTGCCTAGACTATCCTAGTCTCCAACAGGTTCTTGTATTAAGCAACAACAACTTTACATTAAAGACAACAAATAAAACTCTGACTTACCGAAGTGAAAGCTAAAGCTGAATCAAATACATCACTTCTTTCACCACCAACTTCATTAGTTTCCGTCCTGTCACAAGAAGAAGAAAAACAAACCATTGAACTAAAACAATAACTGATTCTTTATTAACTCACTAGTATGGTTTCCTTCCTCACTCTAAACAAAATCCTGACACCATATGGTAACTCAACAACCAAACTGTTGAACTCTCTAGTTTGGTGGTAAACCTGATCCCATCTAAAGCGTAATGAGTTTATTAAATTTGGTTTTTACCCATACACTGTGTGATAGAACTGTATGCTCATTCTCTCCCTAAGTCCTGTGAAAAAAATTCCACGCATTAATATTACTCACGTGGGATTCGAACCCACGACCCTTGCGATCCTAGAGCAGTGTCTTACCAACTAGACTACTGAGATTGCCCGAGAGATAGGCAACAAAAATATCTCCTAAAGGTCAGGTTGGCTTTCTTCAGAAGCGACCAGAGCATACTGATTGAAGCGTCGATCAGAACCACCCTAACTCATTAAGAGATTATCAATAAGGTGTCATCGCAAACCTTTCTATACAATGTATTTTGCTCTGGGCTGGCTCGCCAAACACCGCCCACCGTGGCCACAACACTGCCAAGGACAAAACAAAATTATCTTCCAAATGTTCGGTTGGCTTGTTCAGTGTTGGAAAGCTTCACTATTTAATAATAATAATAATAATAATAAAAAGCATTTATATGGCGCCATCTATCTAGAAAACTAATCCGAGGCGCTGGAGAGGAACAGAAACCGAAACAAAGAAGTTTATACAAACAAAAGGATCAAAAGAGTGCCTAATTTATTACGGAGTATGGACTACATATGTAAAGAAAGACAACAGACCAGTGAAATGACAGGCAAACTGGTCCAACTGGCTATCCACTGAAAAGTTGTGGCCAAGCCATAGAAATAGACCCTGGAAAACGCTGGGCTCAACTGCCCTCTGTGTGGGCTGTGGACGCGGTGTATCGACAACAAGCAATACGCCTGTATGGCAAAACGATCATCGCGTGACATGGATGCACGTATGGCAAAATGAGCATCAAGTGTCACGCGTGATGGCAAAATGGCAAGATGCCAGTGCACATAGACCATTTCTAGTGTGTTCATTGGTCAATGTTCATGGCGTCACTGTATGGCAAAATATCTTGCCAAACACACGTAAAAAAAATGGCGTACAGTACGCGCGTCCATAAAAATTGTCTCACAAAGTAATCATGGCAAAATATCTTGCCATACACACGTAAAGAAAATGGCGTACAGTACGCGCGTCCATAAAAATTGTCTCACAAAGAAATCGCATGCACAATGATGCACTCCGTGTTCTCCGGGTTCTATTTCTATGAGCCAAGCCTAGTTCTGTGAGGCAAACTTTCTGATTCAAATTCTTACCTTTCTTGTTCTTCACTTTCGCCAACCTCTTCTATGAACCCCCCATGGCAGTTCGGACATGTGAAGTCCTATAACAAGTCAAAAGAAAACATCGTTTATGCGTGATAGTTTATATCATTGTGTCAGTGCACAACCGTCTTGTTTCGATTTTGTAAAAACGTATCCCGCATGAAACAGCTCAGTGCAAACATGGTGTACATCTGAGCTATTTTAAACGAGATACGATTTGACAATTTCAAACTCGTGCGTCATGTGAATAACCACACAATACAATAATACTCATAACACTTTTTATTTTTATTTTGAAGCAAGATTCAATCTGTTTTAATTTACCTACATGTATAGTGAAAAGTACACAATATAAAAATCAGAATAGTTTAGTAAACTTGTCACTTGTGACAATTCTTGAAAACCTCAAAGCAAATCAAAAAAGCAAATATCAGGCCTGTCACCATCCATACTTCACGCGCAAAGCAATGAACCGATCCGGCCTGTCAATCAAACTGTGCGCGTTCACCCATTTGACCATTTGATTGTGGTCGGACAAACTCGGTCATGCGTGCGCGTATATTTGGCACGCGCGGCAGAATCGTGCAGAATGTCATTGGGAGTGCTCGTACACGTGTCTTGCTCACGTGCGCGGTGGGTGGAGCTTAGTGGAAAGCCGGAACGGTCCATTGCGAAGCAAATTACGGGACGTAAACAATCATGTTCACATTGCTTTACAATTGCAATGCAGGGAAATTCATTTTTCTTTCGCAACTATGACAGACTTTTTCCTGATTTTGACACTCTCTTTGTTTGTAAACAAATTCAAAAAGGAATGTCAACTCAAAGTACCTGATGTCAGGGCTGTATGCTTCGTTTTTGAAAGGGCAAGGGCACCAAGGCAATTTCTCTTTGGCAAAGGGCACCCTATGAGGAAATTGTAAATTTCTACTGGAGCATTTCAAGGGCACCAAGGCAATGACAAGGGGCAACGGAGGCAATCGCCTCCGTTGCCTCCGTGAAGTATCAGGCCTGTGATGTGCATACATTCTGTCAACCCTTCTGGACAAGTCAGGATATAATTTGAGTAAAATTTACCTAAAATAAGGGAGATCAAAAAATTCAAGCCAAAAAATGGCTGCAAATTAATAATTGTTAGTTTACGAACAAGAGGCAGTCAAATATGTGACCCTGTGCTTGTGGGTGGTGGCATTCTTTTTCATGCTTTTTTTTAAAAAATTGTTTGCCATTTGCAAGTACAATATTCAAAACATTTACAAATTCACAAAGGCAGTGGTGGGTAGCGATCACATTCTGAAAATGTCAGGGGACAGCTAGCTAGCTGGGGGCGGCTCGGTGTCATCTGGCAATGATGCCATCCTTTGTGGCACGGGGAATAATTCATATAGACATTATAATACAATTCCCAATTTAAATGTGGGAAATCCCACACGTCATGCAACAGTGTAAACTTAATGTTGTGCTGTGCCATTATTTAGCTCCATGGTGGTCACACACTGCAGTGCAACTGCATGTCCCATCCACACAACACACAACTCTACTCTAAACTGCTTGCTTGCTGGTTCATTCATATCACACCAGACTCGCCAACGCCATATCAAAATAATCACATCAACAAACACACTTCATAGATCTCTGCTCACACTCAAAATACAACTAACAATAAAGAGTGTTACACGCAAATTTTACCGGTAATTCTGGAGCTATTTCTGTGGCACACTTGTGACAGAAAAACCTCGACGATGCTCTGGAATCTACAACAGCTTCCGCCATATTTGCATCGCACAATAATTATGCAAAAACACACGGGATGTCATGGTTCGACCCAATAAATTAAACTTGTCTAAGTCCGTACATTTTTTTTAAATACATTGTAATTTAAATTCAGAAGGCCCTAATGCTCTTATTCTTAAGAAGTACACATTAAATTTGTTGAAAAACAACAATCCTTTCCGTTTTTTATATCAAACTATTGATTTTGTTTAAACTTCTGGCTTTTGAATCAGTTAAAATTTGCTGGGAATTGGGGATTTTCTTTTTGGACTGTAAGGAAGTTTAATAAATGATGTCATTTCTGTTTTCAGTGCTCTTTGGACACGGCTGTGCTAGAGAATTTTAACCATCAAGCAAGATGCTATTTCCCCTATATTTGAAGCTTTTGATTAAAAAAACTATAATTTGCGACAAAATTTTTGTTCTTACAAATTATATTCAATTTTAAGAGATGTTTTTGTGTATAAATAGTTTGTTTAAAAAGATAAGAAGAAAAGTATTGACATCAATTTAACATGAAACAGTGGCGGTGGTGGGGGATTAGGTCAATTTTTGCATGAAAAGTTCATCTGGCTGGCCCTATTCTCTCTACTCAGGAAGATACTCAACTCTGACGGCAGATGTGAGATGAGCGGTGCGACTACCTGCTGTGCAAGTTGTAAACAGATTTCACCAATAACAATGGTATGGTACCATGTGCTTATTTACTTAGTTTGATGTTTGGTTATGATGAATTAATATTGTCACAAGATATTTGTTGGATTTGTTACTAGCCCGCCCAGATTAGGTTCAGGCAGGTTGTTATTTATAATGTGCAATGAATCAGTCGTGTCCGTATGTATTGTATGTGCATGCACTGAACTTCTGAAGTGATTGATTTATGGATGGGGGATGTCCCACTGCACATGGAGGTAGAATTCTACCTCCATGCACTGCACTAGCAATGGCGTAGTTTTTACATGGAGGAAAAAAATTCATTCTTCCATGGATGGTTCAACAGCCTAGGCTAGGGCCAGGTTAGACCCAGTGACTGGGGCGCTGTACTCCTTTTAAACAATTTTTGACTTCATCTGTCGTACTAGCGCCCCAGGGAACGGCACAGAATTTTAACAAATACCCTGTTTTTCGCGACACCCAGCCACAAAAAAATGCCTCAAAATGACAAAAAGACCAAACAAACTAGCTCAAAAATCGCCTACTCTATTCTCGATACGTCTAGGATGTAACATCAGGCATTTAATTGTACTCACGATCATTTTTTAAACTCCAAATCGATGATTTTTAACTCCGCATCGTGGAGCGATTGACAAGTCTGCGATTTTCGGATGTGTATGGTAACGAAACATGGCGTCGCGGTGTATAGATCAGGTGGTAGTCGCATCACGTGTCTTCGGTTTGCTGGTGACGCGTTGTGGGTGAATGTCCATCACTGGCTGTTTAATGCTACACTTGTTACAGGCGTTGCAGCGAATGATATACATTGTACACTGGGATGGGTACAGGCGCTGCAGCTAGCGAGTGCCCACGTGCGTTCAATCATGGGCAACGTAACTTACACGGTGCCAGGTTGTTGGAAAATTATCAGAAAGGGGGTGAAAGGTTCTCAGAAAGGGAATATTGTCTGAAAGAGGGGATGAAGTCTGCTGGTCTGGATTTTTCTGGTCATCGCCCCCCCCCCCCAAAAAAAAAAAAAAGAAAAAACGAAAAAAAAAGGGAAAAAGATGATAAATAAATAAAAACCGCTGTACTTCATCTAGGCCTACGATTTTTGTGCATGTTAAATTGCTTCTTATAATGTTTAGTGCTGCCAGTGTCACTGTAGAAAAAAAAAGCGTTCAATATAGACACATACCAGGATTTGCTGGAACGCTACCCTCAATTTAACCACGCACAAAAATCGATGAAGTACAGCGGTTTTTATTTATTTATTTATCATCTTTTTTCCCCTTTTTTTTCGTTTTTTTCTTCTTTTTTTTGGGGGGGGGGGGGGGGGGGGGGCGATGACCAGAAAAATCCAGACCAGCAGACTTCATCCCCTCTTTCAGACAATATTCCCTTTCTGAGAACCTTTCACACAGGGCACTCGCTAGCTGCAGCGCCTGTACCCATCCCAGTGTACAATGTATATCATTCGCTGCAACGCCTGTAACAAGTGTAGCATTAAACAGCCGTTGATGGACATCCACCCACAACGCGTCACCAGCAAACCGAAGACACGTGATGCGACTACCACCTGATCTATACACCGCGACGCCATGTTTCGTTACCATACACATCCGAAAATCGCAGACTTGTCAATCGCTCCACGATGCGGAGTTAAAAGTCATCGATTTGGAGTTTAAAAAATGATCGTGAGTACAATTAAATGCCTGATGTTACATCCTAGACGTATCGAGAATAGAGTAGGCGATTTTTGAGCTAGTTTGTTTGGTCTTTTTGTCATTTTGAGGCATTTTTTGTGGCTGGGTGTCGCGAAAAACAGGGTATTTGTTAAAATTCTGTGCCGTTCCCTGGGGCGCTAGTACGACAGATGAAGTCAAAAATTGTTTAAAAGGAGTACAGCGCCCCAGTCACTGGGTCTAGGGCCAGGTTTGCTTTTAAATTTAATCATGTCTTTATGACTGAACGGCTACAAAAATACAAGCCTACATGATTAACAAAAGTCAGTACTTCCAGTTGTCAATGATGTCACACATGCATCACTGGACTGCATGTGCATGTGACTTGGTGGTCACTGTGGTGGGGGAACTGGGGAGTGGGAGGGAGGGAGGGAGGGGGCGGGAATATTCAATGTTTATGTTTGAAAACAGTTCTTTGTAGATAGTACTTGCGATAATTGATGGTATTGATGAAAAAAAGTGTAGGGAAGGGTCTCAAAAAATGCCCATTGCTAAGGTAACAATACCTAAAGAAAGGCATAAAATAGGGATGGCCAAACAAATAAAAGTGTCCCACAAAAAGAGGGGTCACAAGTAATTTACTTTTTTTGTTACCAATATCCGTCCCATCTCATCTCTGTTACAGGTTAACTTGTTGCGTCTTCCAGTTCCTTACCAGGTGAAGCGTCTATGACTTAAGTCTGTTGTGAAGCATACTTCTTGTTGTTTTTGCTCAGTACACCACTCGCTGTAATTAAAGTGGTTGCTGATTGGTAAACCTAGCACCATGGGGAGCTCTCGTGCCAGCCAGTACTGTGGAATCTTCTGGGCGATGTGTAGAATTGGAACTCACAGGGTAAAACGTGTTCA
Source organism: Asterias amurensis (assembly GCF_032118995.1). Lineage (NCBI taxonomy): Eukaryota > Metazoa > Echinodermata > Asteroidea > Forcipulatida > Asteriidae > Asterias > Asterias amurensis. The sequence goes on from NC_092656.1 coordinate 12,854,201, forward strand.
CATAATTGTAGCTAATAATAATAAATAGACCATTTTTATGTATCACTTTTCACACCCGAGGGGTGTCTCAAAGCGCTTCCGGCATTATTACCCCTGGTCACTAGGCCTTAAATCATTCCTTAAACCATCTCAGCTCCCTGGGGAGTATACAGCCTGTGCGCAATATATGCGCTACTCGGCTAAACCAATCACAAGAACCATCTCTGCCCTCACAGGTACCCATTTACCCCTGGGTGGAGAGAAGCAATTATAGTTAAGTGTCTTGCTCAAGGACACAAGTGTCATGACCGGGATTCGAACCCACACTCTGCTGAACAGCAGCATCAGAGCTTGAGTTCGGTGGTCTTATCCATTCGCCCACGACACCCCACAATGACACATTTGAGTTTGAAATAGAGTTCATGCTTTGTGCCAGGAACTTAATTACAAAACTTCGGCTCCGGCTCAGTTTGATTTTTATTTGTTAATTGTGATTGTGAAGCAAAGGAAACTAAATTACTTTACCCATGTTGAGCCACTGTGCAAATTGTACACTGCTTCGAAATTGATGATGGAGTCCAAACTCAAGCCCAAACTGAAGTTATGCTCCAGTAGAAATTTACAATTTACTCAATTTAATGAGGAGAAAATGTCTTGGTGCCCTTGCCCTTTCAAAAACAAAGCATACTTGTCTGGAAGATTATTCCAAAAGTCTATACTTGTTGTTATTTGATTGCAGTGTTGTCAGAAGCTTTGCTGTCAGCGTGAGCCACCACCTAGACCACAGTACACTGCAGTCTGTCTGGGGCTGTCTGGAGCAGGGAAGACCACCCTGCTTACTCTGCTGTGCGGGGAGAAGAATGAAGAAATTGTGCCTACAGTTGGTAAGCAAGTTTCTTGCTAGAATTAGGAGATGTGGTTGTCAAAAAATTGGTATCAACTGGAAAAAAGGGTGTCTTAGTTGCTCACTGGTTCATACTTTACACAAAAGCGAATTTCCAAAGCAGTCGGTTACGTTCAGTGCACTTAAAAACTCAGCCACAATGCGCCCATTTAATGTTCGCTTTGCATTCGCAAGTATGAACTTAATATGTAATTGACACGTTTTGTATGAAGCGGGGTGCCAATAAAAAAATTCCAAATTCAAGACTTGATAATATCCAAAAGGTTCTGATTGCCTTTCTGGTAGAGCGGTGTTTTTGACGTCATCAGGACATTTCCATTTATAAGTATTTATTCTCATATATTCAGAATATTCCTGTCCTTTTAGGTGTAGCAATAGTGCCCCCTTTTTTTTTGGGGGGGGGGTGTTACTCAAATGATTAGTTGATCTAGCAAAATGTTTGAATGCATATGGATAAAAGATAGCTTTGAAATAAATGTGTTTTAATTTCTTTGAATTACATTGCAGGTTTCAGTATAAAAGCAGTTCCTCTTGAAGATGCCGTACTAAACTGCAAAGAGTTAGGAGGTAAGTCTCAATAAGTCTTGCGGAATGGGATGATCATGTTCCAGAGAAAGTTGCAGAGAACGACCAGGTCAAGAATGAATCCTCTTGGGCTTCAATGTTCAGACTGATCATGTTATAGAACATAGGCATCTGGATTTTGTAGTCTAAGATTGGACAAAGGTGTGTCATCTCATTGACACAGCGTTGCTGGGCGATATATGGGTACATGTAGCTTTGAAGGAGATGGAAAAGGTCCAGAAGTGGCCAAGACCTGGCCAGGGTACCTCTGAATGGGGTATAGGTGAATGTGGAAGTAGTCTTTGTGTTAGTTTGGTATGAGCACTTGGCACAATTCCCAAAGCACTGGGGTTGAAATAGGCACATCTGTAAGTGTAGATCTATAGTTTACACAATGTATGCTGGTTTAGGGGCCATTTATTTGCTAGTTTCCAGAGTCGGTCCTTTTTCACCCGTTAATACATCCCCATGTGATCGGTTTTGGCCAATCAGAGTTATTTAACTGTCTGAGGTATTAATTCATAAATAAATAAAAATAGTAACACATTACTCATTTTCTAAGACGGGTTTTATTTATCATGTCTCAAAGCGCATATTACATGTTTTTGTTTTATTTTATTTTACAGGTGGGTCAAATATACAACCTCACTGGCATCGATATTATGAAGGGACTGAAGCCATTGTGTTTGTTCTTGACAGTGCCTGCTCTGACAGTGAATTACAAGAGGTATATATAACTTGTTTAACCCTCCTACTGTGTGACCCTTCAATCTCATCTACTGTGGTATTTATGATGATAAACTAGCTAGCAGCAATATTGTATCTTGTGGATGCATGAACACAACACAAAGTTATCCCTCCTACTGTCTGAACCTCCAACATTATCAAGGATGGTTTTGAAAGATAGATAAACTATGGGAGCCTGCAATATGAAATGTAAATGTTAAAACACAGCACACAGTTAACCCTCCCACTGTCTGACTCTCCAACATCATCCACTGTGATATGTAATTATAAATAAACTATGCCAGCCTGCAATATGAAATGTGAATTTAAAAACACAGCACACAGTTAACCCTCCCACTGTCTGACTCTCCAACATCATCCACTGTGATATGTAATAATAAATAAACTATGCTAGCCAACAATATAAAATGTGAATGTAACAACACAACACACAGTTAACCCTCCTACTGTCCAACCCTTTAATCTCATCCACTGTGGTTTTGAATGACAGATAAATTATGCCAGCCAGCAAAATGATATCATGTGGTGTTTGCACACAATACTCACAAGTACAAAGTTGGTTCTATGCACAGTTGTACCACCTTAATATACAACTTTGCAGTTAAATGGTCTCAAATGGCTGGTCAAATTCAGAAATGGAAATTTGTACACAAAATAGTATGATTAAGAACTTAAAGAAAACAGGTTGAATTAGCACCAAGTCTCATAATTTGCAAATTCTTATTCCGACAGGATTTAGAACTAATCATGCTAATACTCTTTTGAAAAAGTTTTAAATGTATACTTTTGTTGTTGGAGTAGAATTCATATGACAGGCAATTCATTTTTTTCTGTAAATGTCTTAAAGTTTTGTATTGCTTGCTCGTAGGTATCGGATGTGTTATCCACTACCCTGACGCACGCCTCCTTACTGGGTCTACCTCTTCTGATTCTAGCCAGTCACCAGGATAAATCATCAGCTCGCGATAAAGACCAGGTAAAGTTCCATCCCGAGGGGCCGTATTTATGACTCGGCTTATATAGGGACCTTTTCAAAATTAGTCAAGGACAACAATTGGAAAAGTGCTGTCCAAGGTTTTAAACCGGTGGTTAATTCACCTTATTTGAAATTGGATGTCAGAGAAACAATGGAAGAAGTTTACAGTACCTAGGGTTACAATTGTTGACAACCAGCAAATACTTAGATTGCTAAATAATCAAAGTCTTATATATAGCGCACACATTCACCAACAAGGTAGTCAAGGCGCTTAGTATATATTTATACAGACAGATAAGTTATTGAAGTTATGAATTATGAGACCCAATTATTTACCACCGTTATATAATGGTTTACAAGGTGCTACAGCGCATTCATCAGCAGCCACGTCAGGAACACCTGGGGGAACCCCTTCTCTTTTCGATAAGTGCACTGGGTTCCTTTACATGAGTCACACAACACATGGGACCAACGGCTTTACGCCGTCCAGTCCGAAGGACGAAGCCATGGTTAAGTGCTTTGCTCAAGGACACAAGTACAAGTGTCACAACTGGGGGATTCGAACACACACTCCGCTGATCAGAAACACCAGAGTTTGAATTCAGTGCTCTTAACCGCTTGGCCACGACACTTCCATAAGGGCCTCCGTTCTGAGCGTTACTGACAAATACATTGCACATTCAAACATGCAGGTGACAAGGCCTTCTCAGTAGCTGTACCCTGATGCAAAAACTCGTTACCTCTCAACATTTATCATTCATTCAGTCAGTCAGACGACGTGATGGGATCGAGTGATGGGCCTCCTATTAACACGTTGGTCCTTCATTGCTGTATGAAACTCCTCCCGTCTCAGGCCAGAGTCCCTGGCACAAGGTGTCCACTGTATGTGACCCGAGTAGGGACCCATAGCACAAGTCTGCTATTCAATTCAAACCTAAACTCACTTTTTTTTCATCTTAGAAGGTTCCTGTTCAATACAACGTTTCTCTCTGAAATGAAATGCCCTCACCATTGCAATAATTGGAAAATGCGCTTTACCATGTTTACAAATGCTTGTATTATCATTATTTATCATAATTCAAAGTTTCAAATTTTCTGATTAGCTGTACTGTATTTCCATATGACCACAGCTTTCCGATGCCCTCAACCTAGACAACTTGAGAGCAGGTCGCGACACAGTACTACAGCTCTGCTCTAGGGACGACCTTGCCAGTGCCAAAGAAGGGCTGACCCGCTTAGCCCAAATATTACACACTACAACAGACAGTGAAGAGGACAACAGGGTGTGATGAAGACATCATTGTGCTTGCCACGTTGCAATTTGAACTGAAATCCGGACCCAAATAGAGATGACTCCAAGGTGACCAAATTTGTGCTGAAAATCTGTAAGTTTTTTAGGGTAGAAGCCCTGGAATTTCATCTTTGAAAAGGCAAGACCATTTTCATTTTGCAAAGGGCACTTCCATTGGAAAATCTTAAAGTCAATGGGAGACTTTTGAAGGGACACCAAGACCATAGCCTCCATGGAAGGCTTGTAATTCCAGGCCCGTGGTAGGATTTGCCCTGGAGCTGTATCTGCAGGGGTACGTCGATGAACGTCTTTCACAATACTGTTTAAAAAAAGAATGCTGATTGTTTTGTAGTGGTCGTCAAGAGCATTTTGTGTGTGCTTGCATCTCTGGAGCTTGATTTAACATTGGATGACGATATTCTAAGTAACAACGGCAACAGATTTGTTTGTGTGTGGATTCGTCGGCTGTAGGTCTACAGGAGACTGTATTCAAAGTTTTTAAAAAGAGGAAATAAAATTATGTCAATCTGATATAACAGTATTGAGTAGATTTAAAAGTTTAGCAGAGTCAGCTTAGACCAAACGCCATGCGCCTAGATGTTCGTGATAAATTCATGTGTTAAATGGGTTTGTTTCAATTTAAATTTGTGTAAGTAGTTTCAGGGTGTGAACATTTTTCTGTAAAGAGAAGACGTAACAGGTTTCGATGTTGTAAGAAGTTGCAAGGGTCGTGGGTTCGAATCCCACCCGAGTAATATGCCTGTGTTTGGTTTATTTTGTAGAGGATAACAATATTTTTTACGAAATTGATGCTTTGAGATTGTAAATTATAACAACACATCAACTGAATTAGGAAACTTGTAATGTCTATAGATTGTGTAAGTTTTGCACAGAAAGTTGTGCACACTTTTTCAGAATTAGTTAAACGCTTCCTAGTTTTCTATAACACAATTATTTTGAACGGCAATGAGACAAAAATAAGTGTCATCATTATTTTCCCAAAGCGACGAATGTGTCCTTTCTTTTTTTCTACTGCTTGGAAGTAGATTGGTAATCAGTATTCTACAAATGTACCTACATGTAGTTAAGAGAAAAACTTGTTCTTTGATTTGTTTTCTGAAGCAAAAGTAGATATCTGGAGTGAACATCTGGAGATGTACATGTAGTTCAGATTTTATACAAGGACATGTCCTGTATCTTTGTATCTACTGCAGTAAAATAGAATAGGAAACTTTCTGTGTTGTTTACTTTCTGATTCGGAGTGAACTGTATTGTTCTTGAAGACTTACTATTCATTTGTTCTTTCTTATAAATATAGCAGAGTGCATTGTTTAGAAATTCTGTGTGTATAGTTTTTTATAAGGTTTGCTTCATGTCAGCTTTTGGTGAGAAGGCTTTGAATGTCTAGAAAATAGAGCCAGGAATGGACAAAAGAATACATGAAATACTTGCAGTGCAATGCTTTTTACAAAATTGTAATTTATAATGGTTTATAAAATCACGTTCAATGCAATTGGACATTCATTTATCATCATAGGAAATTAACTGATGTTTTTTTTTAATGTTTTTTATATATACCAGCAGAATTTTAATCATCAGGAAAAATCTGTAGCTATAAGCAACTGCATGTTTATAAGAATATCTTCTTCTTTTTATTTTAGTAAAAATGGAAGAATCCCTGCAGGTTTTTTTTTTGTGGTGAATTAAAAAACAAAGTATTGAATGTATTCTGTACATCTAGATGTAAATGTATTATAGAATATTGTATTCACAATTTGAACTTTGCCGTGTGCTTTGGGCCAGTCAGGGCTCAATTTTGTATTAGATGAATCGTGCATAAAATCATATTTTAGATTTTTGCCTAAAGCTTTCCAAAAGCTTCCGGTAAATTCGTGTGGGTATATTGCCAAATCTGAATTGATACGGCTACAACTCAACTGTAGTTAATGCTACTCTCACACTGAGGAGAATATGCTAGCGAATCTGCTTACAAATGGAAATATTAGACAATCGCACAAACTAACATTGGCCGTGTCTTCGTAAGCGTTGGTAACAAATTTGGAACTTTCACAAGTTACTGTACTCCCCACCTCCTTAAGAAGATCGGTAAGAAACTGTTTATAAGCGTAAGCGTTGGCAAAGTTCGTAAAGGCATTGGCAAGCATTGCTAAGCATTCGTAATACATTCATGAGATATTGGTAAGGAGAGGGCCGACTGAGGACGATCGAGGGGTGAGACCGAGATGAAAATTGTCACTATCCAATTGCCATTTTTTGACAAATTCATCGCAAAATTCAAATATTCATCTTCGCAAGGACATTCGCCAAAGACTGAGATCAACAATGCAAAACCCTTCCTAAATTTCAGCGAAAGTTGTTAAGACGACAATTCGCCATCGGTTTTTGTAAGCATTGGTAACCCATTGGTAACATTGGTAAGGCGTGCGTATTATTCGTAAAATATTGATAAGGAGAGGTCGAGGGAAGACCAAGAAAATAATATTCACCACCCAATCGCAATTTTGGGGCGAATTCATCGCGAATTTCAAATATTTATATTCTCAAGAATATTCGCCACAGGATGTGAGAGTAGCATTGTTGCTCAGGAAATCCTATAATGACGTCACCGTTCAAATATCTACCCAACAAAATGGTGTCTGCAAGCGTGTGCTTGTGTGAGTGTGCGTGCTTTTGCAGTGGAAATCAAACCGGGACTGCTGCGTGCTGCATGTTTCTTTGATGTTCGCATTTAGATGCGCATACGGTTTGCCCTAAACAAGACGGGGACTTTCATAGCAGCAAAGGGGTTATTTAGTCGGTCTACACATGTATAAGGCAAATGAAGCAGTTAACTAGCCGTAGCTGTAGCCATCAATTTGGACACGGCTTAATCGCCAAAACTGTCAGATCTGTCTTTTTTTTGTATCAAAAGGACAGTGCTCTTTTCATTAGTCTTCGTTCAGGGCCTTTTCTTAAATTATACCCAACCACACCAACATGACCAATGTGTTCTTTTGAAATCTTGCAGTTCACCATAAAGGCATCCGCCCAGCCTTCAAGCTAATAGCTTTAATTGGCCATGCCTCCAATCAGTGTTCAGCCTGACAAAATCCTGTTGTGTTTTTTTTTGTATTTTGTGTTTGTATGGAAATAAATATTGATTGATTGATTGATTGATTGACGTAAGACTAATAGCGCTCTTGATGTTTATTGTTGAACTTTGACCAAATCAGTGTAGATCACTGCTGACTTTGACAGAAAACTGATCTTGGCGCCCTGGACTGCTGGAGGTGTTTTATTTATTCTTCGTTTTGTTTTTGTTTTGCTGTGAAAAATAAAAGTGATATTTATAATTTGTTTCTTTTTTTCACCTCTGGGTGTCTGTATTTTCAAAAATAAATGTACTATATGTATAAATGCTGCATTAATCTTTCAAAATTATGTCTGTATGTCTGTAAACCACTGTACTGTATGTATTATACAAGTATGTATTGTCGGGGCTTGTACATGTACTTTAAAAAAGAAAAACCCCTGCAAAATCTTTTTTTGAATTTACATCTAAATTTTGGAGTCGTATTGGCAAAGAAAAAAAATGAACTACATTCATCAGTGAATCTGTAAAGGTCCATTGTAGATGCACAGGGGAAAAAACCCACTGGAGTACATGTACACACAACCGTTACCACCCCGTTGCTAAAACTACTGCAGCCGATTTCACGAAACGAATCCTATCTCGAGTTAGGATGGGTTCAATGCGTCCTAACGTCTGTTGATACGGAAACTAACTCAACCTATATTGTAAGTCCTAAGATTACTCCTAAGTTAGGAAGAGTTTGGTGAAATCGGAGAGTGGCCACTGACCAGCGGTTGGGTATATCAAGCCCTGCTTTGTCTGTATCTGTCTAAAATATCTGTTCTTGTTTACGTTGCTCTAGGGTTGGTTTCTGTCTCTGTTCTTACCAAGCGTATTATAATAATTATAATAACTAACTCTTACATGGGACATATAATTATTTATCTTCCAGTACACGCTAATCCTCCAAACAGATGCTCAAACCGTAGAATGATTAACCGACGATAACCTACTCCGTGTTTTTATATTGCACTCTGCGTATTAGGAGTGTGAATGCGTCACACTCCGCATACGATCAATGCAAAAGTTACATTCTAAACTTTGCGCGTGCAAAACAAAAAACAAAAAGATAACCAAACACAATTGACTTAATGAGGCTGGAAGATAAATTCGTTATCACACTTGCGCTAGTGGAATACGAAAAAATAGCGTGTCTACTGCGTCATCCTCGTTGGATATGGGTCGCAGAGGAGCGCTATATTTTTCTGTTTTTCACTCGTGCTTTTGTGATAACTTATAGTATCAGTGCACTTTATATCCTGCCGCGTGGTCATTGGGCCAATAACAATCATGTTATCTTTCTAAGCTACCTACTTCTACCCTCACAGGTTCTACCCCTTGGTGAAGAGAAGCAATTATAGTAAAGCATCTTGCCTATAAGGGCACAAGTTTCATGACCAGGATTCGAACCACACCCCGATGACTTTATCACCTGAACTCATGACCTATTGCAAAGCAACTTCACTTACTGTATCATTATAAAACATAGTTTTAATAATAACTTTTAACAATTTCAATTGGGACAAAATTTGCTCTCCTGAGTGTAGAACCACTTACTGTATCATTTAATATAAAACATAGTTTTAATAATAACTTTTAACAATTTCAACTGGGACAAAATTGGTTTTCCTGTAGAACCACTTACTGTATCATTTAATATAAACAGAGATTAAAAACAACTTTTAACAATTTCTGTTGGGACAACATTTGCTCTTCTGTAGAATCAGGCGTATCTGTTTGTTTGCTGTGTTCATATTATATTGTTTAGGAATTTTGTGATGTAGTCAAGGGAGCCTACATGAAGCAATGCAATGACCTTATTATTATAAGTAAAAAATAAATAAAAAAATCTGGGGGGGGGGATATTGCTAGCAATATCAGTTTAGGTATTCATCCATATTGTAAATTTATTTCCTTTAAAGGCAGTAGTGGACACTATTGGTAAACTCAAAATATTTATTAGCATAAAACCTTTCTTGGTGACGAGTAATTGGGAGAGGTTGATGGTATAAAACATTGTGAGAAACGGCTCTCTCCGAAGTGCCTTAGTTTTCAAGAAAGAAGTAATTTTCCAAGAATTTGATTTCGAGACCTCAGGTTTAGAAATTGAGGTCTCGAAATCAACCATCTAAGCGCACACAACTTCGTTTGACAAGGATGGTTTTTCTTTCTTTATTATCTCGCAAGTTCGATGGCCGATTGAGCTCCAATTTTCACAGGTTTATTATTTTATGGATATGTTGAGATGCACCAACCGTAAAGGCTAGTAAATTGTACCAATTGTGTCCACTGGCTTTAAACAATATTTTATTTATACCAATATGATTTGTATTATCTCTTTACAGTCCGTCCTATACAAGGACAAATGACCTGAAAGTACCACTGGTGAAGTTGTTCTTAAATATTATGTGGGATTTTGTCTGATTTTACTGTTCTAATAATGGCTTGAAAACAACCCAACTTTGGTTTTTGTTTGTTTGTTGTGACTTGATTCAATAACATTTGCTGGTGCAAAAAAAAAAAAAGATTTGTTTTTGTTTGTGGAACGGACCCTTGTGGTTGATAATGTGCTCTCAAATGAGTTAAAGGGAAGGTTCACGTTTGGTAATTACTCAGAACAAATATTAACTTAAAAACTGACTTGGTAACGAGCATTGGAGAGCTGTGGATACATATATAGTATAAAACATTGTGGGAAACGACTCCCTCTGAAGTAATGTAGTTTTTGAGAAAGAGGTAAATTCTCACTAAAATAATAAAAGACCTCTAGCTAGAAGTCTTTTATTCCTATCTGAAAGCACAAAAATTTGTCCAACAAGGGTTTTTTCTTTCATCATTTTCTTGCAACTTTGATGACCGATTGAGCGCAAATTTTCACAGGTTTGTTATTTTATGCACATGGTGGGAGAAGACTGGTCTTTGACAATTACCAAACGTGTACACAATGTACCTTCCCTTTAAAGCACAACTGTGTCTGCCTTATTGTTTCATTTTATGTGGTATACTCTTTCAGAGAAAGGTGTGAAATATCCTGTCATTCGATGTAAACAATTAATTGGGTCTGTGCAGGGATTTTATTTTTTGTCAGTCAAAGAGTCAAATTCAATTTTGGTTTAAAATTGTGGAAAACAGGAATGAATTAAAGAAATTCCTCAAGAATAAACAGATCCATTTATTTGCAAAGTGAAATCATTTTATATTTTTGGATGTTACTAACTTTCCAACTGGATGTGTCGGACACAATGGCATTTTACACTATTAAATTTAGGTCTTATACTTCTGTTTGGGGTGATCAAAGAATTTCAACTTGAACGGGATTTGAACCTGCGACCTCTGGAATATGTTGTAGGTGCTCCAACAACTGAGCTAGCTGGCTCAAATGCTGGCTTGCTCCGCATTTTGAAACTATCTCTGTTATAGGGCGCCAGCCAGAAGCCATTCAACCTACTGCCAAAGAATCAGGGTTAACAGGGGTGGATTTCACAAAGAGTTAGGACTAGTCTTATATCGAGTTAGGACCGGTTACTCGTCTTAACTTAGGACTATCCATGCAATTTGTATATCTCCTAGGACTAGTCCTAAGTTAGGATAAATCCCAACTCTTTGTGAAATTGACCCCTGTTCCCACCCAAGTTCCAAGTTTACAAAACAAAGGTTAAAGACACTGTACACTATTGGTAATTGTCAAAGACCATTCTTCTCACTTGGTGTGTCTCAACATATGCATAAAACAACCTGCCTGTGAACATTTCAGCTTAATTGGTCGTCAAAGTTGCCAGATAACTATGAAAGAAAAAACACCCTTGTCACACAAATTTGTGAGCTTTCAGATGCTTGATTTCAAGACCTCAAATTCTAAATCTGGGATCTTGAATCAAATTCATGGAAAAATCCTCTCTCGAAAAACTACGTCACTTCAGAGGGAGCCATTTCTCACAATCATTTATATCATCAACCTCTACCCATTACTCATTACCAAGTAAGGTTTTATGCTAATAACTATTTCAAGTAATTAACAATAGTGTCCACTGCCTTCAAGACTTAAAACTTGTTTCCACTTTCACAATAACTCTCACCTATAATAAATGTGCCACAAAACTCAGTGAATTTAACCTTGGAGCCCGTCTTTGAATGTACTTAATACCATAAATGACAATACACCTCATACAAAACATCAACAAAATTATGAACGCTTAATCATATCACTTGAACAAGTCAAATATTTATTTACATTTTTGCTTCTGAAAACTCACAGCCTTTACCAAGTGAAGAACTATTCAGGGTTTGGAGGAAAGAAATCGCAAGATGTTTGAAACTTAATAACCAGACCTATGCAACTTTGCAATTGCAAAGAATGTATAACTGTGTATCATTTTTCACTACTCTATGGCACTTTTGTTCAAGAGAGAAATTAGCCAAAAAGTTGCATGCCTGAACAAATGATACCAATGAACAAGCCAGATCTTTATCACATGGCTGTTTAAGACCTAATCATAAAGGAAAACAGCTTTTGCTATGTCCTTAATCACGTTTCTCCGTTTCGACTGTATTAAACCAAAATTGAATGATCCAACCATTTCATTTATAAAGTTGTGGCAATTTTAGTCCAAGTGTAGTAAGAAATCATGCAAATCAGAAATGAAACATTAACACCAAGTGCTTACTAATAATGCAACTCACTCATTGGGTTAGATCTGTGTAAAAGATCTTCACAAAATAACTATAAATTTACACGTCTGGGAAACCTACCTACTGAATCAGAGGAGAACAACCCAAACACGCTTAATTTTTAAAAATAATTTAGGATAATCGCGGATCTACTTGGTGGACACTCTGGTCTTCTTGTCCCATGAGAAATTAGCTCCATAAGATTTAGGTTTCATGGCCTTGACTGAAGGCTCTTCGATCTCGTACCACCATCCTAAAATTTATGAACAACAAAAAAAGGAAAAGAATTAGCATCAAGTGAAACAGCTAAAAAAGGCCCATGATCAAATCAGTGTAAATATCTTCATTATCTTCAGTGTAAACATCTTAGTTGCCTTCTTAAAGCAGTGCAGGGTAAAGACAATACTTTCGGTTTTTAGAACCGTTCAATTGCTTTAATCCTATATAAGATGTATACAATAAAGCTAACCTGTGAACATTTTAATTTGGAAAGCCCTAATAGCTGAATAGGAATACATACGATACACAGTCTGAGAAAAACACTTCTCAGATTTAAGCTTTGGGGCTTAAAAACTTAAATCTTTTTAAATATCCACATTTCCTTAAAGTGAAAAGATTATCAAAATACTTTGCAATATCGAAAGCTGCTGTACTTCTAACCAAGTAGGTTTTTATTCTTGAATACATTCATTAGAAAAAGATGTTCATTTTAACAATTCGAATTTGAGGATGAAATATGGAGAACAAATTAAGAAATTCTTTACAGTGGTTGTTTATTTCCATTAATTTTAAGAGTGATAACCAAACATAAACCTTCCCTTTAAAGGTAGGGTCAAACTTTGGTCATTACCACAAAATGAAACTGTGTTGGTAGTTAGCATCAATTCAAACTATTTTGTTTGAAGTGCCCCCATTGATGAGAAGTCAATCAAGGTGTGTCAACAAATGTTGGCGACATTTTTAAATTTGCGAGGTTTTTTGTTTGGATGCTGCCCTCAATACGTTCAAAGTTGCTGTTGGTATACATGTACTTGTACCCATGATTCCATATGAAGAGCATCAATAATGAAATAAATTCAAAAACCCTTACCATTCTTCTCAGCAAATGTTGAAGCTTCTTCCTTGGAGCAGAATGACAATGATATATTAGAGAGAGGATCCGCCCTGGATAAGGAGAAAACAAGGAATTAATTCAGTTAAAGTTTTTATTTTTACACTTTGTTACGGGTCATTCCGTGTCAAATCACCCCACAAACAGGCAATTTTAAACCCTGCCCACGTCAAATTAAATTTGGTTTATGGGGTAATCGTGGCTCAACAAGCTCAAATTTATAATTTCGGCTCCATCCGATAAATGGTTTTTGGAGCTACGGCATGCTCTTTCTTGTTGACTTCTGTCAAAATGCGCCTGACTGCCGATATTCAAACGACCATAAATCGGTAACCATTACGAGTAGGTCAAATTGGTTGAAATTGGTGTCTTTGAAATGGAAAGTGCATAAGCTTTCCAAATCTGTTTTAACTTTTTTTTGTAGGAACATATTTAGGTTTAATAACCTTTTGACCTCTACTTTGACCTTGGATTTGACCTTATGGACCATGTGATCTACTCCATGTACATGTATAAGGCCCTGTATTAAAAGCTCATTGTCCATCATCTTTACTTACAAGTACATACATTAGTTCAGAAAAAAATACCCCAAAATGAGCAGGCAACAGGTACATGTACTATCATTGGATCAAGAAATGTTCAACAAATTGTACTGACGTGGAACCCCATCCCATGAGTGGATTTTCCCATCTCTCTCTCGTCTCAAACTCCAGCTTCCATTGATGGGTGTTGTTGGTGCCAGACTGCATGGCATTTCTGGCTGGGACAAAGATGCGGGCACGGCGCGTCTTGATGTGTTCATCTGGGATGCCAGACACTGCCGTGATGTCCATCTAAATTGAAAACACATACAATTGAAAAGACAGTGGTTAACAGTTTCAATCATTTTTTTTTATGAATGCTGTTACAAAGCTGCCCCCGCTAATTGTCGCCCTTTACATAGTTGCCCCGGGACAGATTCAATCCCAACAACATGAACAAAGTCGCCCTGTGTCAAAGTTATACATGTAGGGATAAAGTCATTTCACAAAAGTGACCAAAATAGTTTGTTTTCGTCGTGATGATTCAACTCTTTATAAAGTCTTCCACAAAGGTTTTGGCTTGAGGTTTAGGGAGAAACATCCACCTGCAAGTGTTTGTAAAATAGTTGGTAAAAAAACAATTTTTTCAAAACAATTAACAAACAGGTAACAACCATCCTATCACCAAGAAATGCAAAATAAATTATGTTTTTTCTGTTTGGGTTTGAAATTTGAGACCACTTAACAGATGATGTATGTAAATTGATATTACTTCAATTTTAAAATAATAACAAGAAACAATTAAAGTAGGGCTTGAAATTGAAATTTACGACAGCTTCACACTTTTTTTTACAATCAATTTATTAAGAGGCACAATGTAAAGTACAATTTACATGTGTATGAACAGTCATTTCAATTTAAAGACTATTAAATAAAGAAAAGTAATAAAGTTAAAACCATCTCGTTTACATCACCCTGACATTTTGTTCAAAGAAGTCCTTGCTTGAAAACAAATTGGAATACAATTTACTATATTTAAGCGGAAACGTTTGCGGTATACATTGTAACACCATGACAATGGCCGGCCCATGAACGAGTCACGTTAAATGTAATTAGTGTACACGTTTTTTTTGTTGCAATTTTCAAATCATCACATCTGGACAAAGTCATCATTTGATAAGCCCTGTTATGTGTCATA
The DNA here is from genome assembly GCF_032118995.1 of Asterias amurensis. Lineage (NCBI taxonomy): Eukaryota > Metazoa > Echinodermata > Asteroidea > Forcipulatida > Asteriidae > Asterias > Asterias amurensis. The sequence goes on from NC_092656.1 coordinate 12,869,293, forward strand.
TGAATTCCACAAATGTAAGGAATAAAATGAGGTATGTTGGAAGTGTATAGGATTTTTTTAAATGGGAGAAATTTGCAATCAAACTACCACGCATTTTGCGACCTTTGAAAACTTAGCGTTTCAGACATGTATCGAAGGTGGGCTGTAATGGCGACAGTGATGAGACCGAGGTTAAAAGCGGAGCTGTTGGGCGCGATCGGTCAATCTGCGCGATCGGTTGATCGCGCTGCGCTATCGACCGATCGCGCTGCGCTATTGATATATCTATTGGTCGCGCAGCAATCGGTCGATCGCGCAGCTATCGGTCGATTGCGCAACAATCGGTGGATCGCGCAACAATCGGTCGATCGCGCAACATTCGGCAAAGCGCATGCGCGATCAACCGATTGTGCGGGAATGGCTCGGCGCGATCGGCCGATTGTGCAGGAATGATTTTGAGTGATCGGCCGATTGTGCAGGAATGGTTATGAGTGATCGGCCGATTGTGCAGAAATGGTTTTGCGCGATCGGCCGATTGTGCAGGAATTGTTTGGCGCGATCGGCTGATGTTCAGGGGCCGAATTCACAAAGATGTAACATTGATTGTAACTGCAAATCAATCGTAGTGTGACGTCACTATATAAATCACTATGGTGATAGTTTACCTGCACGATCGGTCGATCGCGCAACCCATTCCTGCACGATCGGTAGATCGCGCAAAACTTTTCCTGCACGATCGGTTGATCGTGCAAAACTTTTCCTGCACTATCAGTCGATCGCGCAAACCCATTCCTGCACGATCGGTAGATCGCGCAAAGCCTTTCCTGCACGATCCGCTGATAACGGGAAAAAATACTCGTAGCGCAATCGGTCAATCGCGCAAAGATGTCATTGCGCGATCGACCGATTGTTGCGCGATCGACTGATTGTTGCGCGATCGACCGATTGCTGCGCGACCAATTGATCTTAATTTGATTGTTCAATAGCGCAGCGCGATCGGTTGATCGTGCAGATTGACCGATCGCGCCCAACAGAGCCATTTACAGCTCAACAAGGTGGGCTACTTTTCAAGGTACGAAGTGTCCAGGGTACGAAGTGGCAAAGGTACGAAGTGTCCCGACACCTCTGTCATTGGTCAATACAGTAATGAGTAAGCGACTTCGTTAGGGCGACGATCCTGGGCGACTTATGAAGAGGGTGCGACTTTGTAGGGGAGGGGGTAAGCTAAGAAGGGGGCAACTTTGAGTTGGGGCGAGTTGACTGGTTTCCCCCCTCAATCAAACGTCGATATAATGTCAATTCAATGTAGGCCTATGCACTGTCCGGAAACTAGACCACAAAATAATTTTTAGAAGGGGAGTTACATTTAGTGTTTACAACTGCGATATTATTACAATACTTACACTTTTCTCCTTAACAATGTCAACCCGTGTCTCTTGTTGTCCTTCTGCTAACGTCCTCAAGGCTGTAGTTGAAATGCATCGCTGGAAGATGTTGAAATGCGAAGACTTAGTGGCTAAACGACAGAGGGAAGCCATTTTCCTGAAGTTGTGTTTTGTAAATTTAAACTAAAGAGGGCGCTATTTTAAAATATGAAAAATGGCGGCGGTGAAGAAGTTGGCCGAGATGTTGTTAAACCCGGACGTTACACTAGGTCCATTTGATTCATTCCCTGAATTTCAAGAGTTGTTTCCTCCCAAGTATAGGTATGTATTAAAATGGTTGTTGTGTTGTGTTGTCATCACTCTGACCTCTGCCAACCAGCAGCGTACATGTAGGATTTTTGTCTAGGATTTTTTGGTGCAAAATTCAATCATTCCCCTCGCGCAAACAAACTTCAGCCTCCGCTTAGCGCGCAAACTTTATGGCCCGATAGCGTATAATGCCCGATATTGTAAAGTGCACGCAGGTTTAAGCCTGCGCTCTACAAATTCCACACAAATTTCAAGCCATGCGCAAGTTTGGTGCCGTCAATTTTTATTTGGATTACTTTCCGTATGGCGCCACCACTTTCTCACTCATTTTTACAAAAAGGGATATCTCATTGAGGTAAATAAGATACTATATATATTTCATATGGAATGAAAAAGTGGTGGCGCCATACGGAAACTTTTCCTTTTATTTTATTTTTTAACCGGCTTTTGCAGTGTCGAACCTTTTCAGTTGCGATAACGTAACCCTCCTTCCGTCGTCATTCCTCAAAAACTCGATCGCACAGGAAATTGGTAGGGGGAGAGGGATGGTCGTGGGCCCCCTGGGCAAAACCCCCCCTCCCCCCCCCCCCCCCCCCCCGCCACCATCCTTGTGGAGGGATATTTAAATATTACTGGAACACTTTGTTGGCCAGACAGGGGTATGGAGCAATAGACCGATCCATTACGCCCCGCCTCCTTACCAGTTGACCAATCACAGCCGCGAAACCCAGTCACCCTTAGTGCAAGGATCACCAAACGGTTCAAATGGTGATCAGATTTCGCGGTTGTGATTGGTCAATGATAATTGGGCCTGGCTTAATGGATCAGTGTATTGAAATTGTCTTCTTGAAGTTGGCACACTGTCAGCCCCAGACCATGGATGCTACCTCCATGGTCTGACTGTACGCCAGGTTGTTGCATTGCTGTTGCCATTAGGAGATTTGAGTTGCTTAACGAAACGTAGGTGGAATAATTATACTTTTTAAAGTTATTTTCCCATTTACTTTTGATAGGGATCACCCTGATGCCCGTCTTTTGTACAGAGCCTTCCAGAGGCAAAGGAGAGTGTTACGAGAAAAGGTTGCCAAAGACATACAAAGAAGATATAAACGAGATCTTAATCTACACATAGTAAGTTACCAGATCCCTTCCAGCGTTCCTATGTGGTCTGCTGGCTTAATGAGGACCAGTAAATTGTGGCCACTCGGCCAGTAAAATTTATCTCCAAAGATTGTCACTTTTCTAATCGCAGATTATTCTTCCTGTGTGGACACCCACTCCAGATTTTCGGAAATTTATCGACGCTACGACCTTTTCAATTAAATTTTCACAGTTTTTTTTTTTTTTTTGCTATAGGGTTGCAACACCAGTCAGTTTCAATTATCCAATGTACAATCCCTTCATAAGGTAGCAGAATTTCTCAGGTAACGATCAAATTTGTTTTTTGTTTTTTTTGTTTTATCTCTTCCCCAGGGTAATGCGAGTTTGCCAAACCATAGTGGTATGGAGAATCAATCCTTGGAGCAAGCCGTCAGTTTTTTTGAGAGCAAAGAGGCAGAAGTCGAAGCGGTAAATATTTAGGTTGTTCAGATATTCTCGCAATCAAGAAAGTGTCTCCTTTTTGCAAATCTCAACCTTTTAAAAAACTTATTATTTTTAGTTCAAGTTTCTTTGTTGAATACAAAATTATTTAGAAATAACCTATTCAGTTGCCCTGTTGGTTTATTACTTGATATGTAAAAATAAAAAGTTGCATCCCCCTAAGGTGATAAGGTGATCCCTGTGCTGCTACTTCCAAGGCTGTATTGCAAATTTGGGTGTAATCCCTGGCTATACAGCAGTCACAGGCTTCTGACTGGCACTGAAAACAAAGACATTGACAAAACAGGGAGACAATGTTAAGGCTACCTACATGTATGTATATGTATAAGGCCTCAAGCTCAGTTGGTAGATGCCAGCATAGAAGACACTCATCAGCCAGCTGGCTGCCAGTGACAAATTCTCCTTTGAAGTTGTTTCAATAAAAAATTGCCTTATGTTGCCAAAACAATACATGCCATCCAGCGTGAAATAGTTAAATCATTCCTTTTTTTTTTTTTACCATTCATGTACAGGACCTGAAGGCCACAAGGAAAGAGATCGGCAGTCTGGAGCAGGATATCAAAAGGTTATTGTTCATTATAGCAGTCTAGGGCATCAAACTCAAGGTCGGGTGACCAAGCTCATCTGAGTCTGGGTCCAAAACCGACGTTCGGATGATCCGTCCCAACTTGTTAATCGTCCCAACTATAAAAACAACCCTATTAGTTGAGAGAGCTTCTGTACTGTCTCTCCTGCAGCACAAGGGTCGCCCCAACTTTAATAATCAAATAAAAAAAAATTCTTGTAAAGCGCATTACGTCTATGGCAAGATCCAAATGTGCTGTACAGGCATGAAACTAATAAGGGACTTTTGGGACACTAGGTGGCAGCAGACTTACCAGGTAAAGTCCATTGTTTTCGGTAATGTGCGAAGGCTCAGAACTACGTAAACAATGGACATTTACCTGGTAAGTCTGCTGCCACCTAGCGTCCCAAAGTCTCCCATTTGGGACTGGTCCAAACTATAGTTGGGACGATAATCAAGTTGGGGCGGAACACTGACACTGGTGTTCTTAACCAGTTCACTTCAGGAGTTAAAATTGTTTTCCTTGAAACCTTCCAGTACAAGTTTAAGTTTCACTCATTTAAAGATAAAGGTATCGGCCTTGGTATCCTGTGCCCTCATTTGTCTGCTGGTTTTGCATACGCCTAAGGTATTGACTTGGTTTCAGGAATAAGCACAAAACTTGCATGTTCAATATCTTGATTCTACGTAATACTGACACATTCAGGCTGATATGAGTGGGTATGCATAGCTAACAGGATACAGTGCTCAGTGTCTGTACTATATTTCTTAAACAAAAATACCGCTGCTAAAAAAAACCTTTTAAGTTGGAATAAGCTGGCAAGGATGTTATATACGGTAGATAACTTAGAGCTTCCCCTCATCACACAGGCTGCCACTGCTGAGGATCAAACAGTAGACGCATTGCATATGATGTCACAAGACCCACCAAAACAGCGCCCTCACACTGAGGTCAATGAAGATGTATATTGGCTTAGAGTTGTGTGCAGCATGTATGTTTCCGTTGTTTGACAGTGGTTTCAGGAATGCTTTGACAATTTTGTTATTAGCAGAAGGAAACTACATGTCTGTTATGTGTATTTATAACTCACATCAGTCATGTTTTACACAGGTGTGCCCTTCAGCTGGAGAAAGCTAACCCCATTGGTCAGATAAACTGGAACGATGATGAATTTACTCTACCTGAAGAACTGAAGGTATGTAGAAATAATGTTGATGGTGCCAAACATACAAAATGACCTCACACTGCATCAGTCATTTTAAAAACACTGGACACTATTGGTAATTGTCAAAGACCAGTCTTGGCACTTGGTGTATCTCAACATATATGCTGACACATATGGGGGAGGGTGCTAACTGATGTATTTAACCATTCATTATGCACTTTTCTTTCTTATTTTTTTTTTTTTTTTTTTTTTTTTTTTGGGGGGGGACTTCTCAGTCCCTCCTCCCCCTGGTTCTGTGAATGCTGAACAAAATCGTTGCATTTTGTTCCACCAGGCAAGTATAAAAACAAACCTGACTGTAGATTGAAGTCTATAGTTTCACATTCCTGGAAAAAAGCAGGGATTCAATGAATGTTCTTATTAACCTTTTTCCAAGACATTAATTTGTTGGATTTTGTTCTTTCCCCTTCTAGAATTTGGCAACCGCACTCGTTGATGACTCCAGAGTACTGGATGATAAAACATGAAGTAAACCAACAGTCAAGGTGTCATTGCACATCGTCAGTCGTATTCACCAGCAGACCTGTGTTCTATTGATTGATTTAAAACAGTATCTTTATTGGAAATTATTAGTCAATGGCTAAACGGTATTTTGGTGCTTCAATATACCATAGAGAAAGGACCTCTATGATAGTCCTGTCACACCAGGGCCCAATTTTGTAAAGCTGTTAAGCAGATAATCGTGTGGGGTACCAGTCACAGCATGTAAACTGTATGATATTTTGGCTGGTGATACATTTCTGCTAAGCAATATGCTTAGCAAGTTGATGCTGACATGCTTTAGGATTTGGGCTCGGGTTACAACCACTGTTTATCCTTGGAGAATAAGTGCTTAGCATCTGTACTGTATTTAATTAAGAGACCTTTTGGTTATACAAGAATTCAGATGCAAAACACTTTGTAAAAATTGTAAACAGTTTGAAAGGATGTACCACTACCAAGGGTTAAAATAGAAAATTCGCATATAGACCCATTGCATAATATGACGTCACACTCTCAAAAGGAGGCAGATCATTGGACAATTGCTGTTCTCTGTGCGTAAAAACGAGCACATGACCTCAGCGTACCTGTAGCGTTCCGCGTTAAGTAATCGGGAGCTATTGTTTTTTTACACAATACGGAACGCGCCTCTGGACAATGCGCGTAATTTGGCTGTCAACTCTCTTTCGTGCATGTTTGTATATGATTGTGACACCCAAAACAATGCAAAATAACCACATTTGAGTGCACTGCGCATATTGCAAAGGGTATACATGTATAGGACTAGTGTCATAAGACCCAAACAGCGCCCTCCACTGAGGTCAATGAAGACTTATCATTGGCTGAGAGTTGTGCGCGGCATGTACACAAGTGCATGTTTCCATTGTTTGCCCTTAGTGATGGAAGCCAATGCAAGGGGTATATAGAAATGTGCACACGCGTACAGGCAACTCTCAGCCAATGATATGTCTTGTGGCGTTGTGGCGTTGTGGCGGTGCTCTTGCGGGATCACTGCTCTCCTGCGAACTGCTGGTTGCCAACTTCTACTCCCCATTGGAACCGTAGTCGTGAGAGCAGTAGTCTCGTGGAGCCAGCAGTCTCGCAACAATACCGCGGGAATCGCGATGAGATTCGGAATAATAGTCGGAACGCTATCACCGTGACAGACATTTAAGGACTTTTCCACAAGTCTAGTCTTTGAGCACGTGAGCACTGCCACTAAATTCAGGCCAGCCTTTATCATTGCGCTGTTTCACAGCAACAGATTTAAAAGGAAGTTAAACATCAGAATCATCTGTGGTAATCCTTATATTTATTTTTCCTTTGAATAAATTTATGATTCCAACTACATGTACATGTACACGTATAAACTGAATAATCTTATGTATTCTTTAACATAAAAACAAATCTAAAAAGTGTAAGTATAAATGTTGTTGTCAAAATTGTTATTTACCAAGCCATCACCCACCCCTATTTCAACACAAATTGTATATATTATAGTGATGAAATTTGATGAGAAACACATTAAAGTTCAAATCTGTTGATAATTCTGAATAGAAGACAAAGCAGTCCTTATTAGTCTCCTCTGGCCATGTTGCAACCGGGCCCTCAATGTCATATAGGTGCAATGTTTTTTTTTCAAAGCACAAAAAGAAGCCGAGCACAAACACAATTTTGCTTGCCAAAATAAATCCTACTCATTTGCAGTATTTTCTGCTTCAAGACACTGGACACTATTGGTAATTGTCAAAGAACAGTCGTCTCACTTGGTGTTTCTCAACATATACATTAAATAACAAACCTGTGAAAATTTGAGCTCAATTGGTCGTCGAAGTTGCGAGTTAATAATGGAAGAAGAAAAACCCTGTGTAACACCAAATTGTGTGTTTTCAGATGCTTGATTTCGAGACCTCAAGTTCTAAATCTGAGGTCTCGAATTCAAATTCATGGAAAATTACTTCTTTCTCCAAAACTACGTCACTTCAGAAGGAGCCGTTTCTCACAATGTTTTATACATGTACTATCAACCTCCCCCCATTACTTGTTACCAAGTGAGGTTTTACATAGACTGCAGACTGTACAGTCATAGAGAGAACCCTGTGTAACATGCCTACTCCTACATGTACCTTCATGTATAGATGAGTAGATTATGAGCCAAAAGTAACAATGAGATTTGTTTAACATGAAATAAAAAATAGAAGTACATTATATGTAGCTTTTGGAGAGTCCTAAATATTGACACAACTTACAATTGTCTACATTTTGTCATGGACACAGTATTTATTTAACTTTATACTAACAAATATTGTACAAAGGTGAGGAAATATTAACATCAGATGATCTACATTTGATCTACATTTTTATATTGGAAGAATACAATCACAAAACACAACCTGTAAATGTAATGTACAGTGTGCCTTAGGTGGGTATCAGTATAAAGGCCATTATACATGGTATAGCAGTTGTAAACTAAGTGCAGTATATAAAGGAACACATTGCCTTGGATCGGACGAGTTGGTCTATGAAAAGCGTTTTAAACCGTTTGTTATGAAATGCATGGTTAGAAAGCTGTTTTAAAAGTAGAATATAATGATCCACACAAGTATCACACAAAATTGCACGGTTTTCATTTTACGTCGCGAACTAACACGGTCGGCCATTTATATGAGGTTAAACAAAAACCACGCAATTTCGAGGCATATTTGTGTAGATCATTGTTTTCTACTTTTACATCTTTCTAACCATACCGATTTTATAACACGGTTACAGAACCCTTTTCAATGAACAACTCGACCGATCCAATCCAAGATAACTTGTTCCTTTAAAGCCATTGGACACTTTCTGAACAGAACAAAAATTAAAAGTTTACAGATTTACAAATAACTTACAGGGTTTACGTAATGGTGAAAGACCTCCCTTGAAATATTATTCCATTAAATGCATATAATTTTTTGAGAAAACATTAAAAACAATTATCAATTCTCGATATGGAAAATGACGGATTTATTTTAAACAATGTCATGACACAGCGAAATATATAAGTTTTGATACAGGAAGTGTGGGCCTTTGGACATGTTGGACAATACTGTTTCCCGATGGTGTGCGATTGCTTTAACATACATGTGCATTGTACAGGTTGTACAAGTCATTCTCCCAAAGTGGCCAAAAGTCCTGAATTCACGAGGTTAGCTGTTTTTTCAGCAGATTATTTTACACTTTTTTTTATCCAGGCAAAACATGTACATGAAAGCTATTTGACCTCCGTTGCCTTGGTCTTTTGGCCTTGGTGGCCCTTCAAAAATGTCCCATATATTTAGACCATTATAAGAAATGCAAAATGAAAACGGCCTTGCCCTCTCAAAGATGAAATTCCAAGCCTACATATCCTCAAAAGTTAAGGAGGTTCTTTTAAGTTCTTGTTTCCCCCTTTTCCTTGTTTTCCTGTTATTGTACAACATAACAATGAAAAAGGACTTGCCGTAACAAGAAGTTGGACAATACGTTATGTACACTATATTCAAAGTCTAAAATATGTTTCGTCATGAGTTAAGTAACATCTCAGCTCTAAAAATTCACTGACAAACAACAACATTATACTTGCTATTTAAAATACATAGATATCTTCAAGACAAGTAGTAATTTTGCATAATAACTGATTGGTTACATTCATTGAAGTATACACATGGAGATACATGCAAGTTGTACTCTATAAACCTTAACACTGACACTGAGAGAGATTTTCTGCATAAAACACTTAGGCAAGAGCTCAATTTTATTAATCTTTAATCAATACTTATTTAGGGTAATTTGGGGTTCAAAAGTGGTAATAAATATATGGGTCAGTCCATGTTACACTCTATTACCATGGAGGTAGGAATAGACTTCTGTATGTGTGCCTCTTTTTCAGTGACTGATGCCATACCGGGGCTACTAATAATAATACTACAATAATAAAACCACTCTTATATATACATGTAGCGCATATCACCATGAGGTCCCTATAGGTGCACTGTAAAAGGAAATCAACAATTATTGTACAAAGTAAACAGATATGTTTTTAACTGGGTTTTGAATTGTTCTGATGTCTCAGTCTGTTTGACAACCTCTTGGAAGACTGTTCCATAACTGAACTGATGCATATTGGAAAGAGCAGGAACCGTACGACTTGGTTTTGATAACTGGGGGAGTCCTCAGCAGGGATTTATGTGAAGATCGCAGGTTTCTGGTTGTTTTGTACTCATGAACTAAAAATGCAAACCTGAACATAAGATTGCTATTTTGTGCCATTTCATTTGTTTATTTGGTGTTTTTGAATATTGTTTGAAACTTTTTACTTTTTCTATTTTGATTTTGAACCCACCCAGCGAAACGAAATCTCAGAATTTTGTGCCATTTCATTTGTTTTTTTGGTGTTTTTGAATATTGTTTGAAACTTTTTACTTTTTCTATTTTGATTTTGAACCCACCCAGGCGAAACGAAATCTCAGAACGGTGATAATTCCGATTAAAAATCTATATACATGTATGAACCTGCCATTTTCGACCAAACATTTATTTACTTAGGTACATGTTTACTTAAGAGGGTGTTAATTACAATTTACATGTTTACTTAAGAAGGTGTTTATTACAATTATCACTAAAAAATAAACTAAAAATCCTAAAAGGTGAAGTTATAACCACATTTTAAGACAAAAATGCTAAATACATCATGTACAGTACATCATGAGGGAAAACATGTATGCCCATTTGAAAGCTTGTGGCAACTCTCCTTGCCATGTTTGCTAAGCAAATGCATACAGTGCATGTGGTGAGCAGTATTCTCTGCTAAGCACACAATCTTGACAATACCCTGATTTCAATAGAGTTTGTGTGCTACTTTGTTACATGTTGGTAGACCCTGGTTGATTTAGTGAACTATAATTTCACCCATGGTGAACTATAATTTCACCCATGGTGAACTATAATTTCACCCATGGTGAACTATAATTTCACCCATGGTGAACTATAATTTCACCCATGGTGAACTATAATTTCACCCATGGTGAACTTTAATTTGAGTCTGTAGTTGTGTGCCCTGTACATAGTGTGCAAGTTGAATGGTTTAAAATGGTTGAACATGACAAGTATGAATTAGGTTTATAAAAATTGCTTTACAATAAGTTTTTGCATACGATTTGAGAAACCCTTTTGTCTCCAAAATTTGTATTTTAATATTATTCCATCAATTGGTTATTCATGAAGTTCGGTTAAAACACAAAGTATCAAATAATTACAGTTAAACTCAAATTTACAATTGCACTGCATCGTTAAAAAGTAGTTCTTAAATAAAACCAATAAATTTACATTTAAAAAAACCGGCAAATTGTTTCACTTCGTATGCAACGTTTCAAAAAATAAAACACCATGCACAATCATAACACAGAAGGAAGTACTATTATTGACTTACAAAGCTGACCGAGTTAAAATACTTCATTAAGAATCACACACTAAAAAAAAACAAATTAAGAATGGAAACAACCTCAATGGAGGTAACATTGGAGAATTATGTAGAGGTCGTAGATCCATCAGCCATGTTCGATCGCAGGTGTTCCTCAGCTCCAAGTAGCATCCTCCTCATTTCTGGCCACTTGGCCCTGTCGGACATTTCCAGGGCGTCAGAGATTACAACCCACTTGTAACCATCGTGCTCATTGGACAATTTAATGGGTGTATTCCAGTCTCTCAGCTGAGCCAGCCAATAGACAACCTCTTTAGTTCTGTTTCCCTTTGTCTGGTATCTAAGTGTCCAGGAGGTATCTTTGTATATGCTGAGATGTTCTTCTCGGAGGGCTGCTTCTTCAAATGTTTCTCTAATGGCAGCTTCATAGTTGGTTTCCCCCGCATCTACGTGACCTGTGGGTTAAAGGAAAGGTTCACAACTGAAATTAAATGATATTCTAATTGCTATAGACGGTGTAGTTTACAAAAGAGCCACAGAGCCTGGACTTCCTGCAGGCACGATTTGTACACAGCCTAATGGAAAAAACATAAAATCTTACATTTTATGGAGATTGCACTTACATGTACAAACTTTTGATATGATGAAAGGGGGCACATCTCAAAACTTGTCCAGCGTTTACTTTCATAATTCTTGGATTTGCTACACTACAGTGCGTGCGCGCCATTATGAGTGAACGGCGTGCAAAGCAAACGGACAGCGCGCACACGCACTGCAACATTGTAACACCCCTTTTATAGAATGGTTCAGCCTAACAACAAAATAATGCGTTTGCAAAGCAATGCGACAGGTTCAAAATATGAACCTGGGAATTCGCTGCGGGATCTAGGGTGGATTTCACAAAGAGTTAGGACTAGTCTTATCTCGAGTTAAGACCAGTTGCTCGTCCTAACTTAGGACTATCCATGCAATTTGTATATCTCCTAAGACCAGTCCTAAGTTAGGTCTAGTCCTATCTCTTTGTGAAATCGACCACTGGTAAGTTTTTGTCAATTTTTCTTCGAAATATTTCCTAAATGGTGTTTTGAGTATTATGGCAGGCTGCATTAGATATTGCGGATTAAGTTCGTACCCTCAGAATTTGTGTCATGATTTTTGAAAGTGGTAAAAATGGGGCAAATCTGGTGACTAGCTGTCGAAATTGTACGTGTTGGACCAGATCAACCGTTTCCGCTCGAAACAAACTCGTAACCCTCCGGCCTGGCGGCCGTCGGGAGGAGGGTTAAGTTATCGCAACTAAAGAGAATAGTGAAAAATCAATTAAATATGTTGCATTGCATTGATGCCAAAATAAACATTGAATAAAACATTCACTGAGCGATAAACTCCAAACGCAAAGTTAGGTACTGTGCTACTTGTCTCTCCTTTCTTTAAAAACAAATGTAGTTAAGTGCGACCGATTATGACAAACTTTTTTGGGAAAAAAGGAGTACAGCCCCCAGCTGGGTCTTTAAGTAAACTAAGGTAGTCCATGAAGGAAGGAAAATTCAAGGAATCAATCAGGATTGGCATATTATAGGCCTAAAAGTTAAGTTTAGTTTTTAAAATGAGTTGGTTCTTTTTATAATATTACAAAAGGAAAAGTTTCCGTATGGCGCCACCACTTTTTCATTCGAAATAAAATAATATAGTATCTAATTTACCTGATTGATATATCCCTTTTTGAAAAAATGAGTGAAAAAGTGGTGGCGCCATACGGAAAGTTATCCATTTGTTAGCTCAGGGTCACGGGTGAGCAGCCTTGGTTGGGACGAAATATAGTGGGTCAAAACTAGGGACTCGGCACACACTGTGAAATGTTAAACTGTCCGGAAAATGGGCAAGACAAACTTGCTACTTTCCTGCGCAGCAGCAAGCTATGTAAACATACGATAGTTACGAACAAACCTTTTGGTGGCGACCAGTGTAACTTATGTTTCGGCTTTTTCAGCATCAGATACTCAATTTCTTGATGACATCGGCGGAAAACGAGTAGTCCGCCAGCTTTAACAATACCGACAGCCCGTGCCCTGTGCATTATGAAAACAAACGATGAAATGAAAAGTGTGATGACAATGGCGTTTTTATGTGGATATCCCCAAAAGGGGGCGGGCTTGCGCGCTCGAGCGCTTTCGCAACAGCCCAAGTAAGACTAATACCTATTCGCGAATAGGTCCGTCGTCTTTAACAAAAACATAAACAACAGCAGATGCAGCAACAACAATAAAACAATCATTATTATTATTATTATAAATTTTTAATTTTTTGTTCCCCCAAAGAAGCGACGGTGGCTCAGGGAAATCTGTCCGTAGGCGACTCTCCAGCCCCCCACGAGAAAGAGGTTATTTCACTAAAATAACTATAGCCAGAAGTCTTGTATTCCTATCTGGAGATAGAGAGCTAGCACACAAATTCGTCTAACAATTAGTTTTTTTTTTTTTTGTGTCATCATTTAATTTCTCGCAACTTCAATGACCAATTTAGCTCAAATTTTCATTGAAGTTGCGAGAAATTAAATTATGAGACAACAAAAAAACACCCTCACTGTTGGACGAATTTGTGTGCTCTCAGATAGGAATAAAATTATTTTAGTGAAAACAACCTCTTTCTCAAACTCAAAATTTATGCTACTTGAGGGAGCCGCTTACAATATCCAATGCTCGTTATACCACGTTAGTTTTGTTTTGAGTAACTTCCAATAACCTTCCCCAAACGAAAGTTAGGGAGAAAGATGGTGAACAAAGTTCTTCTTCCTTAATTTCCAGAGTGCAGCCTTCACTGTGATTATAAAGGGAAGCCTGTGCAATGGTTGTCAAAGACCAGTCTGTCACTAGGTGTATCCCAACATCAGCATTACATTTGAGCTAATTATTGGTCATCGAGTTGCGAGAAAATGATGAGAGAAAAAACATCCTTGTTTGACGAATTTGTGAGTGCTTATGAATATACAGACTTCTGGCTAGAAGTATTTTAATATTATTTTTTGAGAAATGACCTCTTTCTCAAATATCAGAGGGAGCCGTTTCTCACAATGTTTTATACTATCAACACCTCTTCAATGCTCGTCATGTCAATTACCAAACGTGTACCCTCTTGCATTGGAAGGAAGAAGCTCTGCCTGCCAGTGAGAAACCCGGCACAGCGGCGGCGAGCCCCTTCAAGTTTTGCGATTTAAATGTGTTTGTTTACACGTCGATAACAACCGTTTTCATAACAACAAACGGGACCAATACCTTTACGTCCCACCCGAAGGACGAAACAATGGAACACAGTGTCTTGAGTGGGACTCGAGCCCGGCCCACACTCTGCATCGATGAGAGAGAGACCGGGTTATCTCCATGATTACACAGAGCTTGAGAAAGTTCGGTGCTCACCTTGGCCATACACGACCTCCACAATTCAGCCTCATAATCTCTATCACCAGAGCAAAAAGTAGTGAGTAATAAAACAACTATAGATAACAGCATAGAGCAAGTCTGTTTCTAAATTGTTTTTCACCAGTGGTCGATTTCACAAAGAGTTAGGACTAGACCTAACTTAGGACTGGTCTCCTAGGAGATATACAAATTGCATGGATAGTCCTAAGTTAGGACGAGCAACTGGTCCTAACTCGAGATAAGACTAGTCCTAACTCTTTGTGAAATCCACCGCAGGGTCATTCTATTCCCCAGGCACCATTCAATGCCGTTTGACCGGCGCGGCCTCAAGTTGACCGGCGGGGCCTCAAGTTGACCGGCTTGTGACTTTTTTCCCATTTACGAATGGCCAGCCCAGCTTGAACGTACACACGGCGGGCACGGAGTCGCGGGGGGCGCCGGGCCGGCCGGTCATCAACAAACGTCGGCGCAAGCTGATGTAGTTGTTTGTTGTGTATTGCTTTTCGGCAATGTGTGTACGGTTAGCTGTGTGGCGGGTCTATTCGAAACAAACAAAACCCGAATTTTAGATGCCTGTGAATTTCCACTTCAGTGTATGCTTAGAGTCTGGGTAAGTTCCATTTCAGACACGTATTCTTCATTGGTTTCCCAAGCACATAATTAATCAAAATGTGTTCATTAAAATTTGCTGCTGTGGAGTGTGTGCTCGTTTGGTGCAGCTGCAGCGTACAATGTTTAATATGTGTGGCGTTTTGCCTACATTACAACGTGTGCATAATATTGTATACGGCGGCCTAAAAATACACAACAGTGTGTTGAGGATTGACAACACGATGAAACTCGAGTGTTACGTAAACAACACTATTCCAGCATAGCTTTATGATTCAACATAGTACATGTAGCATATGTTCCAGCGAGTTCAAATTGTAAGTGTTTGTTGCGCAGGCACTCCAGCAGGCAGGCCTGGACTGGAGATTGTTTTGGTGGGTTGTAATTGTATGTACAGAAAGAAATGTTCATAATCATACTCCATTTTAATTTTTATTTCTCCGTGGTAAAGGTTCGTATAATTTAAAAGACATAATTTTCTAAAAGCAAAATAGTTGCGATAACATATTCCTCCTTCCGATGGCGAAGCCGGAAGTCGGGAGGAGGTAGTTGCGATATAACGTAACCCTCCTGCCGCAAACCAACAAAAGTTATGGTATCAAGTCAACAGTCTTAAATTGTCACTGAATTGGACAGCGCCATCATTTATTTATCAGTTGGTGTACCTAAATTTATGCACAAAATAACTAACCTGTGAAAATGTGAACTCAATTGGTCGTCGAAGTTGCGAGATATTATAATGTAAGAAAACACACCTTGTCACACGAAGTTGTGTGCTTTCCGATGCAATCTAATTTTGAGGTCTCAAAATCGAATTCTTCGAAAATTAATTCTTTCTCAAAAACTATGTTTCTTCTACATATCAACAGCTCTTCATTGCTCGTTACCAAGTAAGTTTTAATGCTAACAATTCTTTTGAGTATAATATCAATTAATTGCCTATAAAGGAACACGTTGCCTTGGATCGGACGAGTTGGTCAAAACAAAAGTGTTTGTAACTGTTTTTTATAAAATGCATATGGTTGGAAACATGTTTTAAAAGTAGAATACAATGATCCACACAAGTTTGCCTCGAAATTGCGTGGTTTTCCTTCTACTGTGCGAACTAACATGGTCGGCCATTTATGGGAGTCAAAATTTTGACCCCCATAAATGGCCGACGTGTTAGTCGACGAGGTAAAAGGAAAACCACGCAATTTCCAGGCATGTTTGTGTGGATCATTGTGTTCTACTTTTACAACATCTTTCTACCCATATGCATTTTATAAAAAACGGTTACAAACGCTTTTCAAAGACCAACTCGACCGATCCAAGGCAACGTGTTCCTTTAAGTGAGTTATAATGAATTTTGATAACACATCTTCAGAAAGGTAAACAGACACGACCCAATTTAACGTTGTCTGTCCATCTAAACCAGTGTTGAAGTAGGACTAACACCTACAGGTAACTGCTATAGTCCAAGTTCTTTGTCATAAACCATGACAACTTGGTCTAGTTTGTTAAAAAAAATTGTTGACAAATCTGTAATGCTCAATCAGTTAAAAAACTGGCCATTTCCACTGCACCATTTAGTACAAAAACATGCTACACTTGTATGTTCACAACACCGTAGGCACCCATCGTAAGTTGTATTCACAAGTTTCAAACAATTATAAGCTCTGTTCATTTTACAGTCAAAATATCTCCTAAAGCTGTAAAGCACGCACAAATTGTGCTCAGCAGAATACGGTTACCTGCCAAAATGACTGGTATTTTGCTCAAAAATGTGTCTGGAAAGCAATTTGTTCAGCTATAGGCCGTTCTTGAAATTGAGCCCGTACCAAGAGAATGTCTGATGTACATAGTGCACTACAAATACTACAATTGATCAGTTACTGAACAGAACTTCCCAAGTGCTTTGTGTACAGTGTAAACAATTGTGCTGATTGTGAATGGGGTATAGCTAAAATCAATACCTTTCCACAGACGATAATGTGAAGGATACATTATTGAAAACTTTATAATTTCAATCATTGAGTTGAATACCAACCCACACAGTGAACCATCAACGTTCACAATGTTTAGTTGTAAACAAATTGATTATTAAACAAAAATATCAATGTAATATGTACAGACAATATTTTGCTTTGGTTCGGAAGACAACATTAATGGTGGTTTGAAAATTATAGGCTAATAAATGTTCATTTTCAAGAAATGTCTTCAGTGAAATGGAAAATTACATTTAGCCAATTTTGTCCATACACATCACAGCTTTTCCATTAAAGTAACATTTAATTCTATATTATTTGTCCACTGGCAAGGTTAGCTAAAAGGTGCATATTTTATATAATGGCTGCTGTGGCACAAAATCAATTAAATTGGCAAGGTTCCCACACCATTTAACACAGTGTATTGCAGTTAAAGGGATGCTGCAGCGAATACAAATAAAACAGTTAATTTTGCTGTCATTTATTTCTGATATATGTATTGAACATCAATAAAATGTGTGTTGTTTATTCTCGACATATCTGACTTGCGTAATTTGCGAATAAGTCATGCCCCCCCCCTTGTGTGGATTGTTACCGCCCCCCCTACCATTGACGTCGCATCGGGAATTCAAACATTATCGTCAGCAAAAAGAGTCTGGTCCCTAACTACACGCCCCTAGGTACCAGGCCACACAGTGCACACGTCTCTATGCACACAGCCAGAGGGCCCGACGGCTCGGGTTACCGACATGACGTCACGTTTATGCAAATGAAGGCTCCCTTTTAGGGGCGGGGTGGGTTTCCCTAATCTCTTGAAAACCATTTTTAAAATACTTGTGCATTTAATAAAAAATATATCAAAATATTTCAGGTTTAAAAAGTCATGTTTAATCGTTTTAAAAATGAAAAAACAAAACAAAACTGCAGCCACCCTTTAAATACTTGTATGTACACAGTACATACTTTCGTTCAAATGTATGCAATAATTGTACAGCTGTTGTACTGTGGTAGCCTTTCAAAACAATGGCACACATAATACCATTGTCAGTGCCACTACTTTTTGTTGTCCCTGTATTGTGTTGGTCCCTCTAAATGGTCAAGGCTATCCTTTGCTCCATGAACTTCAGTAGGCCTACAGTGTCTAGGGTATTGTTTATTTTGTTATCCTTAAAACTGATAGAAATTGAAACTTCATGTAAATTCAATTGTCCTGTAGTTCCCAAAACAAACTAGACTCAAAACTGTCTGCTGTTTTTTTAGTTGAAAACATTCCTGTCTTATGACTAATCAAATTCATTGAAACTTAACATTTAACATGTTTAAAGCAATCAGACAACACATGAGTGACAATACAGTTTTACTGATGGCTGCGCTGTCTATTCTTTCTATTTTGAAAAAAAAAAAAAAAACATGATTTAAATTTTTTTTTTTTAAGAATCAGTATAAAAGGGGGTATTTGAGGAATCTTCACAGGGCATATTGAGAGTACCTTCGGATGCCAGCAGACCATTTCCATGATCTATGGATTTCCTCGGCATGCTTTTTTCACCTGATCAGTAAAAGTGTTCCCCAAACACCTTGAAACTTATAACTCCAGAATCAAAAGCTCAGATTTCAGACTACAGTACCTTCTTTAACTTTAGACACTAATTTCAGACTACATGTACAATGTATGTCAACAATGACTCTCACCCTTGTTAACATTTAAAACTTTTAAAAACAACCTTGACACATCAAAATGGTGTAACACAAACACTCTGGGTTTTTGAAATTTTTGTTTTCCAAAAAAAATAAGCAGAGAGAAAAATATACTTCATACCAGGATAACCCTACTTCTCTTTAACAAAATGTTCAATTGAGTGTACGTGCAAACCATGAAACAATTCAACATCAAGTGAAGAAGAGTCTGGGATGTGTGCACAAAATTTCCAGTTGCCCACTTCTATGGAAACCTAAACATTCTGAACAATATGTAATGTATTCTGGTGTGGTGACAAAAATGCTGGCAAGTAAACATGCCCAACACAAGGAAGGTCCTTGAGGGTCGCATGATAATTCAATTCATGGTTTGTAGACTCAATGCTATCAGCAACAACAATAGCAACTTCAATAATAATAATGTTCTCTGTCTCTATCTTTTATAGTCGGGTGACTTGTGTCTTCTGTCAGGCCAGTGACGTTCGATGAAGAGTCTTTTATGATACATGTAGCTGTGACAAACAACTGGAGACAGCATTGAAATCTCTGTGTTGTGCACTTACGGGACTTCAATTCAAACTCGGTCAATAAGGCACCATGGTGAACGGCTTGTTAGACTGCCTTAAAGAGGCTAATCTTGCGCAGTACACAACGAACTTTCTGCAACAGGGTGTAAGTAGTCTGGACGTCCTCAGCAGCTTGACAATTCAGGAGTATTCGCAGTTCGGGATCACGGACCTCGCTGACAAGAAGCGTCTCTTCCGCTTGATCCACATCGTTAAGAGTGTACAATCTCACAAAGGTAAAAATGACAAGCCTGAAGGACAAGGGGGAAGCGTTAGCCGTAGAAAAGGAAATCGATCTCTGGAGGATTTTTCTGTCAAAGGCCATCAGGGAACTTCATCCTCAAGCCAGCGAAACACACAACCATCTTCGCTGAACAATTCATGGAATATTTCAGAGAGATCTCCGAGGACTAATATGAATAAGTTCCAGCCAGAGGGCCTTAGCTCCCAGAAAAATAGCTCCAACCAAAAAATAAGTGAGGACAGTCTTCTTTCCGTAGCCAGGAAAGAGCTGAAGAAAGGCACCTTGTCGCCAGGTACTCTACGCAAGCTGGAAACCCAAGGGGGAATTCTCTTTGTGAAATCCACTACCTCTACCTCACCAAAGCTCAGCCGACGGAAGCCCAGCGCCAAGAAGAAGTTACCCCTGCGAGAATCCCTTTCCGATTCAGAAGTTGGCGACTCAGATTTTACAGACGCCAGTAGTATGCCGATCAACTCTACGAACTTTGGAGCACCGCAAATCCTGAAGAGAAGTTTCATTGGGGTGATCGACCACTTAGATGGCTCGGTCTACAACTACGGCATCCCTGACCAAGAGCAGAGATCCAGCACACGGCATCAGGATTACCAGGGAATACAGGGTACCAGCAGTGATGCTGGGGAAAGAATCAAGGTGTGCGTCAGAAAGAGACCTTTGAACAAGAAGGAAGAACGAGAGAACGAGGTGGATGTTGTTCAGACAGAAGGACGAGGGACGGTTGTCATGAACGAAGCGAAAGTGGCGGTAGACCTCACCAAATTTATGCAAGTGGTAAATATTGATAGCTTTGTATTTAAAAATTAACGATACTTTATTTTCATACAAAAGTTTCCAAATGGCTTTAAGATATTCTAAGGAAGTGTAGTTTTCGAAATGAAAAAGCTTAATTTGCATACTCTCTCAGAGTTGAAAAATCAGGCCTGCGTTACTACTGTTCTTCGGTAGGTGAATATGTTTAAACATTTACCTGCAGTTAAGGCAAAGTCGCTGGTTTTACATGTAATTCTGCACATCTCTTCAAGGACTGAACAAATGTACAAGGCTGATAAGCTTAACACCCAGTAATCCCATTGAAACTGAAGTGAACACAGCCTTTAAACCCCCTTAAGTATTCACTGATGCATTGAATTCGTTGCCCATCCACCGCTGGTAATCCTCATGATAAACTGTGGGTTCATTAATCCCATGAACAGTTAGAGCATAGAGCAAGGAGATTAGACCATAGAAACAGAACCCTGGTACCTTGCTGGTACACAGTGAAGACATCTTTTCTGGTAGTGGAAACTTGCGATGCAAATAACAGGTTGTTTGGCAGATAGGTAATCACCCACTCACCCACTTGCCTAACTGGCTTGACTGACAGCTCAATCCTGTCATGATACCCAATTAATTTGCCATAGAGGTAGACCATGGAGGAAGAAGCACAGCCAAGAGCCAACTACACACTGTTATGTTGTGGCTACATTTGTGCTGATTGTGTTTCGCATCTTTTGTATTTTTGTAATTACAATTTTAACAACTTTAATATATGTGATTGCACTTTATTGTGGGTTGATTGTGGCAAATTACTCACATTGGTCAAAATGAACAGAAGGAAGTTTCTTCCTTCAGGAGGAAGTTCTTTCCTTGATGGTCAAACACCTTCTATTTTATGAATGTTAGATCTGAACTGGAAGTTCTTTGTACTAATACGTCATCATCCCTCCAAACAACAGTTGGTTGGGCTTTAGAGATGTGAAGTTTGCATGCACATAAGCTAGAACCGAACCATAGAGAAAGGACCATATTAGAAATAAGTATAGGAAACTGTACTGTGTGTTCTGTGAGGTTGTGGGCATACATGTACCATAGTGGATTTTTCTGCAAACTGTTTTTGAAAGATTTAGATTTGTGAGGATTATAGACAAAAAGAATATTTGTCATGATTTCAATGCAGATTTCAGAGACATTTTAGAAGGTTTGCTGCCTGTCTGGACTGATACTTTACAAACTTTACTTTAACAACAGAGGCAACTACCTATTCCTGGTCATTGCCTTGCTACCCCATTAAGAGTTCCAATACCAGGCCTGAAACTTTACGGAGGCAACAAAGGCGATTGCCTCCGTGGCCCCGGGTTAATGCCTTGGTGCCCTCCGTGGCCCCCGGTTAATGCCTTGGTGCCCTTGAAATCCTTCAGTAGAAATTTACAATTTCCTCATTATAGGGTGCCCTTTACTAAAGAGAAAATGCCTTGGTGCCCTTGCCCTTTCAAAAACGAAGCATACAGGACCGCAATACATCCCTCATTCAGCAGAGGTGCCCTTTGCCAAGACAGAACTTCAATGTCCTTTCTTACTAGTTACAAGCACAAAGTAAATGCCTCTCATGGCAGTACCGGTAATTGAACTACTTGAGATGATTCTGTTTTTATTTAATTTTTTCCAGCACAAGTATCACTTTGATGAAGTGTTCAGTGAGTCCTGCAAGAACGAGGAGGTGTATGCTAGGACTGCAAAGCCACTCATTTCAACCATGTTCAACCGGTAAGGAGTGTTAGGGCCTGTAGACCTAGACTCTAGTTGTAAAGTCAGTGAATGAGGGTTCTGCCCACTGTGGTTGATGCCGGAAAACCCGCCCGGCACTCAGGATTCTCTGACCACCGCTGGCAAAATTTTCTCTGTTTCTAACCACTACACAGTTTTGTAATTAAGGCTGCAATTTTCTGTCAAAGTTTTTTTTATGGATTGTTAGTAAGGCCAATTAAAAAAAAAACAGTTGATCGTCTAGATTTCTTATCCAAAAAGAGGAGGATGAGGGCCTTTTTTTTTTTTTTTTTTCCTCCAAGATGTCCCCTTAGTATTTCAAATCAAACAGGCCACCAATTCTTCAGTTTGAACCCACCGCAAACTTATTTTATATCTATTTGTTGCATGAGGACCCAGGTTAACAGGATTATTTCACTAAAAAGATTCGTGTTGTTGGGAAAAGATTTGGGAAAAGCCTCTAAGCCAGTCATGATATATTTATTGTGTCCAACTGCATCAATATTTTTATGTCAAGTCTTGAATCAACCTACCCACATATACCATAGGCGGCAGGATTTTCCCTCTGTCATTCAAATTCTGGCTGATTGCGGGAGAAACAAGTGATATTTTTAACCATCTTCTTGTATTTCCGGGTCACCAGTTTATCATTTCATAAGTCATGAGCTAATTTATATCAGGGATGAGATTTGTCAGTCTTGTCTGATTTCAGACTTTTCAAAAGTCTACCTTGTAATAAAAAATGCTGTACTTTTTTACACATAAAATAAGACATGCTCTTTGATCGACTTCTCTAGCACTGAGGATACTTTTCACAAAAGCTCCTTGTAATCTAGAACTCCAAAGGGGGGGATCAAAAGGTTGAAGTGCCATCATTTCAATGTATCCCCTAAGATTTGAATCCCAGTTTCAGACTTTTTTGTCAACATTGACTCTCTTCCCTGTTATATGTCTTGTTAACGATGTTATGATAGGCCCTATACCATCAGAAAAGCTTTTCTCCCAGCAAACTTTAAAGACACTGGACACTATTGGTAGTTGTCAAAGACAAGTCTTCTCATTTGGTGTATCTCAATATATGCATAAAACAACAAAGCTGTGTAAATTTGAGCTCAATCGGTCATCAAACTTGCGAGATAATAATGAAGACAAAAAAACACCCCTGCCACACGAAGTTATGTGCGTTTAGATGGTTGATTTCGAGACCTCAAGTTCTAAATCTGAGGTCTCAAAATCAAATTCGTGGAAAATTACTTCTTTCTCGAAAACTATGGCACTTCAGAGGGAGCCGTTTCTCACAATGTTTTATACCATCAACCTCTCCCCACTACTCGTCACCAACAAGGGTTTTATGCTAATAATTATTTGAGTAATTACCAATAGTGTCCACTGCCTTTAAGTCATTGCTATAAAAATACAAGAAGGCTGTATTTAATCACCATTCGTTATAAAATTATTTCTTAAAATATTTATTTAAATCATTCAGCTGTGGTGATTTTCGATTCATAGCAATTTTGGTGTTTGTTACTTGCGTTTTCATTATTTCCAAGATGGCGGTAATGATAGAACTGGTGATGGGAACCTTTTTAGCCGTCTTTGTTTCCTTAGTTAATGGATAATAATCTCATTCATTGCCAGAGTAACTAACACCTGTCTCAATCACATTCACTCTTTGACTACTTTTTTGTTTATCCCTGGAACTGTTGTAGAGGAAAAGCCACCTGTTTTGCGTACGGACAAACGGGCGCCGGGAAAACGTACACGATGCTTGGCAACAGTGTCATCAAAGGACTGTACCTCCTTGCTGCAGAGGACATCTTTGCAACGTTGAACGCATCCAGGAAGTCTGGAAATGAGCTGGCAGTGTGGGCAAGCTACTTTGAGATTTACTGTGGACAGCTTTTTGATCTGTTGAACGATCGACAGAGGTAAGTTCTGATGAAAAAACTGTGGGTTTTGATAAATTTATGGGATTTGAGTCGACTGCCAAATGTAACAAGATGTAGGCCTACTAGACAGAATACAAGTATGTATGCTGTATTTTAGTAGTTGTAGCCTAGAAAACATCTGATGGACGGTTTGGGTCAAAGATGTTGGTACACTTTCATACTATTGCATTGCAACATTCTGAAGTGTTTCTGGGTTTTTGACTTTTGCCAAGTCACAACCCAGGATTTGTATCCTGAAGCAAGTGGTTCAATCTTAGCGTGATTGGAGATGAACAACTTTCAGAGTTATCAGAAATTAATGGTACATTGTTTGTAATGAAATAGCCAATTTATAATATTTTCTTTAGTCGTGACTGAGTTGCAGTTTTTGTGTAGTGTCAGAATTCCTCTCTCTCTTTTTCTTTTTAATTAAAGGTACATGTACATTACTATATTCCTTTCCTTCTGGGCAATTAATTGATCATTTTTATGTTTTGACCTTTTGTTACCCAGGGTACATGCCAGAGAGGATTCTCAACATAGAGTGTGTATCGCAGGCATCAGGGAAGTGCAAGTCAGTGGGACTCAGTCTCTAATGCAGGTATGTACAGTGATTATTATCCACAGGCCTGTGAAATATTCGCTTTAAAGCCATTGGACACTTTCGATAAACAGTATTGTCGAAAGGCCCACACTGACTTCATGTATCACAACTGATGCACAGCTTGGTGCACATTACCTTTAATTTGATTTAGAAGGTATAAATCGGTAATTTGAATAAATGTTTACAAATTGTTAAAGCCATTGGACACTTCCGTTGTCCAAGGCTCACACTTCGTGTACCACAACTTATATATAAAATAACAAAACTGTGAAAATTTAGGCTCAATCGGTCATCGGAGTCGGGAGAAAATAGCGGGGAAAACCCACCCTTGTTTCCGCGCGTTTTGCCGTGTCATGACATGTGTTTAAAATAAATCCGTAATTCTCGACAACGAGAATTGATAATTGTTTTAATGTTTTCTCCAAAAAGTAAAGCATTTCATGGAATAATATTTCAAGAGAAGTCTTTTACCATTACATGTACCTTCTGTAAACCCTGTTATTTGTAAAGTTATTTGTAAATCTGTTCCAAAAGTGTATAATGGCTTTAAACCGAATAATTTTTTTTATATTTTTTTTATTTTTTAAAGATCACCATTCTCAGCTCACTGTGCAAGGGCCAAATTTCTGTGCTAGCTATGTAAGCGAAGAATGCTTAGTAACGTGTACGTGTAAATCACTCGCGCACAATCAAAATTGCCGTGCTAACCCGTCAAATTGTTTGCTCACAGTATAAAAGCAGAGCCCTGAAAAAAGGCTTTGAACAGATTTGTGTTTATTTGAAACTTTTGAATTAGAACAATTTGTTTAGTGCCTTTTTTTTTGCAAGTTCACTGGGGGGTTAATTCTTTTTAAAGAGCACACTTGTAAAGGCAGGGTCTTAGATTGGTTTTTGTCATCGTAATGCTGATTTAAATAGGCAAACTTATAAAGTAAAAGATACACTACCATACGTAATAGTCACATGCAAAAGTTTCAGCTGAAAATAGTCGTACGGTAGTTTAAAGGGAATGTACACGTTTGGTAATTACTCAAAACAAATATTGACTTAGAAACTGACTCGGTTACGTGCATTGGAGAGCTGTTGATAGTATACATAAAACAATGTGAGAAACGGCTCCCTCTGAAGTAGCGTAGATTTTCAGAAAGAGTTTATTTCTCACTAACATAATAAAAGACTTCTAGCTAGAATGTCTTTTATTCCTATCTGAAAGCACACAAATTTGTCCAACAAGGGTTACTTCTCTCATCATTTTCTCGCAACTTCGATGACCAATTGAGTTCAAAATTTTCACAGGTTTGTTATTTTTGTGCTACATGTATGTTGGGATACACCAAGTGAGAAGACCGGTCTTTGACAATTACCAAACGTGTACTGTACCTTCCCATTAATTCAAAATGTCGAATTCATCGAGTTTAGCAAGGTGACAGCAGGTACCAACCACATTACTCTGGCTGCAACAATCCTGAACGTAACACCAACCCTCTGAAATATAAAAAACAAGAAATGATTCAATTAATTTGGGGTGATCAATTTTGGGATGATCATTTTTTCAAAACCATAATATTTTGAAGGGAATTCTTTCTCAAAATAGTTTATACTGTCAGAACAGCTAGTACTTCTCACCAATTACAATTTTTTGGGTCATTACTTTGTGCAGTATCTTTACCAATCTGTGACCCTGCCTCCAAATAGAATACGAGGTATTCATTGTTTGTGGGATAACTGATAATTATCCCATTGTGATGCGCAACCTGGGCCAGTGTTTGTGCTCATTAAATAAATAATGTATTAATTTTTATTACATGATTTAAATGATGATTCACACATGACGTGTTTGTTATGCAGCAGATTATTTTCTTGTCATTTAATGATTTACTTTTCGCTTTGTGATTAGTTTGTTACTTATAATAATAATGATGGGCATTTATAATGCGCCGGTATCCATCTAAAGATGCTCAAGGCGTAGTGACACAATAAACAGGATAAGTTTTGAAATCGTGAGCCTTGAGGGAAGTTTTGAACAGGTCTATTGATGGAGAAAGTTTAACATGATCTGGCAAGTCTTTCCATAATGAAGAGGCAGCAGAAGTAAACAATCTTTCACCCCTAAAATAGTATAATTATTATTATTTTTTACCAGTCAATTTCCCTTGTTGTGTCTGTACTCATAAAATTAGTATTATGCCAGTTTTATCACAGCAAGAAAAAGAAGGATCATATTTTCTTTTGTGCAGGTAATTACTACAAGTCGGGCTAGGATTAGTATCATTGTAATCGATATTATTATTATTATGTGTATGTACTTCCCCTTTCATTATTTAAAGGCAGTGGACACTATTGGTATTTACTCAAAACAATTATTTAGCATAAAACCTTACTTGGTAACGAGTAATGGGGAGAGGTTGATAGTATACAAATATTGAGTGGCTCAGAGTGGAATGGGAGGAATATTATCGCAAGGTAAAATTTGGACTGTTCCATTTCACGAGACAAAGCCGAGTGAAATCGAACAGTCCAAATTTTACCGAGCGATAATATTCCTTCCATTCCACGAATTAAAGCCACTCAATATTTGTTATAACTGACAATGATCCTTGTCATTTGATGTATTTTAAAAGACAGTATAACATTATGAAAAATCTCACAAATTACTGGTTCGGAACAAATTGTAGAAATCATATAGCGCCGCGTAGCGGCAACAATGCACAAATTTAGTAGCAATCGAATCACAACCTTTTGCACAGGTGCTCCTTTGTTTTAGCAGTGGCGCTGTACTGCTCAAAAACATTGGGAACAAGGATGCTCCTGTTGAATGGGAAATGCTATTCCCCATGGGCGAATAGGTCTTTTTGGTCGCTGGTGCGGATGGGAGTAATAGTGAATGTCACGTGAAGTAAGTTCCACCAATCAAATGACAAGGATCTGTACCCTATGTCAGTTATATAATATAAAACATTGCTGAATGGCTCCCTCTGAAGTAACGTAGTTTTCGAGAAAGAAGTAGTTTTCCACAAATTTGATTTCGAGACCCCAGATTTAGAATTTGAGGTCTCGAAATCAAGCATCTGAAAGCACACAACTTCGTGTGACAAGAGTTTTTTATTCTTTTATAGTTATCTCACATTTTCATCGACCAATTGAGCTCAAATTTTTACAGGTTTGTTATTTTGTGCATTTTATGCTGAGATACATTTGTACACCAAGTGAGAAGACTGGTCTTTGACAATTACCAATAGTGTCCAGTGTCTTTAAGAAGTAACCAAACACTGTGTGAAGCTACTTAGTTAGCAGTCACAATCTCCAGGAGATGACCCCCTAATGTACAGGTCAACAGCCTTACAAATATTTACACTCCTCCCCCTCGCTTAACAACAATTAAAAACCGATGTCCAATCTTCATCACTGAGTGGTCCATAACTGTTTGCCTGGTACCTGGGCATAGTGTCACTACCATGGACCTATGACACCCTCAAGTCATAAACACACTCAATCAAAATGAAATTGATATTGAATGAAGCATGACAAAAATGTTGGATTTAAAGGGAAGGTATCATTTGGTAGTCACTCTTAAAATTATTCAATAAAACTATGGAAGCCTACAACAGTTTTTGCTTGTATAAAGCATTTTGAGAAACATTTCACTTCAAAGTAATTTGGTTTATAAGAATCTAGAAATAAATCATTTTTATCCCATAGTTTAAATCTGAGTTACTGCGCTCAGACTATGTGTGTTACTATTGGGGATTATTCTTTCGCAGCCAGTGAACATTTAACTTGACAAGTCCGGTGGGCTTGTGTTTTTTTTAAAGCCATTGGACACTTTCTGTAAACAGTATTGTCCAAAGGCCCACACTTTGTATATCACAACTGATATAAAAAATAACAAACCTGTGAAAATTTAAGCTCAATCAGTCATCGGGGTCGGGAGAAAATAACGGGGAAAACCCACCCTTGTTTCCGCACGTTTCGCCGTGTCAGGACATGTGTTTAAAATAAATCCGTAATTCTTGATAAACGAGAATTGATAGTTGTTTTAATATTTTCTTGAAAATAAAGCATTTCATGGAATAATATTTCAAGAGAAGTCTTTCACCATTACCTTCTGTATACCCTGTAAGTTATTTGTAAATCGGTGAACTTTTATTTGTTTTTCTGTGCCGAAAATGTACAATGGCTTTAACTGATCAGCTCTGAGTTGATACCCAGATCCCAATAACTGGTATTTGTCAAGTCTTTACTCGTATGGTGGGTTACAAAACTCTAACAAAATGACAACATTAGTCCCCATTCTTGTTAACTGTTTTTCTCGTTGTCTTTGTTTACTTTGTATTGCCATGGTATTGCCAAGTTTGGTTGTGTATTGCGTTTCA
Organism: Asterias amurensis; assembly: GCF_032118995.1. Taxonomy (NCBI): domain Eukaryota; kingdom Metazoa; phylum Echinodermata; class Asteroidea; order Forcipulatida; family Asteriidae; genus Asterias; species Asterias amurensis. The sequence continues at coordinate 12,898,222 of NC_092656.1, forward strand.
AGTACTTTGCTCTTTGGACCAAGATTTATAACCTACCCTTCATTCGTTCATTATAATAATATTATCAATTTTACAACGTATCATGTCCCCATCTGGACTTTTTCAGACAATTTTTGTTTTCGTTTGTTGCAATTCTGTATTTTGTATGGTCCACATTTTCAATGATTTTTTAACTGACCTTGTAGCTGTTGTATTTTTTACTGCAAGTGTACTGTAAATCACGTGCAATAGCTTCAGCCCGCAATGCATTTATTTTAACAATAACCCATTATGAATGAATGCATTTAATGAAATTAATGCTACACAGCAGGCATCCTGCCCCTTTAAACTGTTTCCCTAGCAGGTGGCTTAGATGGGTCAGAGTTTATTATTGTCTGAACATTAATCTTCATAGTTCGAGGTCCCTATAAAGGGGTGGACCTAGGACCTTGTGAAGAGATACTTCTCACATCTAGAACGATTGACTCGTTATTGCAAGCTAGAGGGTGACTGCTCAAGCATTTTAATGGTGACATTACTAGTCACTTGTCATTCAAAGTTACTGTGCTTTGGTCTGCGTTGTGTGAATGGCTTCAGAGCGTGTCATTTAGTGAACATTTGATGCCTCCAAGGCATGGAGATTATCATCCGATTGCCAGGGTCGTGGTGGAACTCCTTTTGGAACTTTTTGTTGATATGAATATTTTTGTCAACTGCCTGGAGGTATAGAGGTAAATGTGGGATTGAAATGTTTACACGCTCTCTATGGTTACTTGTACTGTACTTGCATTGAACTATGGTTAGAAAATCACTCAATGGAAACTTGCTCAGACATTTTAATTGCTGCTCATCTCAAGCCTGCCACCTTGGAGACAACAGTGTGACCTGTAAGTTTAAATAATGATGTCTATTATTATAGGCACAAAACATGTGTAAAAGACCTCATTGTCATGATTGTTTGTAGGTCAATAGTTGAGAGGCACAATGAGTACACAAAAGAACATTTCTTTTAGGGGGAAAAAACTGTGTGGTTCTTGATTGTCTTTAGCTGTGTGTAGTTTTCAAATGCGTTGCTATAGTTTGCTGTTTGTTTTTCAAATTTTAAAAGTATTAGTTAGGCCTAAAAAATTAATCTTGAAAATTTACTCTGTCTTTTGAAATGACATACACTGTAGGCCTATCACAACTTTATAATTGTGTTGTATTTACTACACTAATACGGTATTGAAACGGACCAACAGTTTAAAGGCAGTGGACACAATTATTAATTCCTCAAAATAATTGTTGGCATAAAAACTTACTTGGTAACAAGCAACGGAGAGCTGTATAGTATAAAACATTGTGAGAAACGACTCCCTCTGAACTATAGTTTTTGAGAAAGGAGTAATTTTCCACGAATTTGATTTTGATACCTCAGAATTACAGTAGATTTTGAGGTCCTGATGAAATCAAGCATCTAAAAGCACACAACTTCGAGTGACAAGGGTGTTTGTTCTTCCATCTCGCTACTTCATTGTCCAGTTGAGTTCAAATTTTCACCGGTTTGTTAATTTGTGCATATGTTGAGATACACCAAGTGCGGTCTTTGACAATTACCGAAGGTGTCTGACAGTGTCTTTAAAATACTGAACATATCCAGTGCCCTTAGAGGCCACTGTACATGTTTGGTAATTTTGTCAAAGACCAGTTTTCTCACTTGGTGTATCTTTATCCCCATGCATAAAACTAACAAATCAGTTATGTTGACTCAATTGGGCATCAGAGTTTCAAGAGATCAATAATGCAAAATTACATCCTTGTTGCACAAATTTGCGTCTTTTCTACAGATGCCTAAAAAGGCTTCAGTCCTGAAGTCTTTGATTATTTGAGTGAGAATGTACCTTTCTTCCAAAAATACACTATTTCAGAGGAGAGCCGTTTCTCACAATGTTTTTAACATCAACAGCTCTCCATTGCTTGTTACCAAGTAAGTTGTTATTAGTGACAATTATTTTAAGTAATTACCAATAGTGTCCCGAGTACCTTTAATGAGTACAGTTGTACATTCATGACATTTGTAGTACACCTGTACACATGTGTAACCATGGTTTAACATAGAACTGTCAAGTTATGGACTAGGAAGGTCACATGCAGTCAACAGTTTGACATCAACTGTGACAACACAATGTTTTGATGGGACTTTTGCTGGGATGAATATTCAGCAGATGTGCCTCAGGGTGATCAGTTAACATCTGATGGCCTCTGATCATTGTACTGGTATGTGCACTATGTTGGACAGTATGCAAGGTACATTGTAGTATGTAGTACCAGTATAAATATCCGAGCCATGGTTCCTTTGGGCTTTACATTCTTCTACCTGGCCTCATCCAGGGGTTCGGGAATTTTGCATTCTTTATGCTCTCCATTGTGTGCATTGCCAGTGCTCCGTTTTGAATCCAGTCCCCATAAGTAAGTTCATCCAAGTAAGTAACATTGAAGCTCTGCAAGGTATGGGTAAACGGAAGTAATTATTAATAGAAAATTGCTGGGACACCATGATCCCTTTTGGGATAATTTCAATGTATGTGTTTGGAAAAGTAGACTACGACTTTTTCTTTGAACACATGAAGGTCTATATTGAGCATTGAGCTGAGAAAATATATTTGGTTTATGCAAACTGTTTCTGTATAGCCTGACATTTCAACCCTAGTACGTAGAGTTTTTCTTGAAAGCTAACATGAGAGAAAGACTCTTCTAGACTTGAAATATCAGGCCATCTAACTCTAACTATTTATTTGCATTTTTTATAGGCTACATTTTGTACATGTTCATCCAATATTTAATTTAACCGAATGGTATGTATGCATACATTGTAGCTAAACAAAAAGGGGTTAAACTGTACTTTTGTGCGTTTTCCTTGTAATGTAGGTTGTGGAACAGGGTAACAAACTAAGAAGCAAAGGTGTATCAGGAGTCAATGCAGACTCGTCCAGGTCACATGCCATTCTACAACTCCAGCTTCAGGATGGAGGAAGGCGCAAATTAGGAAGGTAGGTACAATACAATTGCAGGAAACGCCCCTATTTGAAAAGAGGAAACTAAATTTATATCTAATTTTTCAGCCAAAAATCAAACTTAAAACCAATAGCACTCCATTCATGTCTATTTTAATCAGTGATTAAAGGCAGTGGACACTCTTGGTAATTACTCAAACTACTTATTAGCATAAAACCTTACTTGGTAACGAGTAATGGGGAGAGGTTGATAGTATAAAACATTGTGAGAAGCAGCTCCCTCTGAAGTGACGTAGTTTTCGAGAATTTGATTTTGAGACCTCAGATTTAGACCTCAGAGGGAACTTTTTTACAGAAAAAAAAGAAATTATGTTTGAACGTTAAAATACAATCATTCATTTTAAGCTTTTGAGATGCATTTTATAAAACAAATCTGCTGCAACATTGCACTTTTTAAGGTTTTCAGATACAGTTTGCCTCAAATATGACTTCATTTCAGAGGGAAATATTCACAGACAAAAATAGTTTGAGTATGAAGTTTCATAATCAGTAAGCTCTAAACTGATGAAAACAATTAAGTTTTTATCCTCTTAAATTATCCCTGTATTGTATACCAAAACTAAAGCTGATGTGCAAGTAACACACATTATGCATTTTAATCATTGGTTGAGTGTTTTGGTTTCAATTTGGCGGTCCATCTCCATAATCAATCAATGATTACATCCTGTTGTTAGTAGGAGTAGCAGGTGTTTCTCATCCCATTATGACCATTGTGATATTGCCATTTATATTCATAGACGCACATTATTCTTATCTGCAATGCATTTATATCACCTGACGTAAGGTACATTTGTACACAGTGGTGTTTTTCTGAGCGCAAACTAAATTATAGAAAAATCTATTATTGGAGCAAATTATTTCCTCATTGGATTTAGATTAGTAAAAACACAAATTACAAATTCTGTTTTGCAATCATGCTAGGCACAATCTTCATTTTGCAAACATGTCAAGAAAAAAAGACTTCAAGTTGTATCCAAAAGCAAGTAAATTTCTTGAACATTTTGGGTTTAAGTGTATTTTTATGAATCAAACAGCATAGCTGATCCAAAGTGTTGGTAGTTCTATTTTAATCATTGACAGCCACTGTTTCTTTTTTACATTTAAACCTGTATGCATGTATAATTTAATAAGATTTTTAATGCGAAAACAGATCAATTAAAACAGAAACATGGATAAGGCCATTGAAAATTGCGAAAATTGCGCTGTTAAGTTTGTTCATAATAATTTTAATTTGGCCTGTAATTGGAGCTGAGTAATTTATGCAAGCCCAAGAGTCTTGTTCCTTGACCATTTATGCTGCCCTGCACAGCTGACATTTTGTTCTGTCTTGCTCTGTTTTATTTCTAAGGAGTCTGAACTTCACCATTTTGTTAGGTGCCATTCACATCACTGTATAGACATATTCACAAGCGCACAAACCATACTTTTTTTTCAATACCCCCCTCTCTCCCCTCTTTTTTTTTTCACACAACCCGGCAGGCATTTACCCCCTTTCTTCCTGGCGTACAGTTTGAATGCTTGTGAAAATCTTGATAATTGTTACAGGCCCCAATAATCTTCTCCATTAGAGGCTATCTTTTGAAAAATGCATTTTATGACCTTTGACCCTTAGGTTCTCCTTCATTGACCTCGCCGGTAGTGAGAGGGCTTGCGACACTGTCGACCCAGACAAGGTGACGAGATACGAGGGTGCTGAAATCAACACGAGCCTGCTTGCGGTAAGATTGTGTGTTATATAAAAATGATAATAATGGCCTCTTATAATAGCGCTCTTAACCATCATTCATAAATACCTCGTCTGGACAGTTTCGCTATTCCTATTGGGGGTGTTTAAACGACTGATAATGACCAGCTGGAACTCTGTTTATAACTGGTTAGTCTTGGTGCCAGAGAACGAAGAACGGGTGTAATATGTTCATAACGCTTTACTCTCATGACCATGCATGCCGCAGTGTTTTGTACACGTTGAAGTGGGGTGATGTGATTAGCTGGCAAGGCATACATTAAACTATTGCAATTGACCCATTTCACCTGACGTCGTCATCAGAATAGTCTTGGATGCACCATTTTGGTGGTCAATATCAACGTGTGTTATTCAAAGAAGTGCGCATTTTAAGCGACGCGGTGTTTTACACGTAAACCTGTTGACCACCAACATGGTGAGCGTGTGACGCGCGTGCAAGGGGTCAATAGGCAAGATGTGTTTCAGTACTGAACTAGCTATAGCAGGACCACCATCATGTACAGTAGAGAAGTTTTGACTGGTCCTTGGATGCTTTAATTGGCATTTGGCCAGCAGCTAGATTACTGTTTAGGGAAACCCTGTTGTAATACTAAAAGGAAGTGTCCTGGCCGAGCGGTTAAGATCACCGAATTCAAAACTCTGGTGTTTCTGATCAGCAGAGTGTGAGTTCGAATCCCCAGCCGTGACACTTGTGTCCTTAAGCAAGACACTTGACCATTGCTAATTCTTCCTTTGGATGGGACATAAAGCCGTTGGTCCCATGTGTTGTGTAACGCATGTAAAAGAACCCAGTGCACTTATCGAAAAGAGAAAGGGTTCGCCCCGGTGTTCCTGGCTGTGGCTGCTTATAATGCGCCGTAGCACCTTGTAAACCCTTATAAGGTGCTAACTAATTGGGTCTCAAAATTCATCACTGCAATAATCTTTCTGAAAGTTTGTATATACTCAGCGCCTTGAGTACCTTGTGTGGTAGATACGTGCGCTACTAGGGCCTATAAGACAGACTTTGAAATTATATTATTATATTATTATAGATAATGTGTACTCTACACATGTGGAAAGCCTTGAACAGTTACAAATTTACATGTAACTGTAAAGTATTTACTGCATGCTTCCTCAAGCATAGTGTAATGGATATGATTGGCTGTTTATCCAATCAACCATTTAGTTTTTGACAATGACACAACCTTGGATGCATTCAGTACACACAGGAAATAGGGCCTACCTCACTGAATTGTCTATTTTGAGAACACTGTTTAGTATGGGAAATACAGCGACGCTTTCAGTGATATCACCGGTCATGTATATAGACTTGTTTTACTCACTCTTTGAAACCATTGAGTGAACTAGAGAGGTATTAAAATACTTACCTGCTTACTGCAGCTAGCTATGTATACATCTACAGGTAAATTTACCAAGAAACCAACTGTAAGTAACAATTCTTTACTTTTGGGTTGAACAAAGAAACATTGATTATTATAAATTAACAATGCACCTCAGAGCATAATAAACCTCAACATTTTCTAGGGTACCATTGTGGGTATGTCCCGTGGCGTTTCAGCTGCCTCGCTCCACACCTGCGTTGTGCCTTCGAAAAATTTCCTCTTTTTTCTTTAACAGGCAGTTACATGCCTGATTAGAGTGGGACTTGAAAGTGCGACCTTCTGATCAACTTGCTGGCACTCCACTAACTGAGCTATCTCAGAGCTTTACATGTTTGCGGAGTCCTTATTTTGTCAATATCTTTGTTTGGGGTTGCCAGTCATAAGCCATACAACCGTTAGCTGCTGTGTAGCCAGGGATCAATCCTAGTTTAGGGTTAAAACCTGGGAAGCAGTGCTCAGCAAGGCTAGAGGGGATGCAACTTTTTATTTCACATTTCAAGTAATAAACCTCGAGCAAACTGACTGGGTACCTTTTAAAAAATATTTTTGGGGTTGAACAAAAGAAAAACTACAACAGGATGAAACTATAACCACCAGATAATGTACTGCTGCTCTACCAATAGACCAACGATCCAGTAGGCTCTGCCCACAACACACGTGTGAGCAAGAACACGTGGGGCTCTCCAATGCCTTTCTGCACAGCTCTTGCCTTGCGCGCCAAGATACGCGCCTGCATGTCGGACCTTATTTGTTGGACCTTTGTTGTGTTGTGATTGGTCAATACGCAATGGGGCGGAGCTTACGGATCAATCTATTGAGATACATACCAAGTATAAAATACGTAGCTAATGTATGTCATGTTGTAGGTGTCCCCATTTCGTCGGTCGCACCACGAACTGACCTAACTGACACAAAATCACACATTTTCGCAAATTTGTTTTAAAACAAATTATTGACAAAGTCAATGCTGTTAACATTATCAGCAAGTTTCAGTGCCTAATATGTAATAGTTTGGTAATTACACTAATTAGTATAAACGACGCATCACTGGACTTGCCATTTTGTCTTTTCACAAAGTGACCTATCTAGATACGTCGCTTTACCAATGGTTAAACTATGCGCTACAGCGCGCGCGATTATGGCGCGCGTGCAAATTTTCGCACCACGAAGTGACCTAACTGGGGAGCGTAGTAATTTCACAAAGTGACCTATCTCGATAGGTCTCTATTACGCATTGGTTTGTACACAGCGCGCTGCAGGCAAAAATGAAATTTTCAATTTCACAAAGTGACCTATCTGTTTAGGAATTAATTACTTATTAAAATAGTTTTAGGGATTAAAACACATTGATAGTTCTGTATGAAGTATTCAGCTTTGTTTTCGTCATAAAATAATACAATAAAGTTGGTAAGCAGACTCCGAAACAGCAGTTTCAAAAGTAGTGCAACTTCAATCGTGATTTTCTCTGAACACGTTTTTTAAAACAGTGAACGAGTTAGGTCAGTTCGTGGTGCGACCGATGATTTTATCAATAACTTGTTCTCTAGTGACAAAATTTTGATAACAATTTCAAGATTGCATTCAATAATTGTTCCCAGCTCTGAGCATGCCCATATTTCCGAACTTTAGTGCTGCCACTTTAATGTAGCCATTGCCTCAAGTTTCCCATTGACACTTTAAGTTTCTGGTCAGCACTACATGCAAGTAACATTGTCATTCATTTCAAAAAGTGTTGTTGAATTGCAAATTTTGTGTCGCATTTAATTGCCGTTTTTATTTAGACAAATTTTAGCAGTTTGCTCTAAATCCACCAAGGGCGCAAGCAGATCAACAATATACCATAGTGTTTAGATATGGCATCGGGCCATACCGTCTTGCAATATGTGGGAAACTAATGCTGGGCGGTGCAGTGTATTTTGCTCAGAGTGCTGAGCAAAAGTATTTAGTTCTGGGCAGACCCGCCCCGCTTCGCCCATCCACCACACTGTTCATCATTACATTTGACACATCATCTTGATATTGTGAAATTATGGATAGTATGCAAACTTCTGTAGCACTCCCAAACTATAGGTAGGAAACGACCCAAAGACCTGGCTCCTTATTTAGAGGCAGTGTGAATGGATTGACTATAAATCACCCACTCCTAAAAATAAGCACATACTGTCAACTGTATGTATGGATAGTTTTGGTTTGACTGTTGTATGAGTGGATTGTAACCAGGAGACACTGATTACTGTTTAACCACACTTTGGGGTTGGTTTGTGATGGAATCATATCCGCTGCTACTCGTTATCCTGCTTAAAGGGTTCGTGCAACAGGGGTGTTAGTAAGCATCAGGGCCCTATTTCATAGAACAGCAAAGAATGGAAGTAGAATTTTACCTCCATGCTAAAAGGCACGGGACACCTTTTGGTAATTCTCAAACACCAGTATTTTCACTTGGTGTATCTCAACACGTATGCATAAAATAACAAAATCTGTAAAAATGTTGACCTAATTGGTCATCAAAGTTGCAAAAGTGAAAGAAAAATCCTAAAACTACTGTCCTCACGCCTGTGGTCCTGTGTAAAATTCTACAAATTGCTACAAATCTCCCCTAACTTGGGAGAGTTTATAATTGCAAGTACAGTAAAAGGGGCTAGGCCTGTTATGATCATGACGAAATGCAGCCCCTTTAATAGTTCGACTGGTGACAGGAAACACTTTGGGAAGTCATCTATACCACACACATGAATGAGCATTTAAGGGTGTTCACCTCTATCTCAACAAATTACTTTGCCCTGCATTAACCGTTCAATCAGTCTGCAAAGAAGGATCATCTCATGTGGAGCTATTACTCAACCAAAAAGGAAACTGGTCGTTTGGGACGCTAGTGCCCAATTTTTGTTTACTTTTTTTTTTCTGCGTTAACTTTCACGTTGCTGTTATTTGAATTAAGGTAGGGGTTATTATAGAATGTTTCTTGTGTCCATAATGCTAACGTATGAGTAATGTTATGAAAAATGATACAATAGAATAAAATGTGAGAGTTTCAGCTGAATGCAGTCTCAACTTGCTGAGAATGAAGTTAATAACTGTTGTGGTCTGCCAGACTGCATCATTGTGCCTAAGTATGAGACCGATTCTACTTTAAGTGAGATGCACATAAATGGTGTTTTGAATGTTTCTTTTGGCCAATGCCTTGGAATTGTACTTATCCAACGTGTCCAATCCATGGGAGACTTTTGGAACAGTTCTGGCCAGTAGTGCGCATGGTCAGACCTACAGTTGTACGTGTGCATATTTAGGATGGCCGCGCACGCCCAAAGCTGCAAAAGAGGGCCGTGTCTACTGCACTGCCGCCAACATCTCAGAAGTCTCCTATTAGATTATTCCTACTGTTTCTGTTCCTGAGACTCTCATTTAGAATAAAGGATCCACCTGTCTTTGTTATTATTGTCATGGCGGAGCGGTTTATCAGAGAGCTAGAGAGCTGTGATGGCTGAGTGTGGGCACGAATCCCAGTCATGACATTTGTGTCCTTGAACAAGACAGCTAAAATGCTTCTCTCCACCCAGGGGGACTAATTTTGTTGTGTCTGTTTTTCTTTTGTTTTGTTTTTGTTTTTACTGCGCCTTAAACACCCAGCAGAGGGTGGGTATGTGTGATGTGTGCATTACAAGTCTTTATTATTATTATTATTATTATTATTATTATTATTATTATTATTATTATTATTATTATTATTATTATTATTATTATTATTATTATTATTATTATTATTATTATTATTATTATTATTATTATTATTATTATTATTATTATTATTATTATTATTATTATTATTATTATTATTATTATTATTATTATTATTATTATTATTATTATTATTATTATTATTATTATTATTATTATTATTATTATTATTATTATTATTATTATTATTATTATTATTATTATTATTATTATTATTATTATTATTATTATTATTATTATTATTATTATTATTATTATTATTATTATTATTATTATTATTATTATTATTATTATTATTATTATTATTATTATTATTATTATTATTATTATTATTATTATTATTATTATTATTATTATTATTATTATTATTATTATTATTATTATTATTATTATTATTATTATTATATTAGGGGTAAATGGGTACCTGTGAAGGCAAAGATGGTTTTTGTGATGCTTAGTGCACTTCATACTTGTCAGGACAGTCTGTTTAGTCCACAGGGAGCTGAGATGGTTTAAGGAAATAAATATACATGCTTGGCCCAGTGACAGGGATAATAATGTTCAAAACGCAACGATCATTCTTTTGAATTTGGCCATATACACTAAGAGTCGACAGTGTTATTATTATTATTATTTTATTACTACTTTACTCCTGTGCTGATGCAAAACAGTAAAAGCTGGTGTGAAGTATAATTTCTCTTTCTTTCTTTCTTTGTTTCTTTACAGCTCAAAGAGTGCATCAGGGCTTTGGATCAGGAGCAACGTCACACACCCTTCCGTCAGAGTAAGCTCACCCAAGTGCTGAGAGATTCCTTCCTGGGACATTCTCGGACTTGTATGATTGCTAATATTGCCCCCAACGGCAGCGCCGTGGACCACACACTCAACACACTCAGATATGCAGACAGGTAAGGCAACTTTTGTTCTTTTTTTCAGTGTGTTTGGCAGTAGATGTACTGAAAGTGTACTCATCTTGTAAAAGTTGGACACAGAACTTTTATTTTTAAAGAGAGGCTCCATGATCAAATTCAGTTTTGTATTCCACTCATTCTCCAGATTGATTCCTTATGAATGATGAAAAAGGGAAAACAATAACAAGTCTCTAACCTCACAGTAAAGTGGTTTTAAACTCCACTGTGTTTGATACCCTTCAAGTACAATTTTTGCCCAAATTGATTGACCACATCACATTTCAAATAAATGATCTGTACATTTGTACTGAGAATTTTCTGGTCTTTCCTGAATTCTGATGATGTTCAACCAACAAAGTATTGGATTTGATCTCATGATTGGCACAGAAATTCCTCTTTAGTCTTTAGACTTTTCAGATCTATATGTTTTTGCTGCCCGATGACGACTTGTTTCAATTTTTTTCCAAAAATAATAACAAATAAAGTTACATTTAACTCCCTTTTAGCATGAGGTTAGACATTTATGAGCTTCCCCCAACTTTCATGAAGACTCGGCCTTTTTTTTTGTGGAAAATTAGTTCATTACAAAACCCATGTGCCACCTTTGGTTAGTCTATATTAAAAGATAAAACACAAATCACCTTTGGCCTGTATTGCTTTGGGTTATTATTTCTCCAGTCTTGTGAAATACTGGAAAGGCCATACATGTAGCATGCTCTTAAAGGCAGTGGACACTATTGGTAATTACTCAAAATAATTATTAGCATAAAAGCTTACTTGGTGACGAGTAATGGGCAGAGGTTGATGGTATAAAACATGGCTCCCTCTGAAGTGCCATAGTTTTCAAGAAAGAAGTAATTTTCCACGAATTTGATTTTGAGACCTCAGATTTAGAACTTGAGGTCTCGAAATCAACCATCTAAATGCACACAACTTCGTGTGACAAGGGTGTTTTTTTCTTTCATTATTATCTCGCAACTCCGAAGACCGATTGAGCTCAAATGTTCACATGTTTGTTATTTTATGTACATGTTGAGTTACACCAACTGTAAAGGCTAGTCTTTGACAATTACCAATCCACTGCCTTTAATTTGTGTTAAAAACAAGTTTTTTTCAAGTTGTTAACATGAGTTTGATTTTGTTGCTTCTTTTTCTGAAGAGTGAAGGAGCTGAAAAAAGAGACATCATCTCACAAACAAGTGTCGCCTTATCCCTCAACCCCAAACACCTTTAGTCCTGGAACCACTTCAACACCTTTGAAGAACCCAAACTCAAAACAAATGCAGCCCTCACTAAAGACCCAGGTAACAACACCTGGTCCTCGACCTACCAAAGGAGTTAGCACTCCGACTAGTGCATCCTCACAGACACCTGGAAATAGTACTGCCAAGAAGGCCATTCTAGTGAGGAAGGTCAGCACAGAGAAGGCATTCAGTAAATCTCTGAACCAGTCAAGCTCCTCAAGACCTTCAAGAAGGCCTGATGAAAGCAAGCAGTCAAATATTAGTACCGAGAATTACCAAAACAAGAGGAATAGAGAGAATTCAACAGGGAGACCGAAAACGGAGTTAAGTGATACAAAGGTGCATCAGGAATCCACTCGGAGACCCCTTTCAAACGTGAAGAAGAATCTCAATGTCACCTTCGACAGAAGTGTGACGAGTAGCGAGACACCGTCTAAGAGAGACGAGGAGGTTAAAGCTCAAACTAAAGAGGCCTTTCTCCAGGGTAATCCTCTGCCGGTGTGGTATCCCCCTGAGGAAGTTGATCAACCACCTAAAGTGCCTTCCAAAAATCCAGGCGATACTTGGGACATTGAGAATCCACGTTATATCTACAGCCCCAAGGTGCAGAGAGCTACTCCAAGTGCTCGCTCTCCACCTCCTAGAGATGCAAAGGAGAAAAAACTTAATACACCTGAGCTGCCATCAAGAAACAAGACTCCAAACTTGAGTATGAAAGGTGAGAAAGAGGAGCCGATGAGTGACGGTCAGCAAGTTGAGCAATCGTTGCCAGATCAAGAGTCCGGATTCCTCGCTGATGATGAGCTGACAGACAACTGGGCTAAGAGGAACAGTTCAAGCTCTATGAAGCATGGTATGCGGACTCAGTACAGTGACACCAGTTGCAGCACAGACACCGAGAGTACTATTGAACTACTGGCAGAGATTGACTACGCCCTCAGGAATTCCCTTGTCTCACCCATATCAGATAATGGTATCAGTGATAACCAGCCTGTTAAAAAGGATTACCCAACATTCAGGACATCACAAGTTGGTGTTGACGAGACACCAAAGCGCTCCCCGAGGAACAGGACCAAGTCTGCTCCTCAACCTAAACTATTTCCTGAATGCCAGCCTGTAACTTCTGGATCAACTTCTCCCCCACGTAGCTCGGTGTTGGTCCAAAGCCAGTATGTCATGTCGCTTCACCCTGAAATCCGTATAAATGACAGTCCAGACTCAATGAGCACTGACTCACTGCAAGAACTGGAAGCTGAAAGACATTTGAGGAGGAACCGTCAAATACCAGATACAAGACTTGGTAACACCTCTAAAAGTGACCAGATAAGAAGTCCTTTGTACAGATCAGCACCTTTACAAAGTCAAGGTAGTGGCAGTGCATTGAAAAGTAGTAAAATGGCTGTGAAAGGCAAAGAGAGCCACCCCTCGACAAGAGGTGTCTCTGTTTCTTCCGGAGGGCAGAATAAAACCCAAAGTCCAAACAATCTTTCTAAGAGTAAAGAACCTCCTGAAAACCCAAGCGGTGTCATCGTGTCGACTAGTTTTCACGATTTTTTAGCGTCAGCAAAACCTCATGAGAGCATCCAATCCGGGCAGCCGATGGTACTGTTGTCGAAATCTGATCACATAAGGCCTTCTCCAATTGGACAGACTCACAACAGTGCAGCCATAAACCCGGCGGCTAAGAATAGCAAAGGATCAACCCAGAAGGGTTCTACTGGACTGCAGTCTCCCATTACTGTGGAGGTTCTACGAGGTGAGAACAGATCCTCCGCGTTTTCCCCTATTTCTGGCATTCCAAGATACAACTTACCATCGCCTGCCAGTAATCTTGCCTCCACACCAAACAAGGCCTTCATGAAAGAATCGCTCGTTGCTTCGCAGCAGTCGCCAATTTCCAAAGAGATTGTATATCAGCAGCCTGAGGAAGGCTCTCTTAACGGCCAACATAACCAGTGCAATGAAGGAGACGGCGAGGGTCCTAGGAAAGTGAGCTCTTCTCCTGAGGACCTCGTACCCAGATTACAACTTGCTGGTGTGACAAGCAAAAATGGTTCTTTGCTATCACCGCGTCATGTACGGCAGAACTCGGCAATAGAAAGAGCAAAGTGAGTACAGTTTAAGCTTCAGCTTTAATAAAGAATTGTCTAATGAATTGTACCATAGGGTTCTCCCTTTACAGTGGTCTGCTGGCCAGAGGCCAGTCAAAAAACTGAGGGAGGACCCGTCACCACTCTACCCTGGCCCGATAATGACTCACTGACCAATCTCAAGACTCTATTCTATCACCTTGTCTTGGCGTTTGTGCCACTTCAAAAGTTGATTCATAGCCTTTGACAAATATTGATTGGCCGCATATTGTAAACCAGTATAGTGCTATGTAAAAGGAGTAGGTCTCATAATTCACCTTAGTCCCACATCTTGCTAAAAAATACTGAAGGTTGAATACTTGAATCGCCTTGGGCCATTGAGAGATGGATATGAGCGCTTTATAAGCAGCCACTATTGATAGAAATGGCCATTGCAAGTGAAAATGGCCTTGCCCTTTCAAAGATGAAATTCCAGGCCTGAGGTTGTGCTAATTATTGACCCCTTGCCTCGCGTCACACGCAGCGACTGATGCCGCGCTCACCATGTTGGTGGTCGATAGGTTTACGTGTAAACGCCGCATCGCCTTAAATGCATCCAAGATTATTGATGATGACATCAGGTGAATTGGGTCAGTAAGTGAATTCTCCTTTGTTTTTCAGGGAGCTGCTGGTGTCGGCCCATGCTGAGCAGATTGGAGAGTTAGAGAGACTGTGTGAGCGGGAATGGAGACTGATCAAGCAGCTTCACAGCGGAGAAAAGGTACGTGACCCTAGCCTTATGTACTTTATTACTCAACTAGTCGAGCTCGATCAGTCGTGACTTTGACACTAATTTGTTATTGCATTGTGACATAATGGTTTGCCACAGGGGCAATGGTAAAATTCACGCTGAAAGGATTGAAGGATTGTGTCAATGATGTCTGATTTTGTTTTGTAAGTAAACTATGTTGTCGGGAATAGTTGAGAGCGACACAATTGCTTCACCAAACAGGTAGTTGCGACTTTTTTTTGTAGTCGTCGTGACGGCACGATTAACAGAAAAACGGTAGTCACGACTCGACTAAGCAATCAATAGTCGCACCTACGACACTAGTCACACCAGTCGCCTAGGATTAGTGGTCAGTTGAATACCGAGCTCCTGTTTGAAAATGTTTAGTCATATAATAACATTTAAGTGCATTCTTAACAAATGATCCCTTTTTTTGTTGAGTTGGGGCAGAGACAAATGTTTGACATGTCTCTAAAGAATAATTTTTTAATTTGTTGTTTTCCTCTCCTTTTATTGTCCTCCAGGGTTTATCTGAATATCTCCAGTACGCCAAAGATTTGATGAACAGTAAGCTACGCTGTATAGACACGTTTAACGATCAGCTTAGTAGTTTCAACAGGTGCTCCACCCCTGAGATGTCGCCAAGATCTCGGTCGCCCATGGAGGCTTGTTAGAGACTTGAAAGACTATCAGGGCCCAACTTCATAGACCTGCTAAGCACAAAAATTTGCTTAAGCATGAAATTTCTTCCTTGGTGAAAACAGGATTACTAACCAATAATTTCCATTTGTTGCATATTGCATGAGACTGGTATTCAGCTCTTGTTAACTTATCCTGAAAATCACGTGGTTATTTGGTTGATAATCCTGTTTTTATGAAGGAAGAAATTTCCTGCTGAAAGGCATGTGAGACTTCCTCTTTTCAGCTGATTTCCTCTTTTTGGGTTTTGACTTTCATCTTTTTTCCTTCACTTTCTGTGTACAAAAGTATAGGAATATTTTCTTTTCCTCTTTTTTTCTTGCTCGGTTTTCTCTTTTCCTCTTTTTTTTATGGATAGTTACTCACATGCTGGTGCTAAGCAAAAGTTTTTACTTATCAGCTCTATGAAAATTGGACTCTGGTTTCACCCCTGATTTCTTGCCACGACCGGCGTTTTACAGAAAGAGTAGCAGCTCAACCTTCTCTCCTTCGAATCTGTCTCACAGAATTTTCTCTGTGAGAAACCATGCCATAGACTTAAGACTTTATGACCTTAAAGACACTGGACATTATTGGTAATTGTCAAAGACCAGTCTTCTCACTTGGTATATCGCAACATATGCCCAAAATAACGAACCTGTGAAAATTTGGACTCAATTGGTGGTCAAAAGTTGCGAGTTAATAATGGAAGAAAAAATACCCTTGTCACACGAAGTTGTGTGCTTTCAGATGTTTGATTTGGGGACCGTCTCGACAGCAGTTTCAAATATTTTAGTTGAAGGTCTTTCTCGAAAACGTAACCTTACTTCATGAGATGGGTTCTGGATATAGAAGTAGATTTACAAATCAATTTGTAATACTTTATTCTTTTATTTTTTAAATTTGCCAAAGCTTAATATTTTCAAAGGCACATTGTTTAAATAACTTAAAGATAAAGTATCTGTATATAATTTTGTTAGCTATACCACAGTGCCTTGAAATATTTGGTCATGCTCCTGAATAGTCAATATATTTCTATTCATGTCTTTGTGTGAACTTGAAACTACTATTGAAAAGAATTCAAGCACTGAATATTTTTTGATCCAATTCTTTTGTTTTTAAAGTCACATCCAAGAAACCAACATTAGGAGAAAATGCAACTTAAGTGCTAGTCCTATGAGTAAGCGGTAGTTTAACAATGCCTTTACAAAACTTGTCAGCCCATTTTTGTTTTGGCTCAGTCAGTCATATTTTACTAGGGTAACCTTTAAGCCATTTTAGTGCTAGGCCTATATGAGAAAAACGGTAATTTGCAAATGCTTTTAAAAACTTGTCAGCCCATTTTTGTTTTGGCTCAGTCAGTCATCGTGTACTAAGGGTAAAGTTGATAACACTCTATGGGAAAGATCATTGGAACTTAAATCAAGGGTATTATTTCTTATTGTCAATAAGTTATCTTATTATAAGTCCTCTTGATAAAACCAAGGATGCCTCATAAGTGAACTTAATCAATGTAGCTCACTAGCCTGAGGAAACCAGGCCCCAATTTCATGGCTCTGCTTACCGTAAGCACAGAATCGGCGCTTACGGAAGCAGGGAATTCTGTGCCTACGGCAAGCGTATTTCACGGGTTAGCGGCGAATTTGGGCTTTTGCGCGTGCGTACTTCACGTCACTAGACATTCTACGCTTACAAGGCTAGCGCAGAAATTTGGCGCTTGCACGTAAGTGGAGAATCGCGGTAAGCAGAGCCATGAAATTGGGCCCTGTTTACGAGGGTGCATGCTTTATGTGGACCGGAACCATCAGGGTTAACTCTTCCACGACAAGTGTTCTAAGTCTTGGTCCTTTTATGTGAGCTTTAACAACCCTATCACATCAAACGGACGGCCTTATGTCCCCTCCGAAAGACAAAGCAATGGTAAAAGTATCGTGGTAATTGAAACAAGTGCCTGGTCTGGGACTCGAATCCACACAGAGCTGGATTCCACTGCTCTTTACCGTTTGGCCACACGCACCATTTATGCATCATCCAGCAGCCTGCCTAAAAAGTTCATCTAGCTGTTCGATCATAGAAAGGCAATGTTCAGTACCTTGTTGCACATTACCTTTAATTTGATTTAGAAGGTATGAATCGGTAATTCGTGTACCGCAACTTATATATAAAATAACAAACCTGTGAAAATTTAGGCTCAATCGGTCATCGGAGTCGGGAGAAAATAACGGGAAAACCCACCCTTGTTTCCCCACGGTTCGCCGTGTCATGACGTGTTTTAAATAAATCCGTAATTCTCACTTTCGAGAATTTATATTGTTTTAATGTTTTCTCAAAAAATAAGCATTTCATGGAATAATATTTCAGGATATTTCTTTCACCATTACCTTCTGTAAACCCTGTAAATTATGTGTAAATCTGTGAACTTTTATTTGTTGTCTGTACCGAAAGTGTATAATGGCTTTAAACCAAGTTGGGTTTCTAAAACAAATTTATAGAGCTGCACTTGAACCTTCACATTAAGGTACTCTAAGGCGCTCTACCAACTGAGCTATGGAGCTTTATGTAGAGGGTCTACCTAGTTTGTCAATATCTATCGTTGTTCGGGTGCTAGTCGGTAGCCATTCAACCTGTAACTTCAGTGCCGTTTGAGTGAGGGACACCCAAGGTTTCAATCCCAAGAAGCGACAGCTAAGGAGTGTCGTGGCCGAACGGTTAAGAGCACCGAAATCAAACTCTGGTGTTCTGAACAGCAGAGTGTGGGTTCGAATCCCTAGCCGCGACACTTGTGTCCTTAAGCAAGACACATAACCATTGCTTCGTCCTTCGGATGGGACGTAAAGTCGTTGGTCCCATGTGTTGTGTAAAACGCATGTAAAAAGAACCCAGTGCACTTATCGAAAAGAGAAGGGGTTCGCCCCGGTGTTCCTGGCTGGATTGGCAGCATATTGCGCCACAGCACCTTGTAAACCATTACATGGTGCTTAAGGATTAGGTCTTATATCTAAAAAAAATCGCCCCACTCCTTGCAGTAATAATACCTGGCGCTTTATAAATACGGTTATTATTATTATCAACTTAAGGGAATGCGACTTTTTATTTCAAATATCAACTTATAATCCAGGTTTTTTTTTCTTTATTACTTGAGGTTCATACAAAAAGTAGGCCCTTCCGTGACAAACAAATTGATAACTTTTTGTTTAGCATCACCAGTCGGTTGCATGAAAGGGGGACAACACCTTGTTTACTGTGACGCCATGTGATGGAATCTCCCATGAGATGGGATGGTTTTGAAATAAACCACTGGTATAACAACTTGACGTTTCGATCAGTATGTTCTGTCGGTCTTCTACAAACATTGGTTTCAAAAATAAATAACTAATCCTGTATCACACACTTAAAGGCAATGGACACTATTTGTAATTACTCAAAATAGTTTTTAGCATAAAACCTTTCTTGGTGATCAGTAATGGGGAGAGGTTGATGGTATAAAACATTGTGAGAAACGGCTCCCTCTGAAATGCTATAGTTTTCGAGAAAGAAGTAATTGTCCACGAATTAGATTCCGAGACCTCAGATTTAGAACTTGAGGTCTCGAAATCAACCATCCTAACGTACACAACTTCGTGTGACAAGGGTGTTTTTTCTTTCATTATTATCTCGCAAGTTCGATGACCGATTGAGCTCAAATTTTCACAGGTTTGTTATTTTATGCATATGTTGAGATACACCAACTGTGAAGGCTTAATCTTTGACGATATACCAATAGGGTCCACTGCCTTTAAGTTATCATTTCATAATTTGGTTTGTAGGTGAGCTTCAAATAATTATTGCCAACTAGATTCAAGAGTTTGGTTATGTGATTTTAAATAAAATGTATGATCAGGTATTTCTTGAACCAATGATTTGTACTGTTAGTTTATTTGTGTTCAAAATTATAGGGACATTATTTTGTATGTTATTATTTTATGCACCATCATGCACGCCACATGTTTGCTTGTATTCTCTGTTTACTGTCGGTATAGCTTTAGGTTTCTGGACCCCTTGCTGCCCAACGGAGTCCCCGAAGAGACACTTACAGGTAATTATAACCAGGTTAGACCAAACAGTAGGGCCTAAATGCAATAAATAAGGAAATGTATTTCGTTCCCTCAAATTATGATATGTCATTCCCTCGAAATCATGTTTCGTTTGAGAGGATTAAATAGCTGGGTTGCCCTCATAGTTGTCATTTTATACCGGTACAGTAGAACTAGCAACACTTTGATTGGGGGTTGTGTTTATTGAAATTATAACGGGGGACTCTATTGGGCAAACTATGCACCATCAGGCACGCCACATGTTTGCTTGTGTGGCTTGTATTCTCTGTTTACTGTCGGTATATATTTCGGACCCCATGCTGGACCCCTGTTCGATCAGTGTGTCTTCTGGAGAAAGCTGACCCTGTCTCTTCGGGAGGTGTCATCTTGGGCAGGGAAGGATGAACACACACTTGGATTATAGAGTTTGGGATGGGTAAAACATAGTTATGCCAAAATATTGTTACCATTAAATTGCAATTATTAAACCCTTGGGCACAATAATATATATATGTTGTTATTGGATCTTTTTATGGGGTCTGTATAGCCTGAAATCTGTATAGACCATGACCCAATTTCATAGCGCTGCTTATTGCGATGCCGTTGATCACCAAACTTAACTCAGGGTTAACATTTATACTAATAAGAAAGGCCTAATACTTAAACAACGCCTAATATGAGCTGTCCCGAAAAACACCTGTCTTCAACTCCATTGCCCCATGTTGTGTTTAATTACAGGACAACAAACAAGGCCGTGCTTAAACTGGGTGCTTAAGCAGAAACAAGAAGCTTAGGCGAGGCTACTAAATGAACAAATTGCTGAAGGTGCGCCAGTGTTTCGGGACCCCATTACCAGTTATTAACCATGAACATAAAGCGGGGTTTGTAAAAACTCAAATCTTGGTCGTTGTGGAGCTCCACAACGACCAAGATTGAGTTTTTACAAACCCCGCTTTATGTTCATGGTACACCACATCGAGCTCCACAACGACCAAGATTTGAGTTTTTACAAACCCCACATAGTGCCACTTGACTGGTGTGCGATTGCCCGACTGTGTCACTTTGTCAGATTATAAATCGTCTTCTTTACGATGAATACGAACTTCCTCCTTGATCCGAATTCAAAGTCAAAATCCAGTACAACACATCAGCTGGTTGTGTTGAAAAATATTGAAATAAAAATACTCGATCCATCATCCATGCAACAGATATGGCACGCAGAGTGCAGCATCAATCCATACATAATTGTTTCAGCAAGAAAACATGTTGCGTGCTATTAACGATTGAAAAGTTTGCGGTAACACCATGTAATGATAACCTCTATGATGAGTTGGGGTGGTTCTGAAGACTCGTTGGTTTCGTTTCAACTTGACGTTTCGATCAGTGTGTCTTCTCGAGAAAGCTGACCCTGATGCTGCTTGCTGCTTAAGTACTGTGGATGCGGATTAGCTTGGTGATGCACGAAGGCGGAAATGGAGCTAATTGGTGATGCCTGGTAACACTGGATCCAGTCAGGATCTTTGGGCGATTGTGTGGGGGGTTAGGCCTCACTGAGGGTATGACACCGACTCAAGCCTCCTCCCAAAGAACCCCACCTCTAGCAACGAGATGAGGGTTTCCAGCAAACTCCCCTCTCCAGTCGAGTTGAAACCAACGGTTCTTTTCAGAACCACCCGGGTACCCCCACTCATGTTCGAGATTATCATTACATGTGTTACCGCAAACCTTTCTTTGTTGTAATTCTCTATGTGCTTCAAATAAGTACCACCTGGGTGAACTTTGTTACAGGTGCACCGTTATTAAACCTCAAAGGTCATAGGTCATCATGATGCACTGTTTGCATGCAAGAAGACTGGTGCAAAAAGGAGTTTCCACTGATCGTTACATTACTTTCACAGATGTGTAAATTATTAACTCGCACCTAACTCGCACACACACGCGCCATTTTCATTCGTGTGGGACTATAATTATTTCCTGACATGTTGCGGCAGTTCGCATATAGTTCCCTCGTGTGGATTCCGAGTCAATCTAGGAAAGACAAAACAGACATTCGTTATTTTTATTGGATGACTTGTTAGGGCCCTTATACATGCTGTTTTGTTCACTTAAGTTGAACGTTTCAGATCTTTTTGGCCCCTCTTTGCTGAGGAAAATGTGAATATACATTGTTCGAAGCTCATCTATCTGACGTGGCGCTTCGTGTAGGGCTACGGTCGTCGCCATATTGACTTGGGTTTTCCAGAACGTGACTTCCACTTGTGAATGATCAGCTTTTCAAAATAGAGTTTGATATAGTAAGTAATTTATTGTCGTTTGATTATTTTACGCGGAAATATCGTATCCTACCACCTCTTTCTAAGATATTGTGGGGGAAAATATCTCATAGGAATTGGAATTGAAGGCCTATGTGTTTTTTCAGTGAATTATACGAACGTTACGGCTCCCAAACAGTCACAGTAGAAATTTCTTTATAATGTTAAAGGATTCTGGTACTTTTTTTTCAAAATGTCCACAGATTTACATTAAACTTACAGGGTTTGAATATAATGATAGTCGAAAGCTTCCCTACGAATATTACTAAATGTGTAGTTTTTTGAGAAATGAGTAAAACAAGTCACAAAATCACTTTGGTCTCATGAGACCAAAATTATTCTAGCATGTAAAATCCCCTTAACCAGTTATGATATTATACCAAAACCATAGCATAACTGGTTAATACGTTTTTACATGCTAAAACTGAGACGAAAATTATTACTTTTACTCGTTTCCCAAAAACTACAGCACCTCAGTAAGTAAAATTTCAAGGGAAGCTTTCTACTATCATAATCTTCAAATTGTGTATGTGGACATTGTGTACTTTGTTAGGAAAAAGTACATGTTCTGTTTCAAACAAAACCAACTCACCATACATTGATGATCCAATTTATATAAAGATAATAACATGAATAAATAGTATACATTTAGACAGTTCTGTTCACAAAGGTAAATAATGTTATTTTTGGAAAGTAATGCACATATAGGCATGTTATCATGTCATGCTGATATGCAGACAATTATTACATTATTTAGATATTAGAAAGCACATTTTTTTGTAGTATCTCCTGTCTCGACCACTCCAAAAACTCAAAGTTTATTGTGATTATCATCATTGTTTCTGTCATCATGTTTGTCTGCAAACCTCCGAGTTGAGGAGGCCACGTCAGCCGACTCGCTCAGAATACCGACACTGGTTACAGGAAATATTTAATTAGGTTAGTTTTCATCAGTGCTTACAAGCAGCATGCAGCATCAGAGTACAGCTTTCACCAGAAGACGGATCAGAGCATACTGATCGAAACGTCGAGTTGAAACCAACGGTTCTTTTTAGAACCACCCCATCAACTCATTTAGATAATAGTAATTAATTAAATGGTGTTACCGCAAACCTTCCTTATCGTCTTTCCACCATGTAAAGTTTCAAATCCTACTTAGGTTAGTTTTATCAACATAAAATTATTGCCCACAAAATGTTCAAAAAAGACCAAAACAAAAACACAGACACGGACAACCACAAAACTCATACCTGTTGAAGGGTCTGTAAACGAATGACCTCGCTGAAAATAAATGTCAAAACAATTTATGTACGTGCTAAGCCAAAGTACATCAGCTTTTTATTGTGCATTTTGAGAAACATTTCACTTCGAACTACTACATGTTGGATATATCTATTATGTGTTTTCCTATTTAGGATCATTATTTCTGAATGGACATTATTCACTCTAGTTTTTCGGCCATTATTTTCTCAAAACGCGACCACCTTTTCAGATGAAATTTCATGGGGTATAGTTGCATATCTACATGATTATAAAAGAATTGAACCATTCCAAGGATTACAAAAACCTAATCTTTACAGACCGTTTAACTAATACTCATTGTTTTTTTCCCGTTTTATTTTTTTTTTATTTTTTTTTTTTTTTATCACAATAAATCAAATTCCTAAATAGCATTGATCAACGGCAGGATTGTTTCTCCCTTCTGTTTTTTCCCTGCTAAGATGTGAAATTTTCAATTGTACTGCAGGAGTTCCATGTGTGAGGAAACTGAACTGAATGTATTTGAACTTGGCCGCGATGACTGTAAAAATAATAACATGTTTCTTCACCCGACTTGACCTATTGGTTGCGCAAGTTATTGTTAGACTGGCTTCCAAGTCTATGAGTCCTATTTTTTGCCTGCAACTGATTAACAATTATATTGGTTGAAATAGCGCCCACTTGTAGATCAACACCTAGATTAATCTTCGATTGCGACTGGAGCGTGTGGTAGCTAATTTGGGTGGGGTGTGTGTGGGGGGGGGGGGGGGGTGCTTGGCTGATGCTGAGCACGGTGTCGTATTTATCATCTTTTGCACGGGTATCATTTATGGTGAAATCGAGAACAGAGCTTTTTGGAACGAAACGTAATACATGCATGATCCTTTAATGCTCATTATATTTAGAGCCGGTGTGGTCCCTTTTGAGATTTTGTGCCCCACCACCCTCTCCATCACCACCCCGCGATCCCATAACGGAGACAGAAAACTGTGTACAAACTTCTTCTGATAGCGCCCTCTTTTGAATCAACTTCAAGGAACACGTTGCCTTGGGTCGGTCGAGTTGGTCTGTCAAAAGCGTTTGTAACCGTTTGTTATAAAATGCATATGGGTAGAAAGATGTTGTAAAAGTAGAATACAATGATCCACACGAACATGCCTTTAAATTGCACGGTTTTCCTTTTACCTCGTCGACGAACACGGTCGGCCATATATGTGAGTCAAATTTTTGACTCCCATAAATGGCCGACCGTGTTACTTCGCACAGTAAAAGGAAAACCAAGCAATTTTGAGGCAAATTTGTGTGGATCATTGTATTCTACTTTTAAGACATATTTCCAACCATATGCATTTTAAAAAAAAACTTTTACAAACGCTTTGTATAGACCAACTCGTCCGATCCAAGGCAACGTACCTTTCAGGTAACTGACTTTCATTGTAATTTTTGCAGTAAAATGGCGATCACTACAACTGGACTTCCGCTCGTCTTGTGTTTCATCATGATGGCATTCTTACGGGTTGATTGCTGTCGCACTGGTATCAACAGAGCGACAGACGAAGCCGCCCATACAGCCGAAGTAGCAAGGCGTGAGGCGCAACATCTTGGACATGTCCTTCGAGAATCTGTCGAAATGATGCGCAGTGATATGGAGACTGCTCTTCATGACATTGACCAACAAGTGGGTGATGTGGGACGCTACGTCACACAGGAGCTCGGCCCTACTATTGAAAACGCCGCGTATAAGTTCAATGAAAATAGTCAAGATGTCATCTTTAGGATTGAGTCCTCTCTCGATATTCTCGACAGCGCCATCGACAAGACTGCTTCTAAGGCATCCATGCTTGTCGATCTTTTGATAGTGTTAGTGTTATTGGTCATTGGTGCTTTCTGTAGGAAAATTTGTATTGGGGACAGATTCCTGAGAATAGTCTTCTGGCTTTCTGAGATGGCATCCTTATCTACCGCAGTAGCAATGGCCGTGCCTGTTATATTTCGCATAGTCACCGGACACGAACCCGCCAACTATCAAAAGTTAAACACTGTCGTTTTCATCTCGCTTGTTCGCGTTATTGTGCATGTTTCACTACCATTACTCCCCGTGTTGTACATGTTCTGCAAAGAATGGGTTAGTGTGGTTAACATCATTCGGTCGCTATTTCTGATGGTGTCTGTGTGGCTTGTTGGATCCGCCCTGACCAGTGGTAATATCATCACCATATCACTCCTTGGCTGTTCGGTTGTTTTACTTTTGGCATTGCAGCTTCAGGTCCACGACCCTGCAGCTTGTCTACATGCTTGGGTTCTTTCTCGAATGGTTCAACTGTCATCCTATAACCCGAGAGAATGACAGAGGAAAATGAGATGAGAGAAAACAAGAAGAGAGGTGGGAGACCGATAGTGGGGATGGGGTATAGAACTTTATCATGCCGCACGCCGCCTCCATCTTCGTCATGTTCCTCGTATTGAATAACAATAATGAATGCTTATAAATCATTTTGCAAATAAGAACCAGACAACTTTGTTCTACCAGCCTCGGTTTGGTAACATTGATATCAATAGGATAAATTCAAGATGGCTGCACCATGATAAAGGTCTATTAAAGCAACATTATACAGCAATACAACAACTAATTGTTTGCTGCACTACTTTTGCGTGTTTTTTTCCCACTAACCCCGAAGCCTGTTGCACGTGTTTTAATTGTGTATAGAATTTAAAAATTCAATAATGCTTAGTTGAGTGCACGTTGAGTCTATTCATGTTATTATAGAAGTATGCACGTAGTAGTTAAGGAAAATAGTTATCAGGTACAACTGTTTAAAGCCAATCGGCTGGATAAAATACGTTTTCGCTCTCTCTCTCTAGTCGACCGGGGTCGGAATCATGCTAAGTTTTGCCCATCCCTGTCGATCTCTCATTAAGTTGGGAAGATCAGCTGGAAACACCCCGATGTCCCTGGCAACTACATCTGTATAACTGAGCCTTTGTCTTCCCCTGTTTCTCCTTCCATGTTTCGGTGACCAGGTGATTAGCTGAGAGACAGGTTCTTTGGTGCTTCTGTATGAATGCCCTGCTAGTCTCAGACGATGATTTTGTATTTTGATGGATAGTTTTCGTTCTTTACCATACAGTTCTGTATTTGTCATGTGTTGACTCCAGTGCACGTTAAAGCATTTCCGCAGAAGTGTTGTGTAGCACCCATCCAGTTTCTCTTCAAGTTCCCGGGTGACTGTCCATGTATCCGAGCCATACAATATAATTGATTCTACAGTTGATTTGAAGATGGTTAGTTTGGTCTTTTTGTTGTGTTTGGATACGTTTTATAAATTGTCAAAGACAAGTCTTATCACTTGCGGTGTATTGTAAGATATGCTTAAAAATAACAAACCTGTGAAAGTTTGAACTCAGTTGGGTTCGTCGAAGTTGCGAGAGAATAGTGTTAAAGAAACAAAAAACTACCTTGTCGCACAAATTCAGATGCTTGAATTCGAGACCTCAGCTGAGGTCTCGAATTCAATTCAAATATGTTAGTGAGAAATTACTTCTCCGCCAAAAGCTACGTTACTTCAGAGAGAGAGCCGTGTCTCACAATGTTTTATACGTTTGCATCGAAAGCTTCAGCTGAAGTTTTTTATTATTTGAGCGACAAATTACCGTTTCAATTATAAGAGGATCCACATCACAACGTTCTGTCCACAAACTAAGTTACAAATCCAGCCGACTTTTCTTATCCTAAAACATTATTACAACATGCAACAGCCGTCGGCACTATGTGGCACATTCACGACACGCAACAGCTGTGAGTTCGTACATTATTTCACATTGTGGGACTTTTTTTTCGATTCGCATGCCATTTTATGATATTTTATGAGGACTAGGTTAGATTAATAATAATAACTTAGTTCTGTCCCGACGGTCCTCAGCTTCGCTCTCGTGGCTTATTCCGTTGGTAAAACTACTTTTTTTTCTTGGGTGACTGGTATTTCGCTGTTTATGTTCACATGAGAAATTTTAAGCCTTTTTGGTGTATCTTTTCGGGAACTCTTCCACGGGTGGCTAGCTTTGCTTGAATTTTCCAGAACGTGACTGACTATACGTAAGTATTATTGATTTAATGTTGTTTTCGTACTTTTTAAGTGTTAATAAACACAAATTATGTTTTAACTTTTACACAAAATGTTATTTGGAATGGGAAACTTATTGTATGAGGTTCGTTGATAACGACAAGGAGGTAAAAATGATAACGGTGGATGCTTTCGGATAGGCTTACCGAAACACATCCATTCATAAAAGTTCAATAATTATGTGATCCCGAAGAGAAAAAAAAAACACTTAAAAAGTATATCACTAAATCGACCATGATTGGTGCTAATTTGTACCCTTTACGAAGAGTCCACATTTACGGAAAGTAATTAAAATGTGAATACAACTGGATATAAATTATAAAAACCACATTGACCATGATTGGTGCCGATTGGCACCATATCAGGAAGAGTCGTATATTCTCATTATTTATAGGCATACACAATATTTAGAAGAATGAAAAAAAAGGTATATCTTAAAGGCAGTGAACACTAGCGTAAAACCTTACCTTTGTTTTATCTTTCATAGTTATCTCGCAACTTCGACGACAAATAGAGTTCAAATTCACAGGTTTGTTAGTATGTGCATACGTTGAGGTACACTGAGTGACAAGGCTGGTCTTTGACAATATTACCAATAGTGTCAAGTGTCTTAAGAGGCAGTGGACACTATTGGTAATTACTCAAAAGAATTATTATTATAAAACCTTTCTCGGTGACGAGTAATGGGGAGAGGTTGATGGTATAAAACGGCTCCCTCTGAAGTGGCATAGTTTTCGAGAAAGAAACAATTTTCCACAAATTTGATTTCGAGACCTCAGATTTAGAACGAGGTCTCGATATCAACCATCTAAACGCACATTACTTCGTTTGACAAGGGTGTTTTTTTCTTTCACTATTATCTCACTAGTTCCACGACCGATTGAGCTCATTTTTTTACAGGTTTGTTATTAGATACATGGGTGCAACTAGACACATAGTAGAACATGAAACATGTAAGCTAATAACAACCAGTAATTGTTAGGCCTTTCCTCACGATGATTGTCATTGTAGTTAAGGTCAATAATAATTGATACTCGTCGTTGTTTTTCGCAGTAAACAAAAATGGGGAGTAGTGTGGCGATGGTGACGTATGGACTGCTGCTTACCTTATGTTTCATCACTATGGCTTTACCAGTTTGTGGGGCCACATTCAAAGTAGACTGCGGTAATGAAATCGCCAATAATGAACCGCTTGGTATACTGGACAGACTTTGGGAAACCCTCCAACACTATGCAACCGTGGTCCCAGAACTCGTAGAAACCGCCGTCGAAACCTTCCAGACAAGCAGACACGTGATAGATTTGAGCCCAAACGTCCTAAACGCAATAAAGGAGCAACGAGACAGCAACAACGAGGTTCTCAATAATATGGTTCGACCATCCCTCGATAAATTGAACATCGCCATCGATAAGTCATCCTCAGTTACCGATAGAATGGGCAACGTCATCGATAAGCTATCCGTAGTTATTGATGTGTTTATTGTCTTAATGTTCCTGCTCCTCGGGGCTTTGTCATCGATACTTCAGAAATATTCTTCTCGGTTCGTAAAACCTTTCTTGTGGCTCATCGAAATTGTCTCTTATATCACGGCAGCGTTACTGGTTATGGCCGGCATTGGCAGAGCCACCGGACACAAACTCCCCTACGATTATTTGGTATACGTCGCCACATTCATGCTTCTTGCATCTGTACTTAAAGGAACACGTTGCCTTGGATCGGACGAGTTGGTCAAAACAAAAGCGTTTGTAACCGTTTTTTATAAAATGCATATGGTTGGAAAGATGTTTTAAAAGTAGAATACAATGATCCACACAAGTTTGCCTCGAAATTGCGTGGTTTTTCTTCTACTGTGCGAACTAACATGGTCGGCCATTTATGGGAGTCAAAATTTTGACCCCCATAAATGGCCGACGTGTTAGTCGACGAGGTAAAAGGAAAACCACGCAATTTCGAGGCATGTTTGTGTGGATCATTGTATTCTACTTTTACAACATCTTTCTACCCATATGCATTTTATAAAAAACGGTTACAAACGCTTTTCAAAGACCAACTCGACCGATCCAAGGCAACGTGTTCCTTTAATGTTTTGTACACAGAGCGTGACTCCCTGTGGTTGATGTATTGCTGGTTACTACAAAAATTATTTTCTTTGGGGCTATCCAAACCTGTCTTGTTGCTTATTGTAAAGTTCTCCATGGTGGTCATCACTATTGTACTTCGTATATTCAGCGGGCACCAGCCATCCCCATTTCACATGGATAACATATTCACAGGCTCGTGTATAATTGTTATAGTCAATGAAATGTACACCAAACGTGAATCCCTGTGGTTGATGTTTGACCGTTTTCGATATTTTGTTGGTACATGCCTACACAGAGCTCATGCGTATAAGGCTCCCCCATGAGCATTATAAAATAGAATTAAGCCATTTTTGAGCCTCCGTAACGCTAAACGTTTTCGAAATGGCCACGATGTCAACATCTTTGGTCTTCAGACAGCAATAACTTCAGTTACCTTTGTATCTTATTTTGAAACAGTAAAGACAATTGCCTAGATGCCTACTTTGCCCCAGTTAGTATTAGCAACTCGTCCGGTTTCAATGTTTAAATGTAGACATTATTGCCTTCGAACCATGGACGCTTCGGGCTGAGGCAGTGATGAAAAACGTGTCACATTAGCAGGGTACTACGCATTCACTTTCAGTTTGGTTTCAAAGATTCAATAAAGTCTTCGAGTCTTGTGACGTCACGCATTCATAAACGAGCCACAGATTACGAGCTCATAAGGCAGTGGACACTATTGGTAATTACTCAAAATAATTATTACCATAAAACCTTACTTGGTAACCAGTAATGGGGAGAGCTTGGTAGTATAAACAATAATTGTGAGAAACGGCTCTCTCTGAAGTGACGTAGTTTTCAAGAAAGAAGTAATTTTCCACGAATTGTATTTCGAGACCTCAGATTTAGAATTTTGAGGTATTGAAATCAAGCATCTGGCCTGGCAACACACAACTTCATGTGACAAGGGTGTTTTTTCTTTCATTATTATCTCGCAAATTCAATGACCAATCGAGCTCAAATTTTCACAGGTTTGTTATTTATGCATATTATGTTGAGATACATCAGGTGAGAAGACTGGTCTTTGACAATTACCAATAGTGTCCACTGCCTTTATGTGCTCAGCAAAGTGTGATGTCACTATGTACAAATAGATGGGCAGCCCATTCTAAGGTGACCTTTCGCTTTGTGAAATCCAGTTCTGGACTTCATTCAGCCACATTGCTCAAATGGAATAAAACATTAGCTTTAATAATGTGGAGATACATAATACACTGTCTTTTTTTTAAATTATGTTTCGCTACGGAGAAAGGAAGAACACGCTAAACAAAAATAATTTTTTTAAGTTGATAACTTTTAAGTGGAATTTGTGAAATAACATTTCATAAAATGTTCCATTATGGCTTTGTGTTGCATGTCGCCTGCAATGATACAATATACAAGGTCATCGGTCTTGTTTAAACAGTTGTTCTGTCCCTGATGACGTCAACTGTTTCCCAAAATCCATTGTTTACATTATGTTAATTGTATTGATCTAACATATTATTGTATTTATTATAAAATATTGGCTTTCTATTTTTATTTAATTGTTGAATTCTTCTAGGCTAAAAAGATATACAATCGCTTCACATGTGCTTTCATTTGAGAATGCACAAATAAAATCGACTGTATGTTATTTTAATGAATGACTGTTTTTATACAAAGATTTTCTAAATGATCGTTAGTTGATAAACGCGTACAGGGGCGTAATATTAAAACTAACGAATCTACACACAAGAGGTTAGTAATCACTCACCCTCTCATTACACTTTTGTAACAGTTCAAAACCATCTTCAATTGCGTGACGTCACTCTCTAAATGCAAAAGAATGAAAAGGCACTCTTTGAAGAGTTTAGATTTACATTTTAGATTGAAGTGTGCATCTTTTTGAGTGATCCTCCACTCCTCTTCCACTTCCACTTCCACTCCTGTCCTGGAGTGAAACCCCTCTAAAAGAGTGAAATAACCACCCCTCATTTTAAAGCGCAGTATGAGGGACAACTCGAATAGTAATTAAAGAGTGGTGTTTTTACTATTTTACATTCTTATTATACAATGTAATGTTGCTGTTTTTGCTTACTCTTTTTAGTTTAATATTTATAATAATGTATAAAACAAATATATATACTGTACAGCGTTTTGAAATTTTTCATGTGAGACGCTATATTAAAAATAAACTATTTATTATTATTATTATTATTATTAGAGAGAAAAAAATAGGTAGATTAGAGTCCCATTTCATTATTACTAAATTAAGTGTTTCAACGTTTTAGTTCCTTTGAATCAACGGCTATTTCATGCAGTGAACAATCTAGTAACAACAAAGTATTAAGAATTGATTTATTAATGAATGATAGTGCAGAAAAGGTAGGGTCATCGTTTGGGTTTCGTTAATGTTAAT
Organism: Asterias amurensis; assembly: GCF_032118995.1. Classification (NCBI taxonomy): domain Eukaryota; kingdom Metazoa; phylum Echinodermata; class Asteroidea; order Forcipulatida; family Asteriidae; genus Asterias; species Asterias amurensis. The sequence goes on from NC_092656.1 coordinate 12,930,077, forward strand.
GGTTCTAGCTTATAGACAGCGATATTAAAATTGAAAATGTGTTTGTAGTTGCTGGATGGGCACCTCTAAAAAAAAAACAGTGTTTGACGGAGAGGATTTTCCAGGGTATAAGAAATAAATAAATAAAAAATACTTCTCTGGATATATACAATAAAGTCAGAAGTAAAAGTTTCAGCTGAGTAGGCCTACAGGTGTCCCTTTGTTAATTTTTGTTTTTGTTCCGTTCATATCACGGTACGTTGAACCTCGAGTCCATTCGTTTAGCGAGGTCACAGCGGGTACTTATTCCATATTCTTTTTTGCCACAGCATTCGCAAACGGAATCTGAGAACAAACGATTCTTGCACAAAATGTTTCAGAGTTTCAAATAATGTTGGGGGATTTCTAATCAATGGGCATTTCAGACGAAATAATTTCACGGACACGCTTATAACACCATTATCATCTGTCTTCAGTCCAGTTATAAATAACAAGCTTTAAAGGGAAGGTACACGTTTGGTTATTACTCAAAACAAATATTAACTTAAAAACTGACTTGGTAACGAGCATTGGAGAGCTGTTGATAATATTAAACATTGTGGGAAACTCCCCCCCTTTTGAAGTAACGAAGTTTTTGAGAAAGAGGCGATTTCTCTCTAAAATAATAAAAGACTTTTAGCTAGAAGTATTTTATTCCTATCTGAAAGCACACACATTTGTCCAACAATGGTGTTTTTTCTCTCATAGTTTCTCCCAAATTCCATGACCAATTTAGCTCAAATTTTCACAAGCCTGTTATTTTATGCTTATGTTGGGATACACCAAGTGAGAAGACTGGTCTTTGACAATTACCAAACCTTACCTGTACCTTACCCTAAGAAAGAAGTTTTTGGGGTCGTATGAGGAAGATTCTTTACATTTTTATATCCTAATGTTTTTCTGTAATTTAAAAAATAGTACATTACACATTGTATTTTCTTAAGCTCTGTAATTTTAAACGCAATTCAGCATCTGGCTGCCAAGTTTGGATGTTTTTAAATAAACCAATACTAATAATAATACATTTAAATAAAACAGTTTCACAGCCAAATGACGTGGGCTTTTTGAAAACGAACTCAATGGATAACGGCACTGCTTTAAGTTGTTCAACGCGACACAGTCTTATTTTTACGTGATTGTTGTGTTGCTTATGAGCCGCGAAGTTTTGATACTAGACCAATCGCGATGCATTGCGTCGGTAAAAGTAAATGTTTACCCGGTGATATTGGCCCGAGGACTTTAGCCCCGAGCTCTTCAGGAATAAATTCTCCTCTTCGCTCGTCACTGATATCAAGTGTGCAGACCTCTGTGAGGTGGAGTAATTTTGACAGAATGTCTCCGTTCCCAGAAAGCCCTCCTTCATGTTAGGGATGGACAGATAGCAGCTGATGTTCTAAAGATGGTGGGCAACAATGGCAACCCAGATAACAACACTATGTTGGCCAGAATGTAGGACTAAAAACGAAACGTTTACGATGGGCCAAAATGTTGATCACCATTTTATTGACCCAAAAGTGTTTCAGTTTATCTTGCTCATTGGCATTACGATGGGCCAACAAAAAAGCAGGCCCGTCATGCGGCCACGCGTATAACCTATGTAGTATATAGTGCGAAAGTGTAAGGCCGCCAGGGCTAGGGCTACAGCTAGATTTCCGCGTCATCATGCGCTAAGGCGAACGTCTTAGCAACACCCTTATTAACAGCCGTGTAGCCTGAGCTCAGCCGCCGATTCGGATACGGCCTTGTGTTTGTGTGATCTGGGCCCAAGTTCATAGAGCTGCTAAGCACAAAAATTTGCTTAGCATGAACTTTCTCCCTTGATAAAAACTGGGTAACCAACCAAATTTCCACGTGATTTTCAGGATAAGCAAACAACAGCTGAATACCAGTAGCAAGCAATATGTAACAAATGGAAATTTGGTTGGTAATCCTGTTTTCATCAAGGAAGAAATTCATGTTAAGCAGATTTTTGTGCTTAGCAGCTCTATGAAATTGGGCCCAGACCCTCCCACAACTGGGGGATTACCCGTTTTATGTAGCGTGCACTCTCATCAACAACATGTTGACATCCGCCCTCTGTTGGTATTATTTAGTGAGGTATTATTGCACAACTGCTTCCGGGTCTTTGTAGCACACTCGAGTAAAACAATCAAGGTTTGTCTTAAAAATGTAGCTCGCCTCCTTATGTGACTTCCTTTTTACGACTACCTGTGACTCTATGAAAATACCATCAATAGTTATGCAGGTGTGTATATACACATTGTTTACATGGACTGTGCTTAACTGGCCACCTGATTCGTTTGCTATTTTTGTAGGCATGGCCACTATTGGCAATTATTCAACATAATTTTAGCATAAAAACTTGCTTAGTTAACGAGCAATGGAGAGCTGCTGATAGTATAACACATTGTTAGAAACGGCTTTCTCTGAAGTAACGTAGTTTCCAGAATTAGAATCCACGAATTTGATTTCGAGACCTCAGATTTAGAATTTGAGGTCTCGAAATCAAGCATCTGAAAGCACACAACTTCGTGTGACACTGTTTTTTTTCTTCCACTATGATCTCGCAACATCGACGACCAGTTAGTTTCAAACTTCCACAAGTTTTTTTGTATGCATATGTTGAGATACACTACGTAAAAAGACTGGTCTTTGACAATAACCAAAAAGTGTCCCGTGTCCCGTGTCCCGTGTCTATATTTTCAAAGATTCATTATCCTTAAAAAACGTCTACAGTAATAGAAATATCTTAAGAAATGTCCATGCCACTTATAGATGGAGTGTTTGGCAGTTGATCAAAACTAAAAGCCACGGAAGATCTTTTTATCTTCATTCTTGTCTGACACACCAAGTGAACGTAAGGGATTGCATACAGTTGCCCAAGTCTGTTATCTTATATATTATTTATTATGAGAACTGACTATAATGTATGGTGATTGCTAACACAGGCAACGGTTATGCATAACGCTCTGGGTACATCAAATGCATCCGTCATAGAGCCTTTTGTACTCCATAGAGAGTAAAATTAACAAAAAGGCATATAAGCTTCACGAAGTCAAATTAATTTGTCTGAAGAGGAAATGTGACTGTTAAAGGCAGTGGACACTATTGGTAATTGTCAAAGACTAGCCTTCACAGTATCTCAACATATGCATAAAATAACAAACCTGTGAAAATTTGAGCTCAATCGGTCATTGAAATTGCGAGATAATAATGAAAGAAAGAACACCCTGTGTCACACGAAGTTGTGTGCGTTTACATGGTTGATTTCGAGACCTCATAAGTTCTAAATCTGAGGTCTCGAAATCAAATTCGTGGAATTTACTTCTTCCTCGAAAACTATGAGGGAGCCGTTTCTCACAATGTTTTATACCTTCAACCTCTCCCCATTACTCGTCACCAAGAAAGGTTTTTATGCCAATAATTATTTTGAGTAGTTACCAATAGTGTCCACTGCCTTTAAAGTGGGCAGGCGCTTCACACGTCGCCCATCTGAACATACAATTTCCGGAGATCGATCAAATTTTCAAAATCGTTTATCAGTTAATATTGTTTTATAGTAACGGCTGGAGGTACAGAATCCGAACACCTCTTGTTAAAAAGATTAACGCGATGGAAACATGTTGTCGTTATTGGAATTGTCATTTTCTGTTTTTAATCAGAGATAATTGAATTACGAAATGCTCCAAAAACAGTTGCAGTATAGTAACCTTTATGTAAACTACTGTAGCACAGAGTGTGAACTCAATACAAACAGGTAAGGTGCCAATTGATAAAATATTGGATTGAGTTTAAACCTAGAAGCTCGGAACCAGTATGCGTTTTGCTTGATTGCTGTGACTGTTAGGTTTCGGTAATTAGTTGTTTAAACCATTAAAATAGTATTGATTTTCATCGTTATTATTCGCAGTAAAATTTGGAGAACTACGGTGACGACGACTCGTGAAGTGCTTCTCGTCTTGTCTTTTATCACGACAGCAGTCCCCACAGGCTGATGGTGGGTTCTTTACACACAACCAAAACATGCTACAATAGTTTACATTTAAGATACCTGGACACCGAATACCTGTGAGGTCGTACAAAACCGTCGTCGAAAACATTCAATCGAGAAGAGTCGACCAAGATTTGAGCCCGAACGTCCAAAACACTTTGGAGGGACAACACAAGATTAACAATGGCTGCCAGCTATTTTTTAGGAGTGGACAGTAACAGGGTGAACTCAGTCGTTGAACAGGCATCCGGACTTATCTGGAAGGCATCCAAACTTGTCAGCGAGACATCCATACTTGTCTATGAGGCACCCACACTTCTTAAAAAGGCATCCCTACTTCTTAATTTGCTATTTGTCCTAATATTTCTGATCATCGGGGTGTTCTGCAGCTGGGTACTTCAGGAATCGTATATGCCTTCTTCTGAGTATTACATAATTCTTCTATTGTGGCTTATCCAAATGGTTTCCTTTACCATGGCTGCGATTGTATTCCCGGTCGTCATATATGGAATGTTCAAGTTATTATAGTTTGTTTGTTTGTTTGTTTGTTTGTTTGTTTGTTTGTTTGTTTGTTTGTTTGTTTGTTTGTTTGTTTGTTTGTTTGTTTGTTTGTTTGTTTGTTTGTTTGTTTGTTTGTTTGTTTGTTTGTTTGTTTGTTTGTTTGTTTGTTTGTTTGTTTGTTTGTTTGTTTGTTTGTTTGTTTGTTTGTTTGTTTGTTTGTTTGTTTGTTTGTTTGTTTGTTTGTTTAGATGATCTTCCCATCAAGGGAACTCGGCAAACTCCCACAAGGGGATATAAACACCAAGCTGGCAAGAACAGCCAATCTCTCTCACACAAACATTGATTTAACGTCTATGATTATGAATTGCACAAATCAAGATATTGTGATTCAGTAAATAACAGACGACAATATTTATTCTAGTCATTGTGAAAATCAGAGGTTAGCTGGGTGATTCGAACTCACAACCCTTGTGATTGCACGTCCTTACCGGACACAAACCGTCCCACCGTCAAACTGTTTTACAACGTCACAGTACTATTGCTGCTTACATTAATTTCGGAAACTGTTTAAACAAATTTGCAGGTAGCAAAATCATGCTTTACATACGTTTCCCAAGTGACCAGGGGTGGATTTCACAAAGGTAGTCCTAACTTAGGACTAGTCCTAGGCAATGCTGAGAGATAGGACCAGTCCTAAGTTAGGACCAGTAACTCATCCTAACTTAGGACTGGTCCTATCTATTAGCATTGTCTAGGACTAGTCCTAAGTTAGGACTACCTTTGTGAAATCCACCCCTGGCCTGGTTAACTGTGACACTTGCGTCCTAGTTGAGCATGACACTTTATCATAATTGCTTCTCTCCACCCAGTGTAAGAAAAGTCTTACTACCATTACCAACCATCATCAGTCAGTGGGCAAGGTACCGATACGGCGCACAAACGCAACTCTCCAGGCAGATGCACAAACGCGAATGCGTGGCGCGACAGGCATGCAACCCGATAAAATTTTCCCACCAAGGGCCATCTTTCATTGAGCTGCTCCAGCAGGCAATTATTGCTTAAAGGCAGTGGACACTAATGGTAATTACTCAAAATAATTATCAGCAAAAAACCCCACTTGGTAACGAGAAGTGGGGAGAGGTTGATATTATAAACCATTGTGACAAACGGCTCACTCTGAAGTGATGTTGTTTTCGAGAAAGGAGTAATTTTCCACGAATTTGAATTCGAGACCTCAAGTTTAGAATTTGAGGTCTCGAATTCAAGCATCAGATTCGGAAAGCACACAACTTCGTGTGACAAGGGTGTTTTTTTCTTTCATTATTATCTCGCAACTTCGACGACCAATCAAGCTGAAATTTTCACAGGTTTGTTATTGTATGGATATGTTGTAAAACACTAAATGAGAAGACTGGTCTTTGACATTTACCAATAGTGTCCATTGTCTTTAAAGGCAGTGGACACTATTGGTAATTACTCTAAATAATTATTGGTATAAAACCTCACTTGGTAACAAGTAATGGGGAGAGGTTGATAGTATAAAACATTGTGAGAAACGGCTCCCTCTGAAGTGCCATAGTTTTCGAGAAAGAAGTAATTTTCCACGAATTTGATTTCGAGACCTCAGATTTAGAATTTTGAGGTCCCGAAATCAACCATCTAAACGCACACAACTTCGTGTGACAAGGGTTATTTTTCTTTCATTATTATCTCGCAACTTCGATGACCGATTGAGCTCAAATTTTCACAGGTTTGTTATTTTATGCGTATGTTGAGATACACCAAATGTGAAGACTAGTCTTTGACAATTACCAATAGTGTCCACTGTCTTTGAACAGTTTCTGCAAATAGTGTATGATACCGACCCAGTCAAAAGTGCTTCAAATGTACATGGCATTTTGGTTGTTAAAGTGTAAGGGTAAAGGTTAAGTGCCGTAAATTTCACGGATATTTTTTACAGTGTATAAAACAATATCTTTGGCTTTCATAATGTTAGCTGTTTTTTGTTACATGATTTGAAAAATGAGAGAAAAAATCAAGAACAATAGTTTAAAACACTGAAACATTTCAGAAAGCGTGCATTTTTAACTGATGTTTTGAGAAACTTTAACAGCTGAATATACTTCCACATAATCAGATGGAATAAAAGTGAAGTGTGAAACGTTCAAGCTGAATACAGTGTATAAGTAGCAACTGTTTATTTATTCATTTAAGGCGGTAGCCGATATCACAAAACGCTATAGGGTTAATCCTTTCTCCAGTTAGAACGATTAACTCGTCCTAACTTAGGATGGGTTCATGCGTCCTAAACGTCTATGGAAACTCGTCCTAAGATTTGTCCTATTAAAGTTAGGAAGAGTTTGGTGAAATCGACGCCTGGACACTATTTGTATATACTCAAAATAATTGTTAACATAAAAACTTATTACGAGCAATGGGGAGCTGTTGAAAGCAAACATTATTGTGAGAAACGGCTCAATCTGAAGTAACGTAGTTTTTTTTTTAAAGATATCCTTAAAGACACTGGACACTGTTGGTAATTGTCTAAGACCAGTCTTCTCACCTGGTGTATCTCAACATATGCATAAAATAACAAACATGTGAACATTTTAGCTCATTGGTTGTCGGAGTTGCGAGATAACTATGAAAGAAAACACACCCTTGTCACACGAAATTGTGTGCTTTCAGATGCTTGATTTCGAGAACTCAAATTTTAAATCTGAGGTCTCGAACTCAAGTAATTATTAAAAGAAGATCACAGATTTGTTATTTTATGCATAATGTTCGGCACTGGACACCTGCTAATTGTCAAACACCAGTCTTCTCACTTTGTGTATCTCAACATATGCACAAAATCGAACTCAATTCAGTCTTTGGTCGTTGAAGTTGCGAGATAATAATGGAAGAAGAAAAAACCTTGTCACGCGAAGCTATGTGCTTTGATTGATTTCGGGACCTCAAAATCTAATTCTGAGACATCGAAATCAAATTCAAATAATATGTTAGTGGAAAATTACTTCTTTCTTCAGAGGGAGCCTTTTCTCACAGTGTTTTATACTATCAACAGCTCTCCATTGCTTGTTACTAAGTAAATTTTTATGCTAACAATTATCTTGAGTAGTTACCAATAGTGTCCACTGCCTTTAAGTTACATTTTATTAATGAGACTGCGTTCATGGGTTTCTCTCTATTTTGTCAAGTGCAACCCGATAATCTAACGTTTTAACGAACACTGAAATTGACAAAGTCAGTCAGAAAATTTGACCACCGAAACATTCCTAAACAGGAAACTCACATTCGCTATATTCCCCTGTGTTAATAATAATAATAATGAAAACTTATAAAGCGCACAAATCCACAGAAGTGCTCATGGCGCTAAAATACAAACAAAAGCATTAAATTAATATACAATAACAACACAAATTAAAATGTAAACCTAAGTTGAGAGAAATCTAGAACATGTGGTATAGAATACAATAATACAAATGCAATATTTAAGAAAAAAACATCGTAAAAGGTAACAAAAATAACAATAATTAAACCAGTGAATCAAAACCGTTTTATAACAAAGGTGAAATGATAATCATAAGCAGAATCAATTTTACTTTCCTTCTATATATAATTGAACACATCGATGCTAACCATCAAATTTGCCCTCACGAGGAAATCAAGTAGGCTAAAGTCATCAAAGACTACAGAGAACGCATAGGCCCCAAAACTCATGGTAAACCTTAATAAAACCCTGCCGGCTTCTTGCAAACAAATTCGTACTGATATCGGCACTGTAGATCCCTCCATTTCTGCAAGTTGTTCAATGCTACACAGTCTTCATTTGGGTAAGCGTTGGGTTGCTCATCCTCAGCGAAATTTTGATAGCTCCCTGTAGCCCCATCGGTCCAAACGAAGGTACCGCTAACTTCGATATCATTATAGCCGATCCACAGGTAGTACGGCAAATATCTCGGCCCGAGAACCTTAGCCACGTAGCTCTTCAGAAATAAATTCTCCTCTTCGCTCGTCACTGATACCAAGTGTGCAGACCTCTGTGAGGTGGAGTAATTTTGACAGAATGTCTCCGCTTCCAGAAAGCTCTTCTTCATGTTAGGGATGAACAGATAACAGCTGCTGTTCTGAAGAAGCCAAGGTGGGCAACATCTGTAACGATGGCAAGAAGCGGTGATGCAATGAATTACACAAGTCACGATGAACAGATAAGTAAGAAACCGTGACATAGTTCTGCGGATCAGGCAATCTTTAGCAAGAGCTTTGCTGTAAATAGCGAGTGTGAACCACGTATTATAGGCGCGGTGTTTGAAGATTGGGTGTCCACTATTCCAACACAGAGTCAGAACTCAGTGCTGAGATTTGAACCTGTAGCACGAACAAAAATGTACTCTCGTCGCTCGAGTCTCGTCGCTCGAGACAAGTCTGGCTGGGTTGATACATTTCAATACCACAACGATGGAAGTGGCTGCACAAAAGCATACCATCATGACTATAAGGCAGCCTTTCATTAAAGGCACTTGACACTATTGGTAATTACTCAAAATAATTGTTAGCCTATATTCTTAGTCGGTCACGAGCGATGGAGAGCTGTTGATAGTATAACACATTGTGAGAAACGGCTCCCTCTGAAGTAACGTAGTTTTTGAGAAGTAAGTAAATTGTCATTAAACGATTTTAATTGATTTCGAGACCCCACGCGCCCGGTCTCGAAATCAAGCATATGAAAGCACACAACTTCGTGTGACGACAAGTGTAGTTTTTTTTTCCATTATAGTTTTGCGATTTCGACGACCAAATAAGTTCAAATTTCCACAGGTTTGTTATTTTGTGCATAATATTTTGAGATACACAAAGTGAGAAGGCTGGTGTTTGACAATTACCAAAGGTTATAGTGCCTTTAAGGACAACACTAATTTTACACACGATCGTTCTTATGACCTCGATTGTGGAATCAATAAGCTAAAAATAAGTAGACATTTATAATAGTCAACGGTGACACGCAATATTAATTTTCAAGTGGTGAAATCATTTTATTTCTGCCCATTCTTCTCACATCTTACATAAATATCCAGTTAAAGTGCGCTGTGAGGCGGCACTCTCATATGTGCTCTGTTGATTTTGGCGCTTTATTAATTTCTTTTGATTGAAATTTTGTAGTTGTCAAAAACGAGCCTTTTTATATACTTTGAAAATGTGAACTTAATTTGTCGTCAAAGTTGCAAGCTAATAATGTAAAAATAAACAACCTTGTCACACGAATTGGTGCTTTCAGATGCTTGATTTCGGGACCTCAAAATCTAATTCTGAGGTCTCAAAATCAAATTCACATATTTTAGTGGAAAATTACTTCTTTCTCGAGAACTAGATTGCAACCGTTCTCTCTCTACTCGCACAAACCGGTTCAGACTATCTTTTTTACCCAGTGCTATTCATCTTTTTAACTCACTTTTCACAAGGTAACTTAGTTGTTTGTCTTTCTATTTTAATCAGTGACGGTGAGATTTTGATAACGTTTCTCTCTTTTTAAAATTTGATCTAGGCTATGTATTGCTTAACTAATCTTTGTAATTAATTCAGTCTGTGTTTTTAAACTGTAATGTTTTTTGTTTTTCTATAAATATCAAACTTGAATCTTTTTAGTGCACACAGGGAAAATAATGTTCACTTTTTACTTGTAATCTGTGATGAAATAAATAAATTGATTTGAATTGAATTGAAGAGGGAGCCGTTTCTCACAATGTTTTATACTATCAACAGCTCTCCATTGCTTGTAACCAATTAGGTTTTGATGCCTACATTGTTACATTAAATCAACGCTGAAAGGAGCATCTTGAAACCAATTCGCCTGTTTGTAACTCTTGAGCCTTGAATAGCTTTGTAATTTTTAGAAATGAAAGCAACCTAAAGATGTGCTGTAAAGGACAGTCACCGTTGGAATGATGGATGGGTCCAATTTCATTAGAACTGCTGCTTACCAACAAAATGAAATTTAATTCTGGAAGAATGAGTCACGGATTCAAATGACTTGGTTAACGTTCGACAATGACCCTGAACACAAACTATTTACGTGGTAAGAACTATAGAAGCTTTGGATGGAGTAATGCATTTTTGAGAAACAAGTATCATTTCGAAGTACTGCGGATATGAAAATAATAATATGTTGAGATACACCAAGTGAGAAGGCTGGTGTTTGACAATTACCAAAGGTTAAATAGTGCCTTTAAGGACAACATTAATTTTACACACGATCGTTCTTATGACCTCGATTGTGGAATCAATAAGCTAAAAATAAGTGGACATTTATAATAGTCAACAGTGATACGCAATATTTATTTTCAAGTGATGAAATGAGTTTATTACGTGGTAAGAACTTTAGCATCTTTGGATGGAATAATGCATTTTTGAGAAACAAGTATCATTTCGAAGTACTGAGGATATGGAAATATAGGGCTTTAAATACCTCATGTATATCGTAGGAGGTCCCGTTTTCGAGGTGTCCCTAAAATCGTGGCAAATCTTTTACCTCTCTGTGCGCGATGTAAACAGTCCCTAGATAAAAATTGTGTGCTTTTATTTGCCAAGCAAAGAGTCTCCTCTCTCTTGACAAAACTTAAAAACACGTGAGGCTCCACTGGTGCACTTGTAAATGCAAAAAGATTGGTATTTTAGGCATTTCTACAAGGTACAAAAATATGTCATAACGTTGAGGCCATATAAAAATATTTGCCCACCGAAAAAGTTTCATCAAACACTATTTCAATTCACACTTCATGATGATCAAATCATGTGACTGAATATTTTCCTGGGCATTCTGGAAAAAAATACAGAGGCTTATCATTTTTAAATATTTTTGGAGATTTTTATTTTTTAACCCTCATATCAATATTATTATTAATATTAAAATTTAAACATCAGCTTGTTGATTCAATTATCACTGTTTATTTATACGCTTTATTATAAATATTAAGAAAAAAAAATAAGAAAACACACTGAAACGCGTCCATTGTGTACGCTAGCGTTCTGTTTCACGGGGCGAACTGCGACCTTTCTTCACAGACAACCTTTCCACGTGGTCAGGGTTGTTTGTGTACTTGTAAAACTGAGACAATCAAATTAGAATAAATTATTAAGTTATACACTTAATTGACTGCTTACTATTTGGAGCACAGCGAACATTGTAGGCCTTCGGTGATGCCAAAACCATGACCATGCCCTCAGCTTCGCTTCGGGCAAAGTCATAGTTTTGACTTAGCCATGGTTTTGATATCACAGAGGGCCTGTAATTTTAACTGTGCCCCACATAGCAGTCAATATTTGTTAGAATATCATTGTTGTTATCCACAAATTTGAATAAGAAAGGCTACCGCGGTAACGCTTCTAAGAGTGTGGTTGTTTTCTTGGGGGGGGGGGTACTCTTCCTGCATGGACATTATTCGCTCGGATCTCAAAAACGAGACCACCTTTTGAAAGCAAATTTTCACGGGTTAGTTTTTATTGTATATACATTTTAATAAAAATATGATTAAAATATTCGAAGGGATCAAAAACCCTATTCGTCCTTTAAGCAAAACTTTGCTGTGGTTAGCTACTGTTGTGCATTAAGCAGCTCGGCCCATCCATGGTAAAAAGCCTAAAGCTAGGTTCATACTTTCTGCAAATGCTTAATCGATTCGCTTCTCGTTCGCATTCGCAGGAAGCACTGAAGCCATTGCGACCATATCTTAGTAAAATTGAGGGTGATTTTCCTTTTCTATTTCAAAGTTTCAAAGGCATACTATATGTATGGATGCGAATATAACATGTCCTATCTTGGCCTCTTTTTATACTTTCATCCCCTTTTATGGCGAAACAGCTTATCTCTGACAGGTACTTACTTTTCTCAAATTGTTAATTTTCGAGTTGGGCTGTTCTGCCGTGGAAGGACCGAGCTGTCAAACGTCGCCTGTGTTGCAATCTTTGTCATCGATGTTGACAAATTAACTCATTTTATTTTTAATTTTTGTATTTTGTTTGTGTATGGCAAGCAAAGTATAGACTAGCTTTGAACTTTCACCTACTTTTGTAAGCTTATTTTTTAGGCTGACTAAACATTTAGAAACAAAATATTTACAAAGCAGTTATAAGCCATTTGTCAACCATCTTTACAATTTTAGGCCTTTGTGGCTTTTTGGCACATGAAGTGTAAACCGGATTCGGACGGTACATCAGTCATGGATATGACTTGAAACTCGGCTTCCTCAAGTGCCGCACGAGCGTTCTCCCTGCCCCACATGGACCCAAGGCCCGCCCCACCTTCGTGGTAGAGTGATGTCGGCATACAGTTCATCAAACTATACATGTAATCAACGACCACGCTGTCGCGATCTGGCACCGCTAGATTATCTTGGAGTTTGCCGTGTGCCGTGGTCTCTACCACAGAGAGGGTGCCTCCTGGCTTGAGTACCCGGTGCATATCCCGAAGTGCCTTGGCAGGGTAGGCCAGGTCGTGAAGAACAAAGTTCATGAAGAGATAGTCGAACTTGTCCGTCCAGTCAGGCGGCATGAGCGAGATATCGGCATGGACGAACTCGACATTGGAGAGACCCATCACGGATGCTGTGTCTCGAGCTGTGGCGAGCGCCGGCTGGGATAGGTCCAAGCCGTGAAAGTGACTCTTGGGGAACTCCTTGGCCATGGTGGTCGTGGACACACCTTCGCAGCACCCGATGTCCAACACCACAATTCCATTCTCTGCGATTGTAAAGAAGAAATATGGGTTCATAAAGACAATACACGCCGTATCATTCTCAAAAACTCCTGGCTCTGACATGACACGACTTTAAGGAAGTCAATTTGGCGTGGTGATGTCCTGCCTCGACTTCCACCTCTATGACCCCCGGTTCGAATCCCACCAGAGGCACAGATGTGGAATGTGTTTTTCAGTCCCTACCTGACTTCGCTGGTTCTCCCTGTAATAAATCTCATGGGTATTCCTCCTACATCTAAAACTGAAATGTCTTCATTGTCATCACCCCTTGTCCATATGCTAAAGAGGCTTCGACAAGAACTTTCTAATAAATAAATACAGATCCATCACTTGGAGTCTATGTCAAATTATTCCAGTTGCCCACCCCCTCCTACTCACGACCGTATGCATGACTGCTGCCCTTTTCAAAACCAAAGGCTTCGGCTTCAGGCTCCCTTCTCTCGCCTGAAGCCCCGAGTAAGTACACAGAGCACGCACAAATTGTGCGGGCAAAGCTAGCCTAAGCTGAATCAAAAGCATAGCCCGTGGTTTCGAAAATGGCCTTAGTCCCCAGAGTCAATCCATTCGTCACTCAGATTGTTCATTAGGTTCATCTGGATATTTTCAGCCCAAGTTACCCCTATTTGTTTTAAAAACTGTTTGAAGCTATACATTTTGTCATTGTGAAAAATTTGCTAATTTGTTTTAACCCGGTGAACTGATAATGCTTGGTGTGTCATCAGCACCATACTCACTTAGCTGTTGGTGCAGATGGGGCATGGATGGAATAAACTCCTGAATAAGATGGTCCTGGAAGAATACTCCCTGTGTCATAGCCATCAGCTCATCAAACTTGGGATATTTCCCATAAGCAACTCCTGTATGGACAATGTAGACAGACACACAAGAATAACGACGGAAAAATATTATTACTTTGATAGTCAAAATAAATCCCCCCCCTAGTTTTGTTATACAAAAATAATAAGACGGACAAGAGAAACAGAAGAAAAGTAATAAAAGTAACAGTCAGATTAAAACTTTCTTACCCAATACTTATTCAAGTCTGTTAAAATACATGTATGATTGGAAAATAAATTACACTGGGACTATAATTGGGTGGACCACACAAACAATAGCCAAAATGACGGGTGTCTGAGATAGAAGTCTCACAGCTTTTTACATTAAAGGGCAATTATTTATTGACTCTTAAACTAGGCAGTGGACACTAACTGGTAATTACTCAAAATAACTATTAGCATAAAACCTTACTTGGTAACGACTAATGGGAAGTAATGGGGAGCCGGTGATTGTATAACACATTGTGAGAAACGGCTAACAACATAGAATAAATTGACGGCCTGCAATAAATTTACAACAATAGCAATACTATCCACCCTGCTGGGTGTTCAAGGCGCAGTAAAGAAAAACAACACACAACTAAGTTAGTAATTGAAAACCTTTGAACGAGATAAATTTTGAGAAGAGATTTGAATTTTGTGGTACAAAGACAAGATCTAAGATTATTAGAGAGTTCCAAATGTGTGGCGCAGCTGAAGAAAAAGACCTGTCACCCCATGAGTGTTGAGACTTGGGTTCAATGAGGAGAAGCATGGAACTTGACGCTTTGTTTTCTCCTCAGCTAGTGAGGTGCACCCTTAAAGCCATTATACACTTTCGGCACAGAAAATAAAAAGTTCACAGATTTACAAAAAAGTCACAGGGTTTACAGAAGGTAATGGTGAAAGACTTCTCTTGAAATATTATTCCATAAAATGCTTTACTTTTTGAGAAAACATTAAAACAATTATCAATACTCGTTGTCGAGAATTACGGATTTATTTTAAACACATGTCATGACACGGCGAAACGTGCGGAAACAAGGGTGGGTTTTCCCGTTATTTTCTCCCGACTCCGATGACCGATTGAGCCTACATTTTCACAGGTTTTTCATTTTATATATCAGTTGTGATATAATAAGTGTGGGCCTCTGGACAATAGTTTTACCGAAAGTGTCCAATGGCTTTAAACAAAAAGCATTGTTTTCACCTCTAGGTCCATCCTTTCTGAAGCAGTCAGCAACTTGGAAGAATCCTCCTTGCAGTACGGGTGCAGTCATAGCAAGAGCTTTCAACTCCATGATGTTTGACCGGTGGGACGGCAGCCAAAACGTCCCCTCTGTGGGGTCAAAGTTGACGATGTTCGCAGCGGCCATACACCCTAACCATTCCCTTACATATCTGAGAAAGAAAAAAAAAGAAAAAAACATATAATGATCCGTGGCATTACTACTTAAAAAAAAAAATCTGACCTGTATTTGATGTGGAATATTTTGGTAATATATTAAAAGCAACGGATACTATTGGTAGTTGTCAACAAAGACCAATCTTCTCACTTGGTGTGTTTCAACATATTTGGTGTGCATAAAATAACAAACCTGTGAAAAGTTGAGCTCAATTGGTCGTCGAAGTTGTGAGATAATAATGAAAGAAAAAACACCTTGTCACACGAAGTTGTGTGCTTTTAGATGCTTGATTTCGAGACTTCAAAATCTAACTCTGAGGTCTCGAAATCAATTAATTTGGGGAAAATTACTTCTTTCTCGAAAACTACGTTACTTCAGAGGGAACCGGTTTTCTGCCGAATGCCCACTGCCTTTAAAGCAATGTGGATTTTAAACGCCTTGATCACAATAAAGGTGCACGGGAACCCGGGTTTGCATCTCAAACCAAAATGAAACACAAACCTAAAACCATTAAGTATTTTGCTTGTTTTGATACTTCACACCGATTTTAGACGCAAATGTAGATTTAACTTTAAACTAATTAGGTTTTTTTACAGATTTTAAAACAACAAACTTTCAGTCAAGGGGAAACTGTTAATGATAAGTAGTAGGTTAAGTTGCAAAACACGACATTGACCCGTCTTTCAGTTTTTGTGTAATGTGCGGCTTGAAACAACATCATGTGTCAAAATTCGTTCGCAGGATTTTTGTTTAAGGGACCACCTGAAAATGTTAGTTTTCAGATACATGGAAGGATAATCTGTTTGACTAGCCTCAAGTTTTTAATATCTCCTTGGATACTACAGTCGTCCTCGGTTAGGACTATAGTGCTAAACTCTTTGTGAAATCAACCCCTCACTGAATTGACAATTTGGGCTATAAATCAGCATTACGCCAACAAAAGACACAAATCTACGACCCCTGACCTTCAAGCTCACCTTTCTTTCATGTTAGCCAAGTCCGCAATCTCCTGACTGGTTTTCCTGCTCTCTCCCATTGCGATCATCATCTCAAACAGTCCCGTCTCCATACCCATGGCTACACCGATACCTGCTACACCACCAACAAGCTGCTGGGTAACGCGGGTTGAAAAATCAGAGGCAGACTCATCTGTGGTAGCCATTATTGCGTACCCCTTGCACCGATTTGAGCAAATTTATATAGACAATATTTTATTTGTGTGCGTCCGAATGGCGGTGTATATGCACAGAGTGTGAAGGTCTCACAGCAGCCTTAACAGCATAGTTCAACTACATAGCGTCATTATAATATTATTATGAACACAAGTTCATGAACAATGAACCCTGCAGCCTGCATGGTTGCAACGTCTAGGTACGTTGTTAGCACATGCTACGTGACATTTATTTTCTCCGATTTGCCTAAAGTTCAGTGTCATAAAGGCTTTCATGTTCAGAAGACAGTGGTTGCTGGGTTGCAGGTGCTTGGTACATGGGGCTTGGTTGGAAATTGAATTACGGGTATAAGTTTACAAGGTAGATGACTAAATGTTTAGCTCATCTCCCATCAAACACCAGGTGATTTGGTGAAGAAAAAAACAGTTTGACAACATATTTTTAATTTTTATTCTTTCCATTTTGATTCAGTCGTGAATTTGTTCTTATACGCTTTGCCTATAAGCATAAGCGGAAATGAAAAATTCAAACAATAAATAGTCAATATCTTTTAAAGGTGATATAAAAGTTGAAACTAATTAATTGTGCAGAAAGTTAGACTCAAAGTCTGATCGAAACCAGCGTGGTGAACACCCATTACAACCCTTAAGGGATGGCTAGTCCCGGCCCTCCTTTATTTTTCTTGCATTTTTGTCGAAATTTGGCTAAAATCTGATACAATCCAAGGCGGTAAAACTCGCATTTTTGTCAAAATTAGGCTAAAATGTAATAAAATCCCAGAGAAAGAATGTCAAATTTTGGGCTTTAAATCCCGAGGGGTAAGATTTTCATTTTTTTTTTTTCAAAATAGAGCTTAAGTTTGAAAAAACTAAATGTTTGTCAAATTGAGCTAAAATCTGATAAAATCCTGAGGGGTAAAAAAAGCCTTGCATTTTTGTATTAATTGGGATAAAATTTGATAAAATTTGATAAATTTGAGAAAATTGACAAAATAATGCGATAGACTCCTAAGCCACTGGTAAGCCATGCATTTTATGTTGAAATTGGGCTGGAATCGGATAAGATCCCCTTGCAATTTGTGTAACAAAAAAATAAATAAAATGGGCTAAGATTTTGTAAACAAAGGGGAATAGGGGGTAAGTCTTGCAAGTTTTCAGCATCAATTTTTCTCTCTCTCTCCGTTTGCTTACAATTCAGTGACATGAAAGCCCTTGATAAGAAGACAGTTGCTCAGTAACGGGTGCTTGGGACATGGGGCTTGGTTGGAAAATCAATTTGTGTTCTTCATCTTTAAGGCATGCGGATATAGGTTTACAAGGTAGATGACTCAGAGAAAGAATGTTTAGCTTCTCGCACTCCATTAAGCCTCCCTTCAAACCCCAGGTGATTTGGTGAAGAAGTACTTCGCCGACATTTGTAAAAACAATCTTTCCATTTGTTTTCAGCTGTGAAATGTTTATATCCGCTTTGCCTAAAAATAGGCGGAAATGAAACATTAACACAATAAATAATCAATATCTTAAAAAATAGTTTTAGGTTAAAACAAATTTGTGCAGAAAGTTAATTAGAGTGAAGACCAGGCATTCCGGGGACTCAAAGTCTGGTCGAAACGGTCATTCAGCTCATATATAGTAGACAGGCTCTTTTGTTATTGACTAACGCTTTTGACAAAAACACAATACCTGGGATTTTCTCCCCAGTTTTCCGGATGATCACTTGAGTAAACCATGAAAAAGAGAAACCTTAAAAGAACATTACGGTTTCGGGGAGAGCGCTGTTCACTCGTCTTAAAATCTGACGAATAAAGTCAGAACCACTCTTATGCATAACAACCCATTATCTCTCACTTGTGCTAAGAGAACCCGTAGCCTTTGCTGTAAGAGGTGGGCTTAAGATGCTAGTGACCCGGGTTCGAATCCCACTACTACCGATCTTTTTCTTTTACTAAGCAGTCATAACAATGCATTATTTAAGTAGTGTTTAAAATCACCTCCTAACACCAACGGGCACTGTGGCGACACGGTGCACTGGATCGTTCGCTTGCGTGCGTTCCAGAGCTGGGAGACCGGGTTCGAATCCCGCCCCGTACCATAGGGACATGACTTTTACTGCTAGCACCAGTAAGTGATTGGGGTCCGTCATGTCTCTCCCCAAATTAGGGTAGGGTGATTATCCCGTGTCGGAAAGTAAAGGAGGGGCCGGGACTAGCCATCCCTTAAGGGTTCTAATGGGTGATCACCACGCTGGTTTCGATCAGACTTTGAGTCCCCTGAATGCCTGGTCTTCACTCTAACTAACTTTCTGCACAAATTTGTTTTAATTTAAAACTATTTTTAAAATATTGACTATTTATTGTGTTAATATTTAATTTCCGCCTATTTTAGGCAAGGTTTACCCCTGGGGATTTTATCCAATTTTAGCCCAATTTCGACAAAGATGCCAGGTTTACCCCTTGGGATTTTATCAATAATGTTAGCCCAATTTCGTTATTTTATCAAATTGTAACCAAGTTTTGACAAAAATGCAAGGCTTACCACAGGTTATTTTATCAAATTTTAGCCTAATTTCGACAAAGATTCAAGGTTTATTAATTTTTTGTTACAAAAAGTTGCAAGGGGATTTTATCCGATTAATTAAATTTTAGCCCAATTTCGACAAAGATGCAGGGTTTACCCCTTGTGATTTTATCAAATTTAAGCCCAATTTCGACAAACATGCAAAGTTTCCCCCTGGGTATTTTATCAAATTTTAGCCCAATTTCGACAAAGATGCAAGGTTTTCCCCATTGGGATTTTATCAAATTTAAGCCAAATTTCGACAAACATGCAAAGTTTACCCCTTGGGATTTTCTCAAATTTAAGATGCAAGATTTACCCCTGTGGATTTTATCAACAATGTTAGCCCAATTTCGACAAAAATGCAAGGCTTACCTACTGTTATTTTATCAAATTTTAGCCCAATTTCGACAAAGATGCAAAGTTTATTATTTTTTTGTTACAAAAAGTTGCAAGGGGATTTTATCCGATTAATTAGATATTTGCCCAATTTCCACAAAATCGGGATTTTATCAAATTTAATCCCAATTTCGGCAAAAATGCAAAGTTTACCCCTTGGGATGTATTCAAATATTAGCCCAATTTCGACAAAGATGCAAGGTTTACCCCTTGGGATATTCTCAAATTGTACCCAAATTTCGACAAAGATGAAAGGTTTACCCATTGGTCTTTTATCAAATTTAAGCCCAATTTCGGCAACAGTGCAAAGTTTACCCCTTGGGATGTTATCAAATATTAGCCCAATTTCGACAAAGATGCAAGGTTTACCCCTTTGGATTTTATCAAATTTAAGCCCAATTTCGAAAAAATGCAAAGTTTACCCACTGGGGAATTTATCAATTTTTAGCAAAATTTCGACAAAGATGCAAGGTTTACCCCTTGGGGTTTTATCAAATTTTAACCCAATTTCGACAAAAATGCAAAGTTTACCCCTCAGGATTTTATCAAAATTAAGCCCAATTTCGACAAAAATGCAAAGTTTACCCCTTAGGATTTTATCAAATTTCGACAAAAATGCAAAGTTTACCCCTCAGGATTTTATCAAATTTTAGCCCAATTTCGACAAAGATGCAGGGTTTACCCCTTGGGTTTTTATCAAATTTAAGCCCAATTTCGACAAAAATGCAAAGTTTACCCCTTAGGATTTTATCAAATTTTAGCCCAATTTCGATAAAGATGCAAGGTTAACCCCTTGGGATTTTATCAAATTTTAGCCCAATTTCGACAAAAATGCAAAGTAAACCCCTTGGGATTTTATCAACTTTTAGCCCAATTTCGACAAAGATGCAGGGTTTACCCCTTGGGATTTTATCAAATTTTAGCCCAATTTCGACAAAAATGCAAAGTTTACCCCTTGGGATTTTATCAAATTTTAGCCCAATTTCGATAAAGAGGCAAGGTTAACCCCTTAGGATTTTATCAAATTTTAGCCCATTTTCGACAAAAATGCAAAGTATACCCCTTCGGATGTTATCAAATTTTAGCCCAATTTCGACAAAGATGCAAGGTTTACCCCTTGGGATTTTATTAATATTTAGCCAAAGTTCGACAAAGATGCAGGGTTTACCCCCTTGGGATTTTATCAAACTTTAGCCCAATTTCGATAAAGATGCAAAGTTAACCCCCTTGGGATTTTATCAAATTTTAGCCCAATTTCGACAAAAATGCAAAGTTTACCCCCTTGGGATTTTATCAAATACTAGCCCAATTTCGACAAAGATGCAAGGTTTACCCCTTGGGATATAATCAAATATTAGCCCAATTTCGACAAAGATGCAAGGTTTACCCCTTGGGATTTTATTAATATTTAGCCCAATTTCGACAAAGATGCAAGGTTTACCCCTTGGGATTTTATCAATTATTAGCCAAAGTTCGACAAAGATGCAAGGTTTACCCTTTCGGATTTTATCAAATATTAGCCCAATTTCGACAAAGATGCAAAGTTTACCCCTTGAGATTTTGTCAAATTTTAGCCCAATTTCGACAAAGATGCAAGGTTTACCCATTGGTCTTTTATCAAATATAAGCCCAATTTCGGCAAAAATGCAAAGTTTACCCCTTGGGATGTTATCAAATTTTACCCCAATTTCGACAAAGATGCAAGGTTTACCCCTGGGGATTTTATCAAATATTAGCCCAATTTCGACAAAAATGCAAGGTTTACGTCGTGGGATTTCATCAAGTTTAAACCCAATTTCGATAAAGATGCAAGGTTAACCCCTTGGGATTTTATCAAATTTTAGCCCAATTTCGACAAAAATGCAAAGTAAACCCCTTGGGATTTTATCAACTTTTAGCCCAATTTCGACAAAGATGCAGGGTTTACCCCTTGGGATTTTATCAAATTTTAGCCCAATTTCGACAAAAATATAAAGTTTACCCCTTGGGATTTTATCAAATTTTAGCCCAATTTCGATAAAGAGGCAAGGTTAACTCCTAAGGATTTTATCAAATTTTAGCCCATTTTCGACAAAAATGCAAAGTATACCCCTTGGGATGTTATCAAATTTTAGCCCAATTTCGACAAAGATGCAAGGTTTACCCCCTTGGGATTTTATCAAACTTTAGCCCAATTTCGATAAAGATGCAAAGTTTACCCCTTGGGATTTTATTAAAAAATAATCAATCATGTTGGCCCAATTTCGACAAAGATGCAAAGTTTACCCCCTTGGGATTTTATTAATTTTTAGCCAAATTTCGACAAAGATGCAAAGTTTACCCCTTGGGATTTTATCAAATTTTAGCTCAATTTCGATAAAGATGCAATGTTAACCCCTGGCGATTTTATCAAACTTTAGCCCAATTTCGAAAATAAATGCAAAGTTTACCCCTTGGGATGTTATCAAATTTTAGCCCAGTTTCGACAAAGGTGCAAGGTTTACCCCTGGGGATTTTATCAAAAATAATCAATCATGTTGGCCCAATTTCGACGAAGATGCAGGGTTTACCCCTAGGGATTTTATCAAATATTAGCCCAATTTCGACAAAGATGCAAAGTTTACCCCTTGGGATTTTATCAAATTTTAGCCCAATTTCGACAAGAATGCAAAGTTTACCCCTTAGGATTTTATCAAATTTTAGCCCAATTTCGACAAAGATTCAGGGTTTACCCCTTGGGTTTTTATCAAACTTAAGCCCAATTTCGACAAAAATGCAAAGTTTACCCCTTAGGATTTTATCAAATTTTAGCCCAATTTCGATAAAGATGCAAGGTTAACCCCTTGGGATTTTATCAAATTTTAGCCCAATTTCGACAAAAATGCAAAGTAAACCCCTTGGGATTTTATCAACTTTTAGCCCAATTTCGACAAAAATGCAAAGTTTACCCCTCAGGATTTTATCAAATTTTAGCCCAATTTCGACAAAGATGCAGGGTTTACCCCTTGGGTTTTTATCAAACTTAAGCCCAATTTCGACAAAAATGCAAAGTTTACCCCTTAGGATTTTATCAAATTTTAGCCCAATTTCGATAAAGATGCAAGGTTAACCCCTTGGGATTTTATCAAATTTTAGCCCAATTTCGACAAAAATGCAAAGTAAACCCCTTGGGATTTTATCAACTTTTAGCCCAATTTCGACAAAGATGCAGGGTTTACCCCTTGGGATTTTATCAAATTTTAGCCCAATTTCGACAAAAATGCAAAGTTTACCCCTTGGGATTTTATCAAATTTTAGCCCAATTTCGATAAAGAGGCAAGGTTAACCCCTTAGGATTTTATCAAATTTTAGCCCATTTTCGACAAAAATGCAAAGTATACCCCTTGGGATGTTATCAAATTTTAGCCCAATTTCGACAAAGATGCAAGGTTTACCCCTTGGGATTTTATTAATATTTAGCCAAAGTTCGACAAAGATGCAGGGTTTACCCCCTTGGGATTTTATCAAACTTTAGCCCAAGTTCGATAAAGATGCAAGGTTAACCCCTTGGGATTTTATCAAATTTTAGCCCAATATCGACAAAAATGCAAAGTTTACCCCCTTGGGAGTTTATCAAATATTAGCCCAATTTCGACAAAGATGCAAGGTTAACCCCTTGGGATATAATCAAATATTAGCCCAATTTCGACAAAGATGCAAGGGGTACCCCTTGGGATTTTATTAATATTTAGCCCAATTTCGACAAAGATGCAAGGTTTACCCCTTGGGATTTTATCAATTATTAGCCAAAGTTCGACAAAGATGCAAGGTTTACCCCTTCGGATTTAATCAAATATTAGCCCAATTTCGACAAAGATGCAAGGTTTACCCATTGGTCTTTTATCAAATTTAAGCCCAATTTCGGCAAAAATGCAAAGTTTACCCATTGGGATGTTATCAAATTTTACCCCAATTTCGACAAAGATGCAAGGTTTACCCCTGGGGATTTTATCAAATATTAGCCCAATTTCGACAAAAATGCAAGGTTTACGTCTTGGGATTTTATCAAATTTTAGCCAAATTTCGACAAAAACCTAAAGTTTACCCCCTTTGGATTTCATCAATTTTAAACAAAATTTCGACAAAGATGCAAGGTTTACCCCTTGGGATGTTATCACATTTTAGCCCAATTTCGACAAAGATGCAAGTTTTACCCTTTGAGATTTTATCAAATATTAGCCCAATTTCGACAAAGATGCAAGGTTTACCCTTTGGATTTTATCAAATTTTAGCCCAATTTCGACAAAGATGCAAGGTTTACCCCTTGGGATTTTATCAAACATTAGCCCAATTTCGACAAAGATGCAAGGTTTACCCCTTGTGATTTTATTAATATTTAGCCCAATTTCGACAAAGATGCAAGGTTTACCCCTTGGGATTTTATCAAATATTAGCCCAAGTTCGACAAAGATGCAAGGTTTACCCCTTGGGATTTTATCAAATATTAGCCCAAGTTCGACAAAGATGCAAGGTTTACCCCTTGGGATTTTATTAATATTTAGCCCAATTTCGACAAAAATGCAATGTTTTGATTTGATAAAGTTTAAGCCCAATTTCGGCAAAAATGCAAAGTTTACCCCTTGGGATGTTATCAAATTTTAGCCCAGTTTCGACAAAGGAGCAAGGTTTACCCCTGGGGATTTTATCAAACTTTAGCCCAGTTTTGCAAAAAATGCAAAGTTTACCCCTTGGGATTTTATCAAAAATAATCAATCATGTTGGCCCAATTTCGACAAAGATGCAAAGTTTACCCCCTTGGGATTTTATCAATTTTTAGCCAAATTTCGACAAAGATGCAAGGTTTACCCCTTGGGATTTTATCAAATTTTAGCTCAATTTCGATAAAGATGCAAGGTTAACCCCTGGCGATTTTATCAAACTTTAGCCCAATTTCGAAAATAAATGCAAAGTTTACCCCTTGGGATGTTATCAAATTTTAGCCCAGTTTCGACAAAGGTGCAAGGTTTACCCCTGGGGATTTTATCAAAAATAATCAATCATGTTGGCCCAATTTCGACAAAGATGCAGGGTTTACCCCTAGGGATTTTATCAAATATTAGCCCAATTTCGACAAAGATGCAAAGTTTACCCCTTGGGATTTTATCAAGTTTTAGCCCAATTTCGACAAGAATGCAAAGTTTACCCCTTAGGATTTTATCAAATTTTAGCCCAATTTCGACAAAGATTAAGGGTTTACCCCTTGGGATTTTATCAAATTTCAGCCCAATTTCGACAAAAATGCAAAGTTTACCCCTCAGGATTTTATCAAATTTTAGCCCAATTTCGACAAAGATGCAGGGTTTACCCCTTGGGTTTTTATCAAATTTCAGCCCAATTTCGACAAAAATGCAAAGTTTACCCCTCAGGATTTTATCAAATTTAAGCCCAATTTCGACAAAAATGCAAAGTTTACCCCTTAGGATTTTATTAATATTTAGCCCAATTTCGACAAAGATGCAAGGTTTACCCCTTGGGATTTTATCAAACATTAGCCCAATTTCGACAAAGATGCAAGGTTTACCCCTTGTGATTTTATTAATATTTAGCCCAATTTCGAAAAAGATGCAAGGTTTACCCCTTGGGATTTTATCAAATATTAGCCCAAGTTCGACAAAGATGCAAGGTTTACCCCTTGGGATTTTATTAATATTTAGCCCAATTTCGACAAAAATGCAATGTTTTGATTTTAAAAAATTTAAGCCCAATTTCGGCAAAAATGCAAAGTTTACCCCTTGGGATGTTATCAAATTTTAGCCCAGTTTCGACAAAGGAGCAAGGTTTACCCCTGGGGATTTTATCAAACTTTAGCCCAGTTTTGCAAAAAATGCAAAGTTTACCCCTTGGGATTTTATCAAAAATAATCAATCATGTTGGCCAAATTTCGACAAAGATGCAAAGTTTACCCCCTTGGGATTTTATCAATTTTTAGCCAAATTTCGACAAAGATGCAAGGTTTACCCCTTGGGATTTTATCAAATTTTAGCTCAATTTCGATAAAGATGCAAGGTTAACCCCTGGCGATTTTATCAAACTTTAGCCCAATTTCGAAAATAAATGCAAAGTTTACCCCTTGGGATGTTATCAAATTTTAGCCCAGTTTCGACAAAGGTGCAAGGTTTACCCCTGGGGATTTTATCAAAAATAATCAATCATGTTGGCCCAATTTCGACAAAGATGCAGGGTTTACCCCTAGGGATTTTATCAAATATTAGCCCAATTTCGACAAAGATGCAAAGTTTACCCCTTGGGATTTTATCAAATTTTAGCCCAATTTCGACAAAGATGCAAGGTTTACCCCTTGGGATTTTATCAATTATTAGCCAAAGTTCGACAAAGATGCAAGGTTTACCCTTTCGGATTTTATCAAATATTAGCCCAATTTCAACAAAGATGCAAAGTTTACCCCTTGAGATTTTGTCAAATTTTAGCCCAATTTCGACAAAGATGCAAGGTTTACCCATTGGTCTTTTATCAAATATAAGCCCAATTTCGGCAAAAATGCAAAGTTTACCCCTTGGGATGTTATCAAATTTTACCCCAATTTCGACAAAGATGCAAGGTTTACCCCTGGGGATTTTATCAAATATTAGCCCAATTTCGACAAAAATGCAAGGTTTACGTCGTGGGATTTCATCAAGTTTAAGCC
This sequence comes from Asterias amurensis, assembly GCF_032118995.1. Classification (NCBI taxonomy): domain Eukaryota; kingdom Metazoa; phylum Echinodermata; class Asteroidea; order Forcipulatida; family Asteriidae; genus Asterias; species Asterias amurensis. The sequence continues at coordinate 12,956,350 of NC_092656.1, forward strand.
CAATTTCGATAAAGATGCAAGGTTAACCCCTTGGGATTTTATCAAATTTTAGCCCAATTTCGACAAAAATGCAAAGTAAACCCCTTGGGATTTTATCAACTTTTAGCCCAATTTCGACAAAGATGCAGGGTTTACCCCTTGGGATTTTATCAAATTTTAGCCCAATTTCGACAAAAATATAAAGTTTACCCCTTGGGATTTTATCAAATTTTAGCCCAATTTCGATAAAGAGGCAAGGTTAACTCCTAAGGATTTTATCAAATTTTAGCCCATTTTCGACAAAAATGCAATGTATACCCCTTGGGATGTTATCAAATTTTAGCCCAATTTCGACAAAGATGCAAGGTTTACCCCTTTGGATTTTATTAATATTTAGCCAAAGTTCGACAAAGATGCAGGGTTTACCCCCTTGGGATTTTATCAAACTTTAGCCCAATTTCGATAAAGATGCAAAGTTTACCCCTTGGGATTTTATTAAAAAATAATCAATCATGTTGGCCCAATTTCGACAAAGATGCAAAGTTTACCCCCTTGGGATTTTATTAATTTTTAGCCAAATTTCGACAAAGATGCAAGGTTTACCCCTTGGGATTTTATCAAATATGACCCCAATTTCGACAAAGATGCAAAGTTTACCCCTTGGGATTTTATCAAATTTTAGCTCAATTTCGATAAAGATGCAATGTTAACCCCTGGCGATTTTATCAAACTTTAGCCCAATTTCGAAAATAAATGCAAAGTTTACCCCTTGGGATGTTATCAAATTTTAGCCCAGTTTCGACAAAGGTGCAAGGTTTACCCCTGGGGATTTTATCAAAAATAATCAATCATGTTGGCCCAATTTCGACGAAGATGCAGGGTTTACCCCTAGGGATTTTATCAAATATTAGCCCAATTTCGACAAAGATGCAAAGTTTACCCCTTGGGATTTTATCAAATTTTAGCCCAATTTCGACAAGAATGCAAAGTTTACCCCTTAGGATTTTATCAAATTTTAGCCCAATTTCGACAAAGATTCAGGGTTTACCCCTTGGGATTTTATCAAATTTCAGCCCAATTTCGACAAAAATGCAAAGTTTACCCCTCAGGATTTTATCAAATTTTAGCCCAATTTCGACAAAGATGCAGGGTTTACCCCTTGGGTTTTTATCAAACTTAAGCCCAATTTCGACAAAAATGCAAAGTTTACCCCTTAGGATTTTATCAAATTTTAGCCCAATTTCGATAAAGATGCAAGGTTAACCCCTTGGGATTTTATCAAATTTTAGCCCAATTTCGACAAAAATGCAAAGTAAACCCCTTGGGATTTTATCAACTTTTAGCCCAATTTCGACAAAGATGCAGGGTTTACCCCTTGGGATTTTATCAAATTTTAGCCCAATTTCGACAAAAATGCAAAGTTTACCCCTTGGGATTTTATCAAATTTTAGCCCAATTTCGATAAAGAGGCAAGGTTAACCCCTTAGGATTTTATCAAATTTTAGCCCATTTTCGACAAAAATGCAAAGTATACCCCTTGGGATGTTATCAAATTTTAGCCCAATTTCGACAAAGATGCAAGGTTTACCCCTTGGGATTTTATTAATATTTAGCCAAAGTTCGACAAAGATGCAGGGTTTACCCCCTTGGGATTTTATCAAACTTTAGCCCAATTTCGATAAAGATGCAAAGTTAACCCCTTGGGATTTTATCAAATTTTAGCCCAATTTCGACAAAAATGCAAAGTTTACACCCTTGGGATTTTATCAAATATTAGCCCAATTTCGACAAAGATGCAAGGTTTACCCCTTGGGATATTATAATCAAATATTAGCCCAATTTCGACAAAGATGCAAGGTTTACCCCTTGGGATTTTATTAATATTTAGCCCAATTTCGACAAAGATGCAAGGTTTACCCCTTGGGATTTTATCAATTATTAGCCAAAGTTCGACAAAGATGCAAGGTTTACCCATTGGTCTTTTATCAAATTTAAGCCCAATTTCGGCTAATATGCAAAGTTTACCCCTTGGGATGTTATCAAATTTTACCCCAATTTCGACAAAGATGCAAGGTTTACGTCTTGGGATTTTATCAAGTTTTAACCAAATTTCGACAAAAATCTAAAGTTTACCCCCTTTGGATTTTATCAATTTTAAGCAAAATTTCGACAAAGATGCAAGGTTTACCCTTAGGGATGTTATCACATTTTAGCCCAATCTCGACAAAGATGCAAGTTTTACCCTTTGAGATTTTATCAAATATTAGCCCAATTTCGACAAAGATGCAAGGTTTACCCCTTGGGATTTTATCAAACATTAGCCCAATTTCGACAAAGATGCAAGGTTTACCCCTTGGGATTTTATTAATATTTAGCCCAATTTCGACAAAGATGCAAGGTTTACCCCTTGGGATTTTATCAAATATTAGCCCAAGTTCGACAAAGATGCAAGGTTTACCCCTTGGGATTTTATCAAATATTAGCCCAAGTTCGACAAAGATGCAAGGTTTACCCCTTGGGATTTTATTAATATTTAGCCCAATTTTGATAAAGATGCAAGGTTAACCCCTGGGGATTTTATCCAACTTTAGCCCAATTTCGAAAATAAATGCAAAGTTTACCCCTTGGGATGTTATCAAATTTTAGCCCAGTTTCGACAAAGGTGCAAGGTTTACACTTGGGGATTTTATCAAATTTTAGCCCAATTTTGCAAAAAATGCAAAGTTTACCCCTTGGGATTTTATCAAAAATAATCAATCATGTTGGCCCAATTTCGACAAAGATGCAGGGTTTACCCCTTGGGATTTTATCAAATATTAGCCCAATTTCGACAAAGATGCAAAGTTTACCCCTTGGGATTTTATCAAATTTTAGCCCAATTTCGACAAGAATGCAAAGTTTACCCCTTAGGATTTTATCAAATTTTAGCCCAATTTCGACAAAGATGCAGGGTTTACCCCTTGGGATTTCATCAAATTTTAGCCCAATTTCGACAAAAATGCAAAGTTTACCCCTTAGGATTTTATCAAATTTTAGCCCAATTTCGACAAAGATGCAGGGTTTACCCCCTTGGGATTTTATCAAATTTTAGCCCAATTTCGATAAAGAGGCAAGGTTAACCCCTTAGGATTTTATCAAATTTTAGCCCATTTTCGACAAAAATGCAAAGTATACCCCTTGGGATGTTATCAAATTTTAGCCCAATTTCGACAAAGATGCAAGGTTTACCCCTTGGGATTTTATTAATATTTAGCCAAAGTTCGACAAAGATGCAGGGTTTACCCCCTTGGGATTTTATCAAACTTTAGCCCAAGTTCGATAAAGATGCAAGGTTAACCCCTTGGGATTTTATCAAATTTTAGCCCAATTTCGACAAAGATGCAGGGTTTACCCCCTTGGGATTTTATCAAATATTAGCCCAATTTCGACAAAGATGCAAGGTTTACCCCTTGGGATATAATCAAATATTAGCCCAATTTCGACAAAGATGCAAGGGGTACCCCTTGGGATTTTATTAATATTTAGCCCAATTTCGACAAAGATGCAAGTTACCCCTTGGGATTTTATCAATTATTAGCCAAAGTTCGACAAAGATGCAAGGTTTACCCCTTCGGATTTAATCAAATATTAGCCCAATTTCGACAAAGATGCAAAGTTTACCCCTTGGGATTTTGTCAAATTTTAGCCCAATTTCGACAAAGATGCAAGGTTTACCCATTGGTCTTTTATCAAATTTAAGCCCAATTTCGGCAAAAATGCAAAGTTTACCCCTTGGGATGTTATCAAATTTTACCCCAATTTCGACAAAGATGCAAGGTTTACCCCTGGGGATTTTATCAAATATTAGCCCAATTTCGACAAAAATGCAAGGTTTACGTCTTGGGATTTTATCAAATTTTAGCCAAATTTCGACAAAAACCTAAAGTTTACCCCCTTTGGATTTCATCAATTTTAAACAAAATTTCGACAAAGATGCAAGGTTTACCCCTTGGGATGTTATCACATTTTAGCCCAATTTCGACAAAGATGCAAGTTTTACCCTTTGAGATTTTATCAAATATTAGCCCAATTTCGACAAAGATGCAAGGTTTACCCTTTGGATTTTATCAAACATTAGCCCAATTTCGACAAAGATGCAAGGTTTACCCCTTGGGATTTTATCAAACATTAGCCCAATTTCGACAAAGATGCAAGGTTTACCCCTTGTGATTTTATTAATATTTAGCCCAATTTCGACAAAGATGCAAGGTTTACCCCTTGGGATTTTATCAAATATTAGCCCAAGTTCGACAAAGATGCAAGGTTTACCCCTTGGGATTTTATCAAATATTAGCCCAAGTTCGACAAAGATGCAAGGTTTACCCCTTGGGATTTTATTAATATTTAGCCCAATTTCGACAAAAATGCAATGTTTTGATTTTATAAAGTTTAAGCCCAATTTCGGCAAAAATGCAAAGTTTACCCCTTGGGATGTTATCAAATTTTAGCCCAGTTTCGACAAAGGAGCAAGGTTTACCCCTGGGGATTTTATCAAACTTTAGCCCAGTTTTGCAAAAAATGCAAAGTTTACCCCTTGGGATTTTATCAAAAATAATCAATCATGTTGGCCCAATTTCGACAAAGATGCAAAGTTTACCCCCTTGGGATTTTATCAATTTTTAGCCAAATTTCGACAAAGATGCAAGGTTTACCCCTTGGGATTTTATCAAATATGACCCCAATTTCGACAAAGATGCAAAGTTTACCCCTTGGGATTTTATCAAATTTTAGCTCAATTTCGATAAAGATGCAAGGTTAACCCCTGGCGATTTTATCAAACTTTAGCCCAATTTCGAAAATAAATCCAAAGTTTACCCCTTGGGATGTTATCAAATTTTAGCCCAGTTTCGACAAAGGTGCAAGGTTTACCCCTGGGGATTTTATCAAAAATAATCAATCATGTTGGCCCAATTTCGACAAAGATGCAGGGTTTACCCCTAGGGATTTTATCAAATATTAGCCCAATTTCGACAAAGATGCAAAGTTTACCCCTTGGGATTTTATCAAATTTTAGCCCAATTTCGACAAGAATGCAAAGTTTACCCCTTAGGATTTTATCAAATTTTAGCCCAATTTCGACAAAGATTCAGGGTTTACCCGTTGGGATTTTATCAAATTGTAGCCCAATTTCGACAAAAATGCAAAGTTTACCCCTCAGGATTTTATCAAATTTTAGCCCAATTTCGACAAAGATGCAGGGTTTACCCCTTGGGTTTTTATCAAATTTAAGCCCAATTTCGACAAAAATGCAAAGTTTACCCCTGAGGATTTTATCAAATTTTAGCCCAATTTCGATAAAGATGCAAGGTTAACCCCTTGGGATTTGATCAAATTTTAGCCCAATTTCGACAAAAATGCAAAGTAAACCCCTTGGGATTTTATCAACTTTTAGCCCAATTTCGACAAAGATGCAGGGTTTACCCCTTGGGATTTTATCAAATTTTAGCCCAATTTCGACAAAAATGCAAAGTTTACCCCTTGGGATTTTATCAAATTTTAGCCCAATTTCGTTAAAGAGGCAAGGTTAACCCCTTAGGATTTTATCAAATTTTAGCCCATTTTCGACAAAAATGCAAAGTATACCCCTTGGGATGTTATCAAATTTTAGCCCAATTTCGACAAAGATGCAAGGTTTACCCCTTGGGATTATATTAATATTTAGCCAAAGTTCGACAAAGATGCAGGGTTTACCCCCTTGGGATTTTATCAAACTTTAGCCCAATTTCGATAAAGATGCAAAGTTAACCCCTTGGGATTTTATCAAACTTTAGCCCAATTTCGATAAAGATGCAAGGTTAACCCCTTGGGATTTTATCAAATTTTAGCCCAATTTCGACAAAAATGCAAAGTTTACCCCCTTGGGATTTTATCAAATATTAGCCCAATTTCGACAAAGATGCAAGGTTTACCCCTTGGGATATAATCAAATATTAGCCCAATTTCGACAAAGATGCAAGGTTTACCCCTTGGGATTTTATTAATATTTAGCCCAATTTCGAAAAAGATGTAAGGTTTACCCCTTGGGATTTTTTTCATATTTAGCCCAATTTCGACAAAGATGCAAGGTTTACCCCTTGGGATTTTATCAAATATTAGCCCAAGTTCGACAAAGATGCAAGGTTTACCCCTTGGGATTTTATTAATATTTAGCCCAATTTCGACAAAAATGCAATGTTTTGATTTTATAAAATTTAAGCCAAATTTCGGCAAAAATGCAAAGTTTACCCCTTGGGATGTTATCAAATTTTAGCCCAGTTTCGACAAAGGAGCAAGGTTTACCCCTGGGGATTTTATCAAACTTTAGCCCAGTTTTGCAAAAAATGCAAAGTTTACCCCTTGGGATTTTATCAAAAATAATCCATCATGTTGGCCCAATTTCGACAAAGATGCAAAGTTTACCCCCTTGGGATTTTATCAATTTTTAGCCAAATTTCGACAAAGATGCAAGGTTTACCCCTTGGGATTTTATCAAATATGACCCCAATTTCGACAAAGATGCAAAGTTTACCCCTTGGGATTTTATCAAATTTTAGCCCAATTTCGATAAAGATGCAAGGTTAACCCCTGGGGATTTTATCAAACTTTAGCCCAAAATCGAAAATAAATGCAAAGTTTACCCCTTGGGATGTTATCAAATTTTAGCCCAGTTTCGACAAAGGTGCAAGGTTTACCCCTGGGGATTTTATCCAATTTTAGCCTAATTTCGACAAAGATGCAATGTTTACCCCTTGGGATTTTATCAAATTTTAGTCCAATTTCGACAAAGATGCAAGGTTTACTCCTGGGGATTTTTTCAAATATTAGCCCAATTTCGACATAGATGCAAGGTTTAAACCTTGGGATATAATCAAATATTAGCCCAATTTCGACAAAGATGCAAGGTTTACCCCTTGGGATTTTATTAATATTTAGCCAAAGTTCGACAAAGATGCAGGGTTTACCCCCTTGGGATTTCATCAAATATTAGCCCAAGTTCGACAAAGATGCAAGGTTTACCCCTTGGGATTTTCTCAAATATGAGCCCAAGTTCGACAAAGATGCAAAGTTTACCCCTTGGGATTTTATCAAATATTAGCCCAAGTTCGACAAAGATGCAAGGTTTACCCCTTGGGATTTTATCAAATATTAGCCCAAGTTCGACAAAGATGCAAGGTTTACCCCTTGGGATTTTATTAATATTTAGCCCAATTTCGATAAAGATGCAAGGTTAACCCCTTGAGATTTTATCAAATTTAAGCCCAATTTCGGCAAAAATGCAAAGTTTACCCCTGGGGATTTTACCAAAATAATCAATTATGTTGGCCCAATTTCGACAAAGATGCAAAGTTTACCCCCTTGGGATTTTAACAATATTGCCCAATTTGATTAACTTCCATGGGGTATAAAACCTTGCATCTATTAGGAAATTTGGCTAAAATTTGATAAAATTCCAAAGGGTTAAACTTTGCATTTTTTTCGAAATAGATCGAAAATTTGATAAAATCCCAAGGGGTAAGCCTTGCGTCTTTGTCGAAATTGGGCTAAAATTTGATAAAATCCCAAGGGGTAAACCTTGCATCTTTGTCGAAATGGGGTTAAAATTTGATAAATCCCAAGGGGTTGTTAACCCTGCATCTTTGTCGAAATTGGGCTGCATTTAATTAGTCGGATAAAATGCCCTTGCAACCTTTTGTAACGAAAACTAATAAAATGGCTAAGATTTTATATATGAAGGGGAATCGCGGGTAAGTCCTGCAAGTTTCAGCATCATTTTTTCTCTCTCCGATTTGCCTAACTTGCTGTGGCATAAAAACCATTGATATTTAGAAGACAGTTGCTGAGTTACAGGTGCTTTGGTGGGGCTTGTTTGGAAACTCAATTTAATCAGAGAAATAATGTCAACTCCTCGCACTCCATTAAGCCTCCCCTAAAATACCACGTTTATTGGTAAAGAAACAATACGCCGACATTTAAACAAAAATCTGTCCATTAGTTTTCAGCTGTGAATTTTTATATTCGCTTTGCCTAAAAAATAGGCGGAAATGAAATATTATCTTAAAAATAGTTTGAAATTAAAAAAAATTTGTGCAGAAAGTTAGTTAGAGTGAAGACCAGGCATTCAGGGGACTCAAAGTCTGATCGAAACCAGCGTGGTGATCACCCATTAGAACCCTTAAGGGATGGCTAGTCCCGGCCCCTCCTTTACTTTCCGACCCGGGATAATCATCCTACCCTAATTTGGGGAGAGACATGACGGACCCCAATCACTTACTGGTGCTAGCAGTAAAAGTCATGTCCCTTTGGTACGGGGCGGGATTCGAACCGGGTCTCCCAGCTCTGGAACGCACGCAAGCGAACGATCCAGTGCACTGTGTCGCCACAGTGCCCGTTGGTGTTAGGAGGTGATTTAAAACACTACTTAAATAATGCGTTGTTATGACGGCTTAGTAAAAGAAAAAAGATTGGTAGTAGTGGGATTCGAACCCAGGTCAGTAATATCCAAAGCCCACCTCTTACAGTTTAAGCTACGGGTTCTCTTAGCACAAGTGAGAGATAATGGGTTGTTATGCATCAGAGTGGTTCTGACTTTATTCGTCAGAATAAAAGACGAGCGAACAGCGCTCTCCCCGAAATCTTAATGTTCTTTTAAGGTTTTCCTTTTTCAAGGTTTCATAAATTGATCATCCGGAAAACTGGGGAGAAAATCCCAGGTGTTGTGTTTTTGTCAAAATTCGGTTGACTCAAAAACAAATCCCTTGGGGAGGGGCCTAAGTATTGCACATTTCGAAAATGATTTGAAATTAAATGAAATCCCAGCAAGCCTTGCAATGTTTTCATAAAATAAAGCGTTTTATTTGACGAAAACTCCCAAGGCGTAAGCCTTGAAATTTGACAAAAATTGTGATGATCTTAATGTAAACTTACACTTTCCTGCATGCTAAAGTTAGACTTTTTTTCGTGGATGCTTTCTGTCTTATTTAGACCGAAAAGAACAGCAAGTTGGAATACTGAGAGTGCTCATCAAAGGCATGTTTAACGGGATTTCTGTGAACGTTTGAGCTGTCAAAAGGAGAAAATACAAAGTAGCCGCGGTCAAATCACCCTAACAATAGTCCTCGATTTGTACAAGTTTTATACCATTGGAAAGCCCATTACAAGGGCTTTCTCAGTGTTGGTTTCGTTTCTTGGTTTTATAAGCCTTGTTGCCGGGAACATAGGATTGCTGTTTTGGTTTCATCCGCTCAAACGAAGCTGTGATATAGCGCCACGAAAAGTGATTTGGTGTACTAGTCAAATGTGACTACGCGGTAATCCAGTCAAAGTAAAATAACAATCTATTGTCGGGTAATTTTGCATTTAGTTTACTTTTCCTTTTGGGATGCTGCTGCCATTTTGTGGCGTGTTGTTCTCGAAGTTCCCGGTGAAAGGTGGTGTTTATAGTCTTGTTTTGAGTGTGTTTTCAGAACATTGCTGAGAGAACTGTGAACTAGGGCCAAGAACACACCACCCTGACTCAGCCTACAACATGTTGACACATGGTGCAAGTGCCGTGTGTATGTTTTGTATTTTTTATTTAGAGTTCCAGCCCTAATGCAGCATTAATGTTTGCACTGCATGTACGAGAAGATAATGATGTAGATTGAAGATAATGCCGTAGATTATCAACGCCACTGATGTAACCTTTAGTTCGGTATGACCGTTTGTATTGATACGACTAACCTTTGCCCTGCAACAGTTGTTCGGGTTTTCAAAACAAGGAGAACATCAGAAAGAATACAAATCATTTAAAGCCATTGGACACTTTCTGAACAGAACAAAACTTAAAAGTTCTCAGGTTTACAATTTACTTACAGGGTTTACAGAAGGTAATGGTGAAAGACTTCGCTTGAAATTGTATTTCATGAAATGCTTTACTTTTTGAGAAAAAAGTAAAACAATATCAATTCTCGATAGCGAGAACTACGGATTTATTTTAAACAGAATCATGTCATGACACGGCGAAACGTGCAGAAACAAGGGTGGGTTTTCCCATTATTTTCTCCCGACTCCGATGACCGATTGAGCCTAAATTTTCACAGATTTGTTATTTTATAAGTTGTGGTACACGAAGTGTGGGCTTTGGAAAGAACTGTTTAGCGATGTTGTGCGATAGCTTTAAAGGCAGTGGACACTATTGGTAACTACTCAAAATAATTATTGGCTTAATGGTATAAAACTTCGTGGGAAACAGCTACCTCTGAAGTGACGTAGTTTTCGAGAAAGAAGTAACTTTCCACGAATTTGATTTCGAGACCTCAGGTTTAGAACTTGAGGTCTCGAAATCAACTATCTAAACGCACACTTCGTGTGACAATGGCTATTTTTTCATTATTATCTCTCAACTTCGATGACCGATTGAGCTCAAATTTTCACAGGTTTGTTATTTTATGCACATGATCAGATACAGTAACTATGAAGGCTAGTCTTTGACAATTACCAATAGTGTCCACTGCCTTTAACATGTATGTGCTTGACAGTTTTGCTCTGGGAAAATGAAAAGATGAAACTTGCTAGCTCAGGCCATTATTAGTACAAACACTGCATGCCCTCCATGTCCAATGGTTACAAATATTGTACAGTTGTCCGCCAAAAGGTTGATCGTCATTTCCTTTTAAAAAACCATTTCTCGACAGAATTGTGAATCGTTTTCGACATTTTCTTGTAATTAATTAGCACTGTAACACAATAGGGGCAATTTGTCCATACTGCATTACGTCACTTTTATTTATGTTATCCCCTCGATCTTAATTAATCACGGTGGTTATATTAAGATCGAATCAATTCTTGATATATCACAGCACGTATAAATGTACAGGTCTCACGAACATTGAAATGAGCTTTTTAGTTTTTATATCATTGCTCACCAAAACAGGTTCAAATACAACCTATAAACTTGATTTCACAAGCACGCTTTGCCAACAATGAGTCGATTAAAGGAACACGTTGCCTTGGATCGGCCGAGTTGATCTTTGAAAGGCGTTTTGTGACCGTTTGTTATAAAACGCATGTGGTTAATAAGATGATGTAAAAGTAGAATACAATGATCTACACAAATATGCCTCGAAATTGCGTGGTTTTCTTTTTACCTCGTCCAATAACACGGTAGGCCATTTATGGGAGTCAACATTTTGACTCGCATAAATGGCCGACCGTGATAGCTCGCGACGTAAAAAGAAAACCGTGCAATTGTAAGTGATACTTGAGTGGATCATTATATTCTACTTTTAAAACATCTTTCTAACCATGTACATTTCATAACAAACGGTTTCAAACGCTTTTTATAGACCAACTCGTCCGATCCAAGGCAACGTGTTCCTTTAATAGATATTCTTTTATTAACATGGTGATTCATATACGTCGTCCCTTTAAGTATTAACATTCTTTTTTTTTTAATCACCGTGGTTTAATTAAAGATTGAGCAAATATTTACTGTCCACAAACCATGTTGGACATTGACCGGTATAATGTGACCACTGACGCACTGTGATAACACGGTGACCATCAAACGGACAACGCCCTAAAGGCGAATGCAGAAGAGCTACTTAAGGTTGCTCCTCGGCACTGTTGCTTCATAAACAGGTATGTGAATGTTGCTGTTGTGGACAGGAAATCGACGGGACTGATCTTGGAAGAAGGAGTTGATCAAGTTCAACTGGTTTTACATTCCAAATGGGAGTCGGTATTGCAATAGGATTATGCGTGGTATGCTGTTATTGTCGAAAGAAAAAGAAGCGAGGAGATGGAGGTGACGTTGATTCAACTGGAGGTAGCGATGATGGCGAGGAAGTGCCAACGTATGAAACGATGATATCCAATGGAGTCAAGAACGTTGCGGATTCTTCAATGGTCAAAATAAACATGAATGGGTCCAGCCACTTGCAACATGATTCGGTGGTCTTTAGTTGCGGCGAAGGATGTAACGGTTACAGCAGGCAGAGTGAGTTATCTGAAGTTGCTGTGAGTGATACTGGAATAATTCTTTATAACATAGACGACCATGGAAAACAGTGTAACTGCAAGTCGACGCAGACTGACGATGGAGGAGTGCTGCAATGACATTAATGTTCTTATGACTTTGGCACTCGCTCAGTAATACAGAACATTCTCCTGAACTACATTCTACGGCATTGTAAGACCAGCAAGGCACGAATACAACTTCAAGGTCTAATGTACACTAGCAGAAACAAGTTCCACCAAACGTAGGCAGTTGGCGCAATATGACGCAGTTGCGTGAGGAGTTGAGTAGTGTCGACCGCCATGGAAACTCCAGGTCAACGCAAATTGACGATGGAGGGGTACTGCAATGGCATGAATGCATTTCTGACTTTGGCACTCGCTTATACCGAACATTATCATGAACTACATTCTACGGCATGGTAAGACTAACTAGGGTGTGAATAACAAAACTTCAAGATTTTGTACACTCACTGGTAGAAATAAATCCAGCCACCAGACAACAGGCGCAACACGGCGGAGTTTGCGTGAGGAAGTGCCGACAGCCATGGACAATCCAAGTGAACGCGAACTCACGATGGAGGCGTACTGCACATTGGCAACCGCTCATGTGCAGTTTAAAAAGACACAAGTTATTTTTTCATCTTTGTCAGTGATCTATTAAAGCTTTTCTGGTTGTCTAGATAGATAGCCTCATGCTCAACGAATGTAAGATGTCTGATGAATAACTGTGTGGCAGAATGTCAATTGACAACGTTAAATAAAAGTTTAAAGGCAATGGGCATTAGTGGTAATAACCAAAATAATTATAAGCATAAAACCTTACTTGTTAACGAGTATTGGGGAGAGGTTGATGGTATACATCATTGTGAGAATCGGCTCCCTCTGAAGTGACGTTGTTTTCGAGAAAAAAAGTAACTTTCTGCGAATTTTATTTCGAGACCTCAGATTTAGAATTTGAGGTCTCGAAATCAAGCAGCACGCAACTTTGTGTGACAAGTGTGTTTTTTCTTTCATTATTATCTCGCAACTTCGATAACCGATTGAGCTCAAACTTTCACATTTGTTGAGATACAGCAAGTTAGAAGACTGGTCATTGACAATTACCAATAGTGACCGTGCCTTAAATTGGAGGTGGGAAAGAAGTTTCGAGAAATGTAGTGAAAGAGACTTGGTTTATATATATTATTATTTATTTCGGATAGTGATAGTTTTTTTGTTTCGTTATGTTATAGGCCTATATGTACACCTGGTGTTGGTCTACTTCGTCAACATATTTGTATGTTCTTATCACTAGAAAATTGGCTGCAGTTTTTTGTTCTCTATTGTGTTAAGAAAGATTATTGTTTCGGTGTGTATGGGTATCCTAATTGGCAGATGTAATGAATGTGTCTTTTTCTCAGCACGTGAACACTGCCACGTTTTTGAATCGATGAAATGATGCTAGTACCAAAATGGCACCCGTGTCAAAGAACTGTATACCTGTTGACTGTTTACGAATACTGGTGAACATACTGGTATACAACATGTATCGTAATAACAATTTTATACGGAACAAAAATTCGTTCTTTTTGCCCTTACACCAAAGTGTATAAGCACTGTTTACTCAGTACTTTACCGAGTCCTGTAAAAATCCAAAGGATATTAACATTTGACGCAGGTTCTCGGCAGCTAGTATATACATACTAAAGTGACAAAACAGTTTGAAGACCACGTAGGTCATAGGATATTGTTTAGAGAGATACTCTCGGCAATAGTATTGGCAAACGCCAGTAAATATATCCAGAGGTTTTCAAAGGAAACAAGATGGCTGCCAATGACGTCAGACACTTACTTGATAAGTTGATGACCGATCGGTGAGCCATGTGTATTTTAGTCAATACTTGCCCACAACTTTTGCTTATGACGTCATCGTGACAATTATGCAAGATTATTCATTGCTTGACAGGTGACTGAGGCAAGGAGACTTATTATTCAACAGACCACCATTTTAATTTGGAACTAACCTTGTTTATTAATATAGGTCTTCTTTGGTGTATTTCTTCTAAAGAGACAAACTTGTAATCATAATATTGTTTACACAAGCTAATTAGAAATTGTTAATCTTAAAGGAACACGTTGCCTTGGATCGGACGAGTTTGTCTATAAAAGCGCTTGTAACCGTTTGATATAAATTGTATATGGTAACTTGGTAAGACAGATGTTGTAAAAGTAGAATACAATGATCTACACAAACATGCCTCAAAATTGCGTGGTTTTCCTTTTACCTCGTCGATTAACACGGTCGGCTATTTATGGGAGTCATTTGTTTTACTCCCATAAATGGCCAACCGTGTTATTTCGCAAAGTAAAAGGAAAACCATGCAATTTTGAGGCAAATTTGTGTGGATCATTATGTTCTACTTTTGAATTATCTATCTAACTATATGCATTTCTTTTACAAACGGTTTCAAATGTTTTTCAACGACCAACTCGTCCAATCCAAGGCAACGTTTCCTTTAATCGGGAGTGTATACTTTTGGTGAATGGCAATGAACCATTGATGATTATAATACTTGGTAATAAGCACTGGAGAGCTGTTGATGTTATAATACGTTGTTAGAAATGACTTTGAAGTATGTTATTTTAGAGAAATTGGTGATTTTTTTTCACACACAAAAGTGAATCCGAGAAAGGCTTTATGACAGCACACGATTCTATACAACATTTAATGTATTTTTTCGTTCGTTATTTTTTTTAGCAACGTCGGCGACCAAGTGAACCCATTTCACAGTTTAGGTGTGTTGCATGTGTTGGGACAAACCAACTGTGGGTAATGGTCTTTGAAAATAATAACCAAAAGTATAAACTGACTTTTAAATAAAACAGTTTGCAATAATTATGCTTCATAAACGTCACAAAAACTGTGTTCACTACTTTTAATTCATTTGAATAAGTATAACTTAAAAAACAAATGTACAAGGTAAAAGCATGTCAATCATTATTAGAAACATGCAATCAATATGTAGGGAGCTTTTAAAAGAACATTGGGAAATAAAATTTGGGAAAAATCTAAAAACTAACATTTATCTCCTTTTTTTCGAGAGTAATGATTGATTTTTGTTTAATTATATTCGTTCATACGAAGACTGTTTTGTTCCGGAGTCGTTACATTATTATTAGTATTTTTGTTTACATTTGTTTAATGTTCCTTTAAAAGCTCCATACTGATGTGACATTATTACTTACAAAAAAATCCATTTCAACGCTTCTTTGACAGAAAAACCTAAATAAAAACTACCGTTTAGTTAGAGAGCTCTGTCAAATGAAAACTTGTATCAATTAATTACTTAATACGTAACAACTTTGAGTTAAATCACGCCACCAGATGTCTTTTACGAATTTTCGTAGTGCGAGTGTTCTTCGTCGATGGTTTCATTGTTTCTTACTTCTAAACCTATTTCTGACGCCGTCACTTTGCTTGTGCTCATTGCTCCTCGAGGTCCCATCTGTCCACTTGCGATCCTTAACAAGAAAAGACAGAAACACAATTAATTATAAAATCAAGACAATTATTTATAAATTAAAGGCTCATGGACATCATTGTCAATTGCTCAAAATAAATGTTAGCATAAAAACTTACTTGGTAGTGAGCAATGGAAAACTGTTGATAGTATAAAACATTGTGAGAAACTGCTCCCACTGAAGTACCAACGACTTTGAGAAAGAAGTAACTTCTCACTCAAATAATAAAATACTTCAGACCTGCAGCCCTTTTTAGGCATCTTAAAGCACACAATCTGTGTTATTTTTGTTTTCATTATGCTCTTGCAACTTCGATGACCAAATTGATACAAAATCTTCAAAGATTTGAAATTAATATGCATATGTTGGGATACACCAAGTGAGAATACTGGGTTTTACAGTTACAAAAGATGTCCAGCACGCCTTAAGATATACATGTTGGGTAAGGATGCACAAATTAATTGCTGAATATTTTAGTCTGAAAGATTACTGAACTAGAACCATTTTTCTGTGAAATTTTTCCCTTCGAAATGAAATGAAATTCGAGACAAATATATTTAAAAATCCTTTTTTTAGTTCAACCACAATGAGGGACATTGCTGAAAAAGTGTGCAGGGTATTTTACGATGTTCCCCTTACTCACACAGCAAGTTATGCCCTACTTTTCGCAGGTCTTTTATTTCATGTATGGTTGATCAAAAAAAAAAAAAAGCCTTCGACTTACTTGTATTGTTACTTGAACCGATGTTTCGTACCCGGGTATATATACATATGGACTCATTAATTTGCGCATGCGCCAGCCCTCCCTCCTCAGTTTTAAAGAGGCGTTTCACATGACGTCATCGACCGCCATCTTTGATGACAAAAAGGTGCTATGCCTTTTCTCTTGTTGATAAACGAACCGCCTTGGTTGGCATGGTCGGCCGAATGTTAGTAAAACACTCAACCGTAAAAACAAATGTTTTAACAAAATTCAACATTTTCTGCAAATTTTCAATAAAATAAAACACCTCTCATAATTAGTTGTTTTGTTTTAAACAGAATCAACAAATTTTGTTACATTGTTACCAGAAATAGCGATCTTTTCTTGATTTGCACCTATGGCTTTCCATAGTTTTCCAATCTGGGTTGGCAAAAATTCGGGCTGTGACGTTGCAAAAGAAAGGTTTATTACGGAAGGAGGGAGGGCGAGTGCACTAGTAACTAAGTGAAGTTCATAATTCCATCTACATCAAGAGGCTGCTTGGATTATGCCGACCAGGTCGTACATTGAAAAAATACATGTTGGTTCGAATAAACTTCAGTGTACACACAGGCCCGTGACACTATAGGCCGATTGTCCGTGTTGATTAGATTTTTATCCGCACAGAAACAACAACCGAAATGGCAGCTTGTGATTATGAATATAAATACCTTACCTGTAAGCGATAAGTTTGCACAAATCGTAGGCAAGTTCGATGAACTCAAACACAGTGAGTACAGACACACCGATCCATAATCCTACATTGCCGCCCATATCACTAAGAAGTGCAATCTCCTGATAAAATCCAAAACACAACAACAAATGTACAATATTAATAGCAGCCAAGGAATAATAATACAGCTATATTTTCTCCCAATTTTAATAATTACTGGGAGTCGTTAAAATTTAAAAAATGTTTTGATTAATTTAAACCGAAATCCAAACATAATTTGCATGGGGAATCTTTGCAATCGGTTATGAGAGATAAGTGTAAGCAAACAAACACTGTGTATAAATAATATTATAGACACACTACTGGACTACTATGTCCCCCTTATCCCGAGGCGTGATGTTGGCCTTTCCCTAATTAAAGAGGCAATGTTGTCATTATCAAGCAGACCTGTTTTTGTACATTGAATTATGAACTATCGCCAGTTATACTGCTGCACACACACTGACATGGCAGTTACGGGGTACCACCATTGCTATTCTTGTGTCCCATTTTGAAGAAATCCTCTGTGGGATACGCATTGTTAAAAGTACCCCGTAAGTACACAATTTGTGTACATTGCCACTGTCGTAGAGCTTTTTCAATGAGGATTTTGTTTGCTTCTTAATGGATTAAAAGGGGGATCGCTTGTGAGGTTTAGCTTCACGTTACGCGAGCAAAAACGCGAACGTGGACGTCAACAACTTGTGTTGTTTGTAAGTGACGTCACCACTTTGGGCGTTTTGCATGATCACGTATGACGTCTGCACGTACGTACCCGACGTTATACGCGAGCATGTTAAAAATGGTATATTCACGTGCTAAAAACGTGAGATTTTAATAACACAATTTTCTGACGTTCACGTCCACGTATTGCTTGCGTAACGTGCAGCTAGACCTCCCTATTGATACAGGGCAATATACCATGTTAATGCACCTAAATTGTTTGCGGTGCAGGTGTGATAATCCAATTTACAGTTACAATTAAGCCTCCGTTTATTAATTAATGTGTGATGAGACTGAAAGGGCAAATAGTCTGGTCCCTGACTTGTAGAATGAGGATCAGTATCCCTCGCTGGTATACCAATTCTCATCTACGGAGCTAAGGAAGTACCTTCCAAGTTGTTGTTATCATGAGATAATTTAGTGCAGGGTGATGACATCACAAACCTAAGATTTAATCGTCCCATGAATACGCTTGTGAAGTCGACATCCGACGTTCATCAATCCCGAAAAAAACTTTTTTGGAAGTCAACATTTTAATTAATATGTTCATGATGTCGACATCTATAAATAACTATGTCGGGAACACGACGTCTTATTTAAGGATACCATCTATATAGAGATAATTCATAGATATATTCTGCAATAGATTATCTCAAGATCTCAACATGTCCGATGGCACTTCAAGGGCTCCATACATATCTTACTGTTATATTTATCTGATTTAACTCTATCCCTTCAGTAAAAATCTATATTGTTTCTTCTACAAATTTCTGGAAAAATATGTATCCGATCATATTAAATTTAAATTGACTCACGTCGTATGCTATCTCCTGATAAATTGTGGTGTACTCGAGTTTGTCATAGTAGACGTTTATTTTAAGCACGTTCTTCCTGCAATAAAAAAGAAGATTAATTTGTTCTTGTGTGAAATGTAAATTAACATTTGTGTTCTATTCCCAAACGCTGTTCTTAATTTATGAACAAAATGAGGAGAAGGTCGGCCAAGTCGCTATCTCGTGCAGCAGTGAAATGTGTCATTAAAATAACTTGAGGGAAAATTTAATCATTTTTAAACTTTATAATTAAAGTATTATAAGACAAGGGAAGCTGACTAGGTATATATAATATGAATGGTTTGGGTTTTAACATAGAACAGTGTACTAGTGCTGAATTTGAACAAACGACCTCGGATTACCGTGTCGGTGCCCCGAGCAATCGTCCATTCATAGTTATTAAGTGAATAAAAATTGAATCACTTGGACAAAAAGATGCATCATTCAGGCTAGAAAAGAATACAAATTGTTTTCAAAACTTGCGGATTAGTGAGGCGACTTTTAAACACGTATTTTGTTGTTTTGTAGATGACATTCCCTTCATGGGAACTTGGCAAACTTTGATAAGGGGATAGTATAAACAACAAGCTGGCAACAGCTTTACTTCTCATTATCAACTTTGGTTTAACGTTTTTGATTATGAATTGCACAGATCAAGAAATTGAAATAATATGTCAATACTTATTCTTGTCATTCTGAAATCAGCAGATATATTGGTAAAGGATTCGAACCCACAACCTAATTGTGACTCTAAGTTCAAATTCTCTCATACAAACTTTGGTTGAACGTCTATAATTTTGAATTGCACAAATTAATACATTGCGATTTAGTAATTAGATGACAATACTTGATCTAGTCATTCTGAACTCAGCAGATAGCTTGGTGAGATTCAAACCCACAACCTTGTAATTGTAAGTCCTGCAGTCTAGTGGTCAAACTTATGTGTTTCATTCACTACTCACTCCAAAAAATCCGGATCCGACTCCCCGTCGATGTCCCGCTCCAGATCTTCTGAGAAATTCCGGACAGAAGAATAAAGAAAAGGCTGAAAGAGTTTAACAAAAAATCTGTGAGAAGATTGGCTCAAACAGTGTAAAAATGGAAGGATGCTGCTTCTTAAAGGAATAATACGTTTGATAGTTTGAACCCCCATTAATTTCATTGATGTAGTATTTTAAAACATACCATAAAACTATACTGTGGAAGTTTCATTTCAAAGGGTGGTAGTGTTTTCGAGACATCGCCATAAATCTGGAAAGGTTTGTCCACACATATGAAGAATAATCTGCCTATAGAATTGTTTTAATTCGAAGGACAGTATACTTTGTGAGGCAATTTAAACAGGAATAATTAAACTTTGGAATAAAGTCTTCGCCAAAAACTGAAATGTTATAACTGTAAGCATATAATTGATTACATTGTGTATACATACAGTGTAAAGATATTACCGAGATCCCTGGGGAAAAAACAAATGAAAAAAAAATCTATCGTTTTTTTTATAGCCAAAATCCTCTGATGAAAATTAGGTAGGTCTTATTTATTTTGTTTCTGATTTATTTAATTTATATCACTCTGGTTCAATAAATTTCTTTTTAACATCACGCTCACTTATTCACAGAGTTCATTCTTTATAGCAATAAGCTGCCCAATAGTAAGAGTAAGTCCCTTAGTCCAAGAAAGTTTAAAAACACCTTTGCCAATTATTATTTCACATCCTCAGCGGAATTCCTTTATTTTTTCCCCAGGCAGACATCCGCTCACCTTGAACTTCTCGTTCGGCCACCGTGCCTGTCCAACTGTGACGTCATATCCCAATTCCCTGTACAATCAATGGAAATTGATGTTACTATTGTATACAGCAGATCAATAAGTCTGCTCGGAACTATGTTCATAAATTGTAATTTTATATTCGTAATGATCAAAAGGGAATTAAAAGCAGTGGACACTATTGGTAATTACTCAATACTCACAATACTTAGTGCCATAAAACCTTTCTTGGTGACGAGTAATGGGGAGAGGTTGATAGTTATAAAACATTGTGAGAAACGGCTACCGCTGAAGTGACGTAGTTATCTAGAAACAAGTAATTTTCCACGAAAGTGATTCCGAGGCCTCAGATTTATAACTTGAGGTCCCGAAATCAACCATCTAAAACACACACAACTTCGTGTGACAAGGGTGTTTCTTTCTTCCATTATTATCTCGCAACTTCGATGCTCAAATTTTTACAGGTTTGTTATTTTATGCGTACGTTGCGATACACCAACTGTGCAGGCTAGTCTTTGACAATTACCAGCAGCGTCCACTGCCTTTTAAAATATAGCAAATTGGCATACTGCCTATGTGGTCATAATACATGTTTTTGGTCTACTTGTGCAGTAGACTGGTCGAGCGCCCTAATCGGAGTGCCAATCAATACAACTGACGATGGGCCTACAAGTGTTCTTTTAGCAATGTCACGTCAGACTTTACATAAAGAAGTATGATCGAATTCTTTCGTAAATATTGTCAAACTTAACGCTACAGTCATACTCATGTGTCGTTTAGTCATGTCCGAATTCCGACAGTTTGTGTACTTCCCATAGAAAATGTTTTCATGTACTAGCGAGACCAATGCAGTCACAGGAAATAAACAATTTGAAACACAGAAACGGAAAATCACGTGATCTTGTGTGATGGGGGGGGGGGGGGGGGCTGGCATGGGGGAGCAGGATATAGCCGATTTACCTGCAGGGGGAGGTGCAGCTGCAGTCTAGATCCCCGTCAAGGTACAATTCTTCAATTCTGTCCAGGCACGCATCTGAAAATATTCATGTAAATTACATTAATAAGTTGTATGAATGTCAAAGGTACAATTTAAAACTTAAAGTTATTGTTCTTAAAGTATACCATTTTGTAAATTAACCAGGTTCAAACACACCATATGCACGTACATTTTTCCAATAACTTATCAAAGGTGATGTTTGGTATTTTAAACTGCACGGTTATAATGACCAGGTGATGTTTTGCGGTGTAAAATTACCATGTGAAAACTTCTTTCTGAACACAATTAGTGGTTGAGGACTCAGCGTTTTAAAATCAATTTAATAAACATTTATTTCGGTATTGCTCTCATCACATGATATAAAACATCATTGATGGCTCATGATATTAGAGGGTCTAATGTACCTTTTCCTTACAAATAAATACAACGTCCACAGATTTACAATAAACTTAAACAGACTATATATAATAACAGTAGAAGGCATCCCTTGAAATTTTACATACTGAGGAAAAAGGTGGAAACATACAGAGCTCAAGCACTCGGAAACGGATAAGTTTTATAGAGTTTTTACTTTATTACGCCTTTTAACCAAAAAGGTGTTTATGAATGAGAATCAAGTGTGTTGAATCGGTTTTCCACTAGTGGTTTAAACCCGCCGAGGCATGGTTCTTGATAATTTACCTCGACTTCGTCTCGGTAAAATTATCAAGAACCAGGCCTCGTTGGGATAAAACCACTTATTGAAAACCTCTTCGCCACACTCTGATTCCCTTAGCCTATTAAAGACCTGCTTAAACGAAAATGTCAAGTCGTGAACTTCACTTAAAATGTTTTCAATGAATAAGAAAATGGAGTCGTATGGTTACAAATGGTTTTTAATTGTGTACAAAAAACAAATCATTTCGAACGCCCTATAATCCAGCGCTTTTCTGAGAGATTTGCGAAAAGCCCCGTTACCTAACCACACTCAAAACGTCATAGTTGGGAGCTCCATTTTGTAAAGCCGCTTTGCTACAGCTTTGAGGTATAACAAAGCAAACTTCCATATTTTATTTTCAAAGAAATTGAATATTGTTAAACGGTATGATGTCTTACCTTGGGTTGCGTTGACACACAACGGAATGCTGTCATCATACCTGTATTTGGCATTCGTACAGCCGCATTCCTGTGTAAAATTCTGGTAGAAACAGTCGTTTTCGCACGCCTACAGAGAGCAAAGTTTGCAAAGTAATTTTCAAATTTAAAATTTATTAAAAGCTTGTGCGATTGGGATGTAAAATCAGTTGCATGAGAAGGCTGCAATGGTTCTCTGCATGTTTCATTCATAAAAACAAAGTTAATTCATTTCTCCTTATTAAAGGGTCTATGTACTTTTTTTGTAGGACAAAAAACACAATGTCAACACATTTAATTTAAAATTACAGTTTGAAGATAATGATGGTAGAAAACTTCCCTGAAAATATTATTTGCTGAGGTGTTGTATTTTTTGTAGAAATGAGTAAAACAATGTCATGAAAATATTTTTCGTCTTAGCATGTAAAAATGTATTTTCATAACATTGTCTTATTAATTTCTCAAAAACTGCAGCACCTCAGCAACTAATATTTTGAGGTAGCTTTCTATCATTATCTTCAAACGGTGTAAATTTAATGTAAATCTGTGGACATTGTGTTTTGTGTTACAAAAAGTACTCAAAATCCTTTAAAGGCACGGGACACGTTAACTGTCAAAGACTAGTATTATCACTTAGTGTATCCCAACGTAAGCTACAAATCTGTGAAAATGTTGACTCAATTAGTCACCGAAGTTGCAAAAAAGAAAAACACAATTGTTGCAGTACTTTGAGTGCTTTCAAATGCATAATAAGAGGCTTCAGATTTTATATATATATATATATATATTTTTTATTGGTTTATTAAAACACATTCAAACATTGCAGCTACAAGCTGAATTGAGTTTAAAAAACAGAGATTCATAAAAAATCGAAATGTTTAAAAATTACAAAAAAAACCATTAAGAATTACAATCTGTTTTTATACATTAAAAGGGCAAACTGGCTAGTGCCAGTAACAAATTAGATAAAACAAAACATTGCACAGCAAGTCACCTTAAAGGAACAAGGCGAAGGGTGAAGTCTATTATTTTTTGAATGAGAAATTACCCCTCTGTCAAAAACTATACGTTACTAGAGGGAGCAGTTTCACAAAATGTTGATACTATATCAACAGCTCTCCATTGCTCATTATACCAATTATTTTTTTATGGTAATTTTTCTTTTTCGTCTTTTTTACAACAGCTCTCCATTGCTCGCTTACGAAGTTTTTTTAATTTTATTTATTTATTTTTTTTTTTTTTTTAGTAGTTTTTATGACATACACGCTCGAAATAATCCACAAAATCCAATGAACCCGCAAGGTTTAATAATGACTTACCCGTTGACTATAGTGGATGTACGGTAAAGCCAAATTGAAGATTGTTTCTTTGTTGTTGTCGTTATCTAGTGTGCAGTTGCTGTACGGGTGCTCCAGACGGGTGTAGTTCGTCTGCAAGAAGAGAAATGGTAGTACAGTGTTATTACTGATTTTGTCATACTAAATAATACCAGTAACAACAATAAAACTTGTAATATTATTTGTTTTTATAAACTGACACTTTTTGTCCACGATGTAAATTTAGCATCCATCATAAAACTTTAAAAGTGCACATTTTTGGGGAACGGATAATCATTTCTAAGGAACGAAATAATGTATTATTTCGTGTGAACAAAACACAACTTTGAGGAACGAAATAATTTTAGTATTTTGTATAACTTTTCAGTACGTCTTGCCTGTCCTTTGAGGTGCTCCGTCTCTATGCAAATGATCTAATGACAGGAGGAAAGAGATCGGACATGGACTGATGGTGAATAGTGTTTAGAGGCCATTAGTCATTATTGACTGATATTGACTCTCGTAATTGTTTACTCTTAGTAGTAATGTTATGGCCCTACAGATGTATTGTTTTTCTTTAAAAGAGGGGGTGAGGGGTCACTAGTGTACACACGTTGATTAGCTGATGCGGAAACAGCTGATTTGACCTATCAATAGCGACCTTAATTCTGTCATCCGCTCAAACAACTCGTCAATTGCTACGTATTTCTTTCATCCAACCCACCACACGTCCATTAAAGGCAGTATAGACACTATTGGTAATTGTCAAAGACTAGCTTGCTCAGTTGGTGTATCTCAATATACGCACAAAATAAACCAAATTTGAGCTCAATCGGTCATCGAAAATGCGAGATAATAATGAAAGAAGAAACACCCTTGTCACACGAAGTTGTGTGCTTTCAGATGCTTGATTTCGAGACCTCAAACTCTAAATCTGAGGTCTCGAAATCAAACTCGTGGAAAATTACTTCTTTCTCGAAAACTACGTCACTTCAGAGGGAGCTGTTTCTCACAATGTTTTATACTATCAGCCTCTCCCCATTACTTGTAATTAAGTAAGGTTTTATGATAATAATTATTTTGAGTAATTACCGATAGTGTCCACTGCCTGTAAAGTGGTTTGAGCTACTGTTTATGATCCAGCTCTTATATTGGCGAAATACACAGCAACAGTGTGTTCTCCTCACGGCCACTAAAGATTTACTCTTGACTATGGATTCCCTACTTACAGAGAAATATTTCTCAACAAAACTTGAAACGGAAAACGAAGGGAAAAAGGTGATAAAACGGCGCTAAAAGCCAAGCTGGACTATACCCAATTTGATACAGATGTTTGAACAGAAAATATTGCTTGACAATGTTCTGTTAAGCAGAAATGAGCTCTGAGTGTCAGTTACGGTTTGTATTTGTGACTTTTGTGGTTTGGTTGGAATTGTTAATCTGGTAAGCGGATTGTTTAGTTTGAGCTTACAAGACTAATTATCTCTACAAACGCCATGCTCCTTATTAAAGGCAGTGGACACAATTGGTAGTTACTCAAAACAGTTATTAGCATAAAACCTTACTTGATAACGAGTAATGGGGAGAGTTTTATAGTAAAATACGTTGTGGGAAACGGCTCCCTCTGAAGTCTCGAATTTTATTTCGAGACCTAGGATTTAGCACTTGAGGTCTCGCAATCAAGCATCCTCGCAACTTCGATTGCCGATCGAGCTGAAATTTTCACAGGTTTATTATTAATTTTATGCATATGTTGAAATACAGCAAATGAGAATACTGGTCCCTAAAAATATTACCAACATAGTGTCCACTGTCTTTAACATCCCTCAATCTAAGCACGCTTGGGGAGACCACTGAACCTCAGACATGTAGTCTCTCCAACGTCAAAACTACCTTTAAAACACACATGTTGAGTCTAAAACAAAGCTTTCTTAAACAGCCAATAAAGGATTATCTCCAATATATAGATATTACAGTTTTATAACAGCTGCAGTCCATCCAGGAAACATAAACAATATCACGAGTCTCTTACCTCACGTTAAACATGGTAAAAATGGGTTTCTCTCCAGAACGCTCCAAGCCAAATTTCTGAAAAATGTGGGGTCAAACAAGCCCGCGCGACAAAGGAATCGTGATGTCAGTGGCGGCTATTTGGTGTGGAAATGTCAAAGCTGGAGAACTGTGTTCAAAACCAATAGGGGATAATCGTTTTTAACTCTCGGCTGAAAAAGCCGCGCGGCCGGGTGCATTTTTGTCTCGAGTAATTCGTTACTTAATGCAAATTTTGAGAGTAAAATGGTTATTAACCGGTATCTGCGACGTATATTTGGCCATAAAAAGGTAATACTTGACATATTGAGAGCATCCTTTATTGGCTAGTCTTTAAAAGTCCCCGTCATTTGGCATAG
This sequence comes from Asterias amurensis, assembly GCF_032118995.1. Lineage (NCBI taxonomy): Eukaryota > Metazoa > Echinodermata > Asteroidea > Forcipulatida > Asteriidae > Asterias > Asterias amurensis. The sequence goes on from NC_092656.1 coordinate 12,982,456, forward strand.
TTCTTTTTCAACGCACCAAACGTGTCTTTCTAACAGATAAATGGCGTTTCACAAAACATCCATTATTATATACTAATCATTAAAACGCAGAAAGGAAAGTTTGGCACACTTACTCTTTTGACACCAATGAATGTTTCATGGCCAGGTGAAACGCTTGTTCCCTCGTCCTCAGGGAATGGCATTTCATTCTGTGTATGGACGGCGACCCTAGCCCCTGCAGAGGGCTGAATATTCTCCATGTATTGATCTTGCTCAATGTACATCTCCACAGTCAAGCCTATACCGGTCAAAGAAAACATTCTGAGCTGAGATTTGAAGCATTGTGACAATCAACTTTGCAATCAGCCGATTTTAATGCCATTATACACTTTCTCGCTATCGAGAATTGATATTGTTTTAATGTTTTCTCAAAACGTAAAGCATTTCATGGAATGATATTTCAAGAGAAGTCTTTCACCATTACCTTCTGTATCACCGTGGTCAAGTGGTTAGACTGCAGGACTTGCAATTGCAAGGTTGTGGGTTCGAATCCCCCAGCTAACCGCTGATCTCACAATGACTAGAATAAATAATGTCGTCTAGCTAAAGGATAACAATTTCTTGATTTGTGTAATTCATATTCATAGACAATAAACCAATGTTTGTGAGAGAGATTGGCAGTTGCCAGCTTGGTGTTTATATTCCTTGTGGGAGTTTGCCGAGTTCCCTTGATGGGAAAATCATTCAAACAAACAAACAAATAAACAAACAAACCCTGTAAGTTATTTGTAAATCTGTGAACTTGTTTTCTTCTTTTCTGTACCGAAAGTGTATAATGGCTTTAAGAATAGCTATAGGATTAATCCTATACCGAGACTCCTATCCTAGGATGGGTTCAATGTGTCCTAACGTCTATTGGTTACTGAACCGAAGTAATAATATTAATCCTAAGAAGAGTTGGTGAAATCGACGGCAGCTGTTCAAGAAATGAAATCCTATTTTGAACTAGGACGAGTAGGCCAACTCATCAAAACTTATAGGATGGGTTCAAAGCATCCTATACGTCTATGAACTTAACTCGTCCAAGTCGCCCTAACCAATTGAGGTAGAATTAGAAATGTAACTTAAAGACACTGGACACTACTGGCAGTTGTCAAAGACCAGTCTTCTCACTTGGTGTATCTCAACATATGCATAAAATAACAAACCTGTGAAAATTTGAGCTCAATTAGCCGTCAAAACTGCGAGATAATAATGAAAGAAAAAACGCGCTTGTCACACAAGGTTGTGTGCGTTTAGATGATTGATTTCGAGACCTCAAATTCTAAATGTGAGGTCTAGAAATCAAATTCGTGGAAAATAACTTCTTTCTCGAAAACTGTGTCACTTCAGAGGAGGCCGTTTCGCACAATGTTTTATACTACCAACCTCTCCCCATTACTCGTCAGGTTTTATGCTAATCATTATTTTGAGTAGTTACCAATAGTGTCCACCGCCTGTAAGTCCTAAGTTTAATCCTAAGTTGGGAAGAGTTTGGTGAAATCGACGGCAGTGGCTAAACAACTTGACGACTAATTAGTTGAAACTCCTGCTGGTAAATTTTACAACTAAGAATTCAAGTCATTGCAAAAGCCTTGATATGAAAAGGGTATCAAACCCTTTAAAAGTAAGTTAGAGTTTTGTTTGTTGCATTAATTGTAGGCGCGGCCCTGAACGGAAGTTAGATGGTATAGGTTTTTTCGGTCAAATTCGGCAAATGAGTAGTCAATTTAATATTTCATGCGTTCGAATCAAAGCTGTTTTGCTTTTTTAGTTGTCACTGCGTTTCAAATTCAGAATTCGGCCATTCAATTTCGTTTTGGGTCGAGTCAAATTCCTTGTTAAGCACTCTGTTCAATTTAGCGTAGCGTCATTCTTTTTCGTGACACACACGCCCCAAGAAGCGTCTACGAACTTGAATGCCTCTTTGATGAATTGTTAAATTGAATGATTGTTTTGTTAATTCGAATGACACAACATAACATTTGACTAATCCCAAAACGAAATCGAATGACCCATTTGAGTAGCATTCGATTTTGCGCGAAATAGAATAGCTTGGTGGTTAAATTGGCTGCTCTTTTTCCGAAATTGACCGAGAAAACCTATATTAATAGTAAGCATCCTGCAAAGTCATTTCGTCTTAATTTCCCACGTTGGTCAAAAGATGTCATCTTAATGTTCGTGGCCGAGCGAATACGAGCATCGAACTCAAGCTCTGGTGGTTCTCTTCAGCAGAGTGTCGGTTCGAATCCCTGTCGTGACACGTGGGTCCATGATTATGAGCAAGACACTTTACTTTAATTGCTTCTCCACCCTGGGAAACGGGTACATGTGAGGGCGAAGATAGTTCTTGCGGTTGGTTTACAGTGGGCTACATATTTTGCGGCACACATGCTGTATACTCCCCATGGAGCTGAGATGGTTCAAGGAATATGGCCCAGTGATCAGGGATAATCATGTTGGAAGCGCTTTGAGACATGGTGAATAATGCGCTATAAAAACAGAATATTATTAAAGACATGAACACTAATAGTAATTGTCAAAGATTTGTCTTCTCACTTGGTGTATCTCAACATATGCATAAAATATCAAACATGTGAAAATTTGAGCTTAATCGGTCGTCAAAGTTGCGAGATAATAATGAAATGAAAAACACCCCTGTCACACGAAGTTGTGTGCTTTCATTTGCTTGATTTCAAGACCTTATCTACAATTTAATAGTGATGTATTGAAATGAAATTCGTGGAAATTTACTTCTTTCTCGAAAACTATAATTACTTCACAGGGAACCGTTTCTCAAAACGTTTTATACTATCAACAGCTTCCCATTAAACTCGTTACCAAGAAAGATTTTATGTTAATACATTATTTTGAGTAATTACGAGTAGTGTCCACTGCCTTTAAGTCAATACAAATATGTCAACATAATTGAATTTCCCAAACCCAGCTCAAGGCGAGTCTGAGAGATTCATATTTTGACAGCGTTTTGTGAATCATGCGGTTGGCCATGAGGTACCTGTGCCACTTCGCTAAATATGGATAGTTCAACGTTCTTGACTCATCAAGCAGACACTATATTCAGCTAAATGGTTTACAGGGGACCTGTGTTACATGGATGTGACCTTTAAATCAGCATATTTTGACACACACTATTAAAAAATAATAATAATAAAATAAAATAGTCTATGAACGTACTTCTCAAGGTATAATGATTCAAACTTAATAAATCACTAGCGACGATCATATTATTTGCCATTTGGATGTCACTTGATGTCTTTTGGGATGGGCACCATGTTTTATCTCTACGTTTACATGTAGCCTAAATGTAAGCAAGTGAACAATTTAACACACAGTTTGTTCAATTCCCACCAAACTTGGAACAAATATTTTACCAGATACAAGCTAATAAAAAAAACCTTTGCGATAAGATTTGGGAAACTTACCGTGCAGGGGTCCAGGTTTACTAACAAACCGTCGTTGGGTTGAATTTGTTTCAGCGTTGAAGATATAGCAGTTGCCGTACAGGTAATGATAGAAGTGAGTGAAATCACTGGGAGGATAAAGATATTATTTCCGATCAAGAAAGAACAATCCGAGTTGTGGAGGTGGGGGGGGGGGGGTGAACCCGACAGGTATCTCTGATTTCGGGGTCAAAAAATGCACGTTCGGTAATACCGTAAGCGACCAGTCCTCTCGAACGAAAACAAACTTGTGAAAATTTGGACTGAATTGGATCTTAAAGACAGTGGACACTATTGGTAACTGTCAAAGACTGCTCTTCACAGTTAGTGATGCATAAAATAACAAAGCTGTAAATATTTGGACTCTTTTTTGTGATTAAATTACCTTTAACATTGACCAGTGAGTAGCTTGCATTTCAAACGAAAATAGAAAATAGCTGGTTTACAAATAATAGGTTTATTTGTTTAATCAAAACGGCCCAGAAAAACCTATTAAAAATTACGAACCGGGTCATTCTGTGTCAAATCACCTATTGGGTTAAACCCTACTCTCTTCGAACTTTCTCAAAATTGGTGTATAGGGCAATGATGGCTTAACAAGCTCAAAATAGTTTCGAATCTCGTAGCGCGAGACCGTTTATCGGATGGGGCTTAACAATAATTTGAAATTAATTGAGCTGGTTAAAAGGCTGTGGACACTATTGGTAAATACTCAAAATAATGAGTAGCATAAAACCTTTCTTGATGACGAGTAATTGGGAGAGGTTGATGGTATAAAACATTGTGAGAAACAGCTCTCTCTGAATTGCCATAGTTTTCGAGAAAAAATGTATTTTTTCCCAGAATTTGATTTCGAGACCTCAGGTTTAGAACTTGAGGTCCCGAAGTCAACCATCTAAACACACACAACTTCGTGTGACAGGGGTGTTTGTTTCTTTCACTATTATCTCGCAAGTTTGATGATCGATTGAGCTCAAATTTTCACAGATTAGACATTTTATGCATATGTTGAGATACATATGTTGCAATTACCAATAGTGCCCACTGCCTTTAAGAAAAAAAACAAAATGGTGTTTTATTACCGAGCATGACAAGCCCGTCCCTGGAACACACATCGAAGCAGCATGTCAGAGAGCAAGTGACCTGTCGGGCGTCTGTTATGGTAATTGAGAAGTCCAACCAGTTTGACAGCGTCTGCAATCTTACTAAACTGCTCATCTTCTTCGGTATCTGGGTCAACACTGGGGAGGCCCTGTTAGAAATAAGGATTCAGGAAATTTGTTAGAGACACTGGACACTAATTGGTAATTGTCAAAGACCAGTCTTCTTACTTGGTGTATCTCAACATATGCATACAATTACAAACCTGTAAACAAATTGAGCTCAATTGGTCGTCGAAGTTGCGAGATAATAATAAATAATAAAAAAAAACCTTGTCACACGAAGTTGTGTGCTTTCGGATGCTTGATTTCGAGACCTCATCTAATTATAAGGTCTGGAAATCAAATTCGTGAAAACAAATGCTTCTTTCTCGAAAACTACGTTACTTCAGAGGGAGCCGTTTCTCACATTGTTTAAAATATCAACAGCTCTCCATTACTCGTTACCAAGTACATGTAATTATTGTTTATGCTAAACATTTGTTTGAGTAACAACCAATAGTGTCCACTGCCTTTAAGAACATTAATATTCGGGATAGTAAATAGTTGGTAACACCATGTAGTTGTGATCCCATAATGAGTTGGGATGCTCTGAAAATCAAGAACCGTTGATTTCAATGCCACCCCAACTCATTACAGATTTTCATTACTTGGTGTTTATCGTAATTCCACCATGCAAAGTTTCAAGTCCTACATTAATATTCGGGTAAACATTAGTAAGCTAAAATGTAATAGTTTCAATAATGTGAGGTTATAAAATTCAAGCATTTATCCTCCTGGAAAATCTCAAGGATGGAAAATAATTTACTCTATATTAATAAAAAAAAGGGGTCACGATTCATTCACAAATCTCCCGGGTCGGAATTGACTCGGTTCCGTGTCCCAGGGGGTATTACCCACTTCAAGGTGAGTGTGAACCGGAATCTGAGTCAAAATCAGGCCTGGAATTTCGTCATTAAAGAGGGCGTCACGGCCAGTAAGAAGGGGAACGAGGTTAATTGCCGTCGTGAAATTCAATGCAGGCCTACAAAATGACCCATAAATTGGCTAAACCGGTGCAGAGTCCGAGTGAGAATCCAATTTCTTAAACCAGATTCTTGCACTTTTTAGCCTGACCCGGGTCAGGGCACTGTTCTGACCCAGATTCATAGTACCCTTAGAAGTTATGGTAACACCTTGGAGAGTTTTTATACCCGTTTCTTTGTAACAATGTATTTGACTACAAAACTACCAGGTTGATTTATTCCGTTATGTACGTAATTATTACTCTTTTTAAGCCAATCTGTTTTGATGTGCCATGTTTGAGTCAACGTCAACTGAAGATTCCATTCGGTTTTACCTATATTCACCGATGTGTGTAAGCACTCAGCACTTTCCCAACTTCTGTGAAAACAAAATCTCAGATACTCGGGTGGGATTCGAACCGGCGACCTTCAAGAGCAGTGTCATAACAACTAGACCACCGAGATTACCCGGTGGCTAGAGAGGCAGTTCGAATCCTACGTTTTAGTGGGCACTGCAACGATTTCTAAAAAAAAATTTTACATTTGCATGGGCGACATAGGATTCGAACTTCCTCTCTACCGGGCAATCTCGGTGGTCTAGTTGGCATAACACTGCTCTAGAATTGCAAAGTTCGTGGGTTCGAATCTCACCGAGTAATATGCCTGTGATTTCTTTGTTCACAGTACTCGGGAAAGTACTGAGGTCAGTGCTAACACACAACGGTGTATATGGGTAAAACCCAAATGAATACTCATTATCCCCGATGCAAATTTAACATAAATTTAGATTAGAACAATTTAATAATCACCAGTGTCGGCCGGTTTAAGCTTGGTGGAATACTCCCACCACCATTCACAAGGTCCTCGATATATTCACTCCTGATACCATTCAAGTTGCAGATTGTGACAGCTGGAAATGCTATCATTCTATCGTTCGATATATCAAGTTTAACATCCACATCGTACGAATAATACCTCTCCAACAACCAAGAAGTCTGCCACAAGAACATGGCCAGCCCAAGAACGAATAATCCAGTCCACACCAACCTACGGAATAGATTCGGTGCTCTCTTGATGTTTGGGATCCCATGTGCTCCAGTGTTTTCCAATAGTGAAGCCACGAGACCATGAGCTAGAGTAGTACGCTGGGTTATGTCCTCATTCTGTTCTAAATTATTTGTAGCCATTTGCTTCCTCCCCTGCTCGTACTTTTGAGTATTACCTTCTTCGATCAGGGACTCGCCCCGCTTTATAGACCGTCGAGACGGCATGTTTGACGGGCTAGTGTCGAGTGGCTGGTCGGTCCTCGCAGAGATAGTTGCTGAGTTGTTTAAAACCACTGGTTCGCAACTTGTCAGGCGAAGCTGCTTCTGATCGATACATCAGACACTCGGCTTAAAAGTAAACATATAAACACCTAAGAATTTGACGTATCGATCCGGGTTTCCTTGTGGAAATTAACTCAAGAAATACAAACCATGTTTATAGTGACACACAGCGCCACTATAGCGTCTTGCTTGAGAAATGTTAACCTTTTACACGGTTGTTGTAATCCAGGAAATCGGAGAAAACTGAAGGTTCTTTCACATTTTATGACAAACACACAATACACCCCTTTCCATACTTTAAAGTGTGTACATGTCCGCAGATGGAATTGCTCTGTGATCTCATTGAAATGAGCGATTAATTAACACCACGAAGCAAATCAATTACATGTCCACTTGACATAGCGTCACTAAACATCTTGACACGGTAAATATTTACAATAATAACACCACATTCGTTGTAATCCAGGAGTTCGAAGAAGAATACGTAGTTCTTTCACAATCTATATTAAACATGTACACACCGTACACTCCACATATCCGCATTTAGGATTGCTTTGTGTTCTCATTGAAATAACCTGTTGAAGCGGTGATTCAACTTAAATAATATAACCTTGTCTGTCTTGATGACTGCAGGAAGCGAAGTTTTATCACGACAAAACGTCACACGCGTGTTTGTCCTTCTCCGTAACATGCACATTTGCGCACAACTCATTCACTCTTGGTGCAGTCGTCATCACATTGATTATTTTAAAGCAAAAATGCGTCATAGGGGAACCATTTTCTAAACTCAACGACTCCCATGAAGACGTTCTTGCAAATGAAAAGACGGATTAACATAAGTAGGCCCTACAAGCAGCCGAAATAAACGCCTCTACAATCGTCATCCAAACTCCATCCTTATTATTAGTGACTGGTCGTCTTACGTAATCAGTATAATCAAAATGAAAATTCATTACTTGCTAAATAGTCTTATTGCAAGACGTTTCTCGTTTTCCTTTCGGGCGGTTTGAGGGCTTATAGTCAGGTGCTGTGTATACTCGGGCGGTCGACGCGGGCGCTGTTGGTGAGTTGGTCGCACGAGAAACGTCTGCACCAAGACTAGACTTGCTGGAGAACGAATTCTTTAATGGGGCATATTATATTGATTGTATTGGAACCATTCGTTGCAGGTGGAATTTTGTTATGTTTGTGACGCCGTTTGTGTAGTTGTCTTGAGTAACTGATCAACATGTATTGTGTGTGCCCCGACCCCCAGTTGCTTCAAACACATGGTTGATGTAACCCATATGGGTGTCTGTCACACTTAACAATGCACAAATATTTAGGGTCGCCTCAATAACCACCAATGCCTGTATTCAATTTACAAATTTACAAAGCCAACAAACAGGGTCAGTTTCTTTTTAAAGTTCTATCCAACTCAACTGAAAATAAGAAATAGCTGTTATTTTTTTACAAAAATTCATACTGGGCACTGTAGATTCTTAGTGATAGGGCCGGTGCTTGGAATTCTCAAAACTGTCTTCAATTGACAAAAATTACGATGGCAAAAAAAATATGGTCAAATTTTATTCTATTCATCTCAACTAGGACTGGGAAAGAACCACTAGCGGCTAAATTGGAAAATATGAATGGGAGCTGGACAAACAATGAGAAACATAAAAAAGAGACGAGCTAGTGTATACGATTTCACCTGCACTTACCACCCCCCCCCCCTCCCGTACACATATGCTGCGCCGACGGTAGTCTTGGTGCAAGACGTTTCTCGTTTCCTTTTCACACACACCGCGGCCAATTCACCGACAGCGCGCGCAACGACTCACCTGACTTATAGTCCACTCACCGCCGTAAGTCCACTCACCGCCGGAGCGGTGAGTGGACTATAAGTCAGGTGAGTAGTTGCGCGCGCTGTCGGTGAATTGGCCGCGGTGTGCGTGATATAAGAAAACGAGAAACGTCTTGCACCAAGACTACGCCGATGGTTGTTAGGGAATTCTCAAAACTGTGTTCAATTGACAGACTTTACAAGGCAAACACACAGGGTCAAGTTCTCGACTACAATGAAGGAATAGATGTAATTATAACACCCCTTGCAAGTATTCTGCCTGCTCATTGGTTTAGAGCGCGTCACATGACATGTATTAGTTTTGCTAGACGACGGCCGTGTGATAGTGCGTCGGTTTGCCATGCGCTGGTCCGAAGACTAGCACACGGCTCCGTGCGCTAGTCCGACAGACTAGCACACGGCGTGCAGTACCCAGACGTCCGTTGCGTGTACGAGGATGATAAATTAATAGTCTGTAACCATTTCGGATTGCACGACACTACATGCAACACAGTAAGTAAAAGTGTTTGCAATCTGTATTCGCGTCCGTGGATTGTAGCATTCAGGTTTGTAACTTTATTATAATAGTACAGTATTTAGAAATGTTTTGGGTGTTATAAAACAAATATTGACTGCTTTTGCTCGTGCAATGGTTAAAAACTATGACTCCCTCGGTGATCCCCGGAGCGTTCTATTTTCCCTCGGCTTCGCCTCGGGAAAATAGAACGCTCCGGGATCACCTCGGGAGTCATAGTTTTAACCAATAGCACTCGAAGCAGTTAATATTTGTATACTATCACCAAAAGTAAAGGTGCCAGGAGATTCTGTTCCCCGGAAATTCTGTCCCCCATACGGCGAATTGTCTTACAATTTTTAGAACTTATGATATTGTTTTATAATAATTAAATATATTGCGCCTTTAAAGACAGTGGACACTATTGGTTATTATCAAAGACAAGTCTTCTCACTTGGTGTTTCTAAACATTATGCATAAAAGAACGAACCTGTGAAAATTTGAGCTCAAATGGTCGTCGAAGTTGCGAGATATGAATGAAGTAAACAAACGCCCTTGTCGCACGAATTTGTGTGCTTTTATATGGTTGATTTCGAGACCTCAAATTCTAAACTTGAGGTCTCGAAATCAAATTCGTTGAAAATTACTTCTTTCTCGAAAACTACGTCACTTCAGAGGGAGCCGTTTCTCACAATATTTTATACTATCAACCTCTCCCCATTACTCTTTACCAAGAAAGGTTTTATGCCAATAATTATTTTGAGTAATTACCAATAGTGTCCACTGCCTTTAACATGGACGATCACAAGTGCAAATGTGCAAAAAAGGGAAGACAGCGATGAAGACAAAACTGGTTATCGCGGCCAGTGCACAATCCGCGGCATGGGAGTACGTGGCATACATTCCAACGGTAGGTGACCTACCCAAAATTGAAAAGAAACCTGAAGTTTAGTTGTCTAAAAACACATTTGATTGGCTTTTCAAGTGGCTGAGAGACTTCCAGTATTTCTTGAGTATTTTTTTAACATTCAGCATTTAGCATTGGTTACTCTGGGTGCGTTTAAATAGCTTCCCGGGGTCGACCACGCGGTGCCGTGCCCGTTCGATTGTGCCCCTGGCAAGAATCGAACGATCACACTCGCCCTCTCGTGGTAGTGTCATGTACCTCGGGACAGCCTCAAGTGACCCGTTCTACAAGCAGGGGGCTGACCCGGGTGCGCCCCAGGAATGAAGTCAAAGCTATTCGAACGTACCGGGGGCAAACTGGGGTCGACCCAGGGAAGATAATCGAACGCACCCAATAAGAGTTCGTTTTTATTGTGGTACACCCTGTGGTTCATGGGTGATCTGGAAGTTTTCCAACAGCGCCCAATATCGTTCGATAAAAGAGCGGGGTCGCGATATAGTTGATGAATGATGCTTGATGCTTAATGAATATACATGTCAAATAAGTTCATATTTTTAAAAAATAATGTTTACAAATCGTAACTCCACGTCGGGGCTTGTCATTGCAGACTGGAAACAGAGATTGTTTCCGGGCTAAAAAGTTATCACTATCACAAAACACTTGTAACATAAGAAGCGTTTCCGCAGTAACGCTTCTCATATTGTTTATTCATGAAAGGATTTGTCTTCCTATATGTGAGGATATACACAAATATTTACTCCTAGAGTTTCGGCGATCTTCAAAACGCAACCATCTTCTGAAATAGAATGGTAATACAACTATAATGTATATTATATATACAGGATTAAAACATTCGAACAGTTCAAAAATCAAAAGGTAAACCTTGCCGCTGTTATACCTCACCATAAAAATGAAATAAATGACTTTTCGAGGTATCAGCCTCGTTTTGTAACCTCGTTGATACCTCGAAAAGCCATGCTTCGACCCAGCGGTATTAAGTACTGTTTTGTGCCGTGCGGTACAGTATCTATGCATTTCGTGAATTCAGGGCGGGCAGGTGCTTGCGTAAAGAGCCTTGGACAAGGCTGGAGTGACCAACAAATTTGACATTATACATTTACACTCGTCAGAACTTGAAGTGAGAAAGATTTGAATTGTAGGATATTGAATCAATGACTTCGTCTTAACATTTCAAGAACATTTTTGGTGACCAAAGAGTAATTTATTTCCCCTTATTATGGTGAGAAAAACTTAAATTGATTATCTTTGGTTTTTGGAACGGTTCGAATGTTTTAAAGACACTGGACACTATATTGGTAATTTTCAAAGACCAGTCTTCTCACTTGGTGCATCTCAACATATTGCATAAAATAATAAACCTGTGATAATTTGAGCTCAATTGGTCGTCGAAGTTGCGAAATAACTATGAAAGAAAAAGTACCCTTGTCACACGAAGTGTGATTTTGATACATACAATTCTTATTCTGATGTTTCGAAATCTAATTCTCTGACAAATACTTCTTTCTCGAAAACTTCATTCCTTCGGAAGGAGCCGTTTCTCACAATGTGTTATACTATCTACAACTCTCCATTTCTCGTTACTAAGTAAGGTTTTTTGCCCATAATTATTTTGAGTAGTTACCAATGGTGTCCAGTGTCGTTAATCCTATATGTGTAGATATACGTATTCATGAACATGAGGAAGCCTTTTTGTAAATTTTGGGAAAACACACATCGTTGCATGAAATCAACTCATTTTATTGTAACATAGATTCAAGCAATCGTTTAAATATCAATCAAAGCACAATACTTTCCATGATGAGAAAACAATTATTGATTTTAGTCTCGCTTCGCTACAGTTACCTTTGATAACAAACACTCGGTTGTACACCAAGCCTAAATAAATCAAAGGATTATTAATAAGCCGTTTTGGACAGATATTCCCTGCAGAATTAGTTTGTTCAAAGTAAAATAGTTTAGGGATTAATTGAAAAAAATATATATTTGTAATTACCTAATATCAAACAGTTACAGATTGCTGAAATACACAAACAAGAGATCATACACAATTTTTGTAAGTTTTCAATTCATTTGAAGTTATTTTTTAAACACTAAGTATTAGCTGAAGAATGTTCACACCAACGGCTCAGTGATGACTAGGCATGGCCTCACGGCTGGTAAACAGTTTAACACTATGTTATTATTAAGTTTCCTTTGTTATTGCTGTTCGTTTTGTGTTAAAGACCCACGATAGCCAGCAATACTTATTCATGGCACATTTCTCCCCCCCCCCCCCCCCATGCCACGAAGTAATACCTTAAACCTGTAGGCCACTTTAAAGGTGAAACGTACGAATTTTTGCTTAGTGCAATAAACGGTGATTTGTTACAGGGAAAACTGGATAACATAACCAACACCAAGATATTATTTTGTTACTGCTTGGGCTTATTTTGGGGGAACTATATTGTAATTTGTTTACGTTTTTCTGGCTTAGTAGTTTTCGACTTTTTCCAGTTAAAAATCTATGTTACTACCAACTTTTGCGCCCAATTTTGCATTTTGGTGAGACCTGATTTAGGTTTAATTGCAAAAATGAACTTATAGAAAAAAAATAGCCTCTGTGTTTTGGCGGTGGTGCAGCCCAAACACTAAACTGAGCAATATGCTTCTTCCACTTAGGTACAGCAGTAAGCGGGTTGCAATGCGGAAGGACGGGGAGTGTTCGGGATGACGGGAATAGTGGCACTCATAAACGCAGTTTGGAGGGTTCCATAACATTCGCTTCCTGTGTACCCGTCACAGTCAGTAACCTTTGCATCACGTCCCGCTGCGTTGTACATGCCCCAGTTTCCGTCACTGTAGCCCCTATCTTTAGCGTCTTTCATCTGATCCAGGGAACAAAGCGATGAACCAAAACTCTCACAGTTGGCTTGGGCCGCCGTCCGATCAGTCTTCCCATATCTTTCGTTTGTCAGACAAATACTTCCCGAATGAACTGCAGATTCAATGTACAATACGGGTTTACCACATTATGAAGAGTTTGCATTGAGAGAGTGGTGCCTATGATGACATTAAGTAGCTATACCCTCCCCCTAATGATTTTCCTTGAAATGTTGTATTTGAAATGTCAAGAGTTTGTATGATAATTTTGCACGGATCTGGATACTTAAACAGCCAATAAAAGATGATCTCAAATATAAAGATATTACAGTTTTCTAATAGCTGGAGTCCATAGGAAACAATACAATATATGTAACGAGTCTCTTACCTCACGGTAAAACATGGTAAAAATGTTTTTTACTACAGAACGCTTCTAGCAAAATTTCTGAAAAACGCGAGGTCAAACAAACCTGCGCGACAAAGGAATCGTGACGTCGGTGTGGAAAGTAATGCCCTCAGTTTGCCAAAGCTGGAGAACTGTGTTCACACCCAATTAGGGGAATATCGTAACTGGCGTCAACAGGTCATTATAATAGATAAGCCGTTTTTGACTCTCGGCTGAAAAAGCCGCGCGGCCGGCCGGGTGCATTTTTGACTCGAGTTATTCGTTACTAAATGCAAATTTTGAGAGTAAATGGTTGTTAACCGGTATCTACGATGTCTATTTGACCATAAAAATGTAATAGTTGAAATATTGAGATCATCCTTTATTGGCTCTTTAACGCTGTACTTACGTGTATACGATTTTCCACCTCCATACGAGGCCTTGGAGATGACGTACTTAAACTTGCCCGGACATAGCTGATTAGTGGCAGCTATGGACACTACGGCCAAAACCAGCATCAACTTGAGAAGCATCTGAAATGAAGCGAAATATTCCATGTATATTATATGCACGTTATGTAAATAAGGCTGGATACGGTATCGTTCACCAACAATCAGGGCCTAATTTCTCTGCGCTGCTTAGCGGCCTTTCCATTTCGTAGCACTGCTAACCGTAAGCGCACGAATATGGCGTGCAAACCTTTTCGTGCTTACGTCACACACAAAATGATGTCACAATACAAATTCATGGTGGACGCGCAAATATGGTCGCTTAATTTGTCTGCTAACCTATGAAATACGCTTGCACCTTATTTTTGTTTCTGCTACAGTAAGCACGAAAATTTGCTTATGAAATTGGGCCCTGCAGCCGATTTCACGAAACTTTCTACAACTGTGTACTATACTTGTGCAACGTTTAAGGCGCAATTTGCCCCCTAAATGTTGCGCAAGTGGACTTGCGCAGTTGCGTTGTTTCGTGAAATCGGCTGCAGATCCAATGGTAAGTGGCATGTCATGTTGTTTCTGAACGTCATGTTGTTTCTGAACATCATGTGGTGCGTTCGTTCAGCTTCCCGGGTCGACCCCGGTCTGCCCCCGGTGTCGTGTTTGTGGAGTGGGTCACTTTGGGGGCTGGCCCCGGGTGCTTGACGTCACGATGAGAGCGGTGAGTGATCGTTCGTTTATAGCTCTTGTCAGGGGCTCACCCGAGTGAGCACCGCTGGGTAGACCCAGGGAAGCCAATCAAGTGCTCCCATAGTGGGTGCATTCGTTTAGCTATCCTGGGTCATTCCCGGTCTGCCCCGGTGCGTTCGAATAGCTTTTGACGTCATTCCAGGGGCTCACCCAGGTCAATCCCCAGTGCCCTGCTTGTGAAGTGGGTCACTTGGGGGCTGGCCGCGGGTGCATGACGTCACAACGAAAGCGGTGAGTGAGCGTTCGTTTAGCTCTTGTCATGGGCGGCCTCACCCGAGTGAGCACCGTGGGGTAGACCAGGGAAGCTAATCAAACGCACCCATATACGCCATTTTTACACTACAGGTATTTCCTGGGAAATAGTACTCCCGGGAGTTACCAAATTGGGATACGGTTGGGATACGGTTGCTGGGGTGTTGGTGGGGTTAAAAAGTCCCGGGATTTTCCCGGGAGTTTATTTCCCGGGAAATGGCTCTGTAGTGTGAAAAGGGCTATAGTGTGGGATAGAGAGTTGTGACCTCAGACCAATCATGGAGGAAGGAATAGAAGGAGCTCGAACGAAGGGACTTCAAAAGTCGAACCTGCGGTACCGCGGTTGTTTAACAACACCTCGTAATCACCGACATACCTTATACAGACAATGGGCGACCTGGCGTATGTGTGTTTGCGCGTGCGCACTTGGTTCTTCACTCAACTATGGTGTCGTATGTCGTATGGATATAACACAGAAAAACAACTTTTTTGAGACCTGATACAAATTGTGTACACTTGTGCTCACCAAATCGAAAAACACAATTGAATACCAACCACCCTCGTGTACTAATACCAAAATTTTGAACCACCGCTAGTGCCCGGAAAGTAAAAAAAAAAACATAAAATATGCCATGATGTTTCAGTAAAACACCACAAACGGTATAAATGAAAACGGGTATATTCACAATTCTTGTCTCCAGTGATTCAACTTTACACGAAGGCAACGCACGTTCTGTACAAAGAAATCTAATCCTGCTCGTTAATCGGCCGTCCAGCTGGAGGTCTCCTATCTTTTTCCACTAGTTAGACGGGGGCTATGTCAGGGTATTCTTTTGTTACTCTGCGGTTTTGCGGGTCATTCGAGCTCCTTCTATTCCTTCCTCCATGGCCCAATCAAATCAAAACCCTTATATAGCTTTTAGTCATCCAATGCTATCATTGTACCCAATGGAATCTCTGGATCCGAATAAAAAGCACCTGTCTTTATCCGTGCGGATAAGAAGACAGGGCCCAGTTAATGCAGTACCGTGCCACAGTATTGATAAATCACTGGCTACCATCAAAAGCAGAGTGCTTGCATAAAGAGACTTGGACAATGCTTGCCACTTTTTTATCTTGCTTCACAGAATTTAAGAATATATTATTGTTGAAATGGTCGATTATGTAATGGAGAACAGACAACAAAGGTGTACAATCGTGAGAAGAACGAGCTGTAGGCGTCGAGTACATTGCAATCACGATGCAATCAATGAATTTAATTGGAAGCTAATGCTAGCTGTTGCCCGTCTTGGAAAAATATAATGGATGTTTTTCACTATAGTTTGGGGAATAGACAACGCCCAGCTTGCTTCGAAATTCTGGAGACTAGAGATTAACTGTTCATCTCCCCCCTCTTGCCTTGTTTTCCACGTAACATAATTTTGCTGTTGACATTGGTCCGTTTTGTGTGCGTTTTTTCTAGTAGTATTCCAATATTTGTAAAACCCCAATGGAAATAAATAAGTCTATTTGCTTATCGGTTGTGCAGTTTTTCTTTCATGTGCTTTTCTATTTTACGTCATTGTGTATTACTTAAAGACACTGGACAATATTATTAAACCGTCAAAGATCAGTCTTCTCACTTGGTGTATCACAACATATGCATACAATAACAAACATGTGGAAATTTGAGCCCGATCGCTCGTCGAAGCTGCGGGACGAACACAAAAAAACATTGTCACATGAAGTTGTGTGTTTTCAGACGCTTGATTTTGAAACCTCAAAATTCTAAATCTGAGGTCTCGAAATCAAATATAGTTTTATGCTAATATTTATTTTGAGTAACTACCAATAATGTCCACTGTATCTATAGACATTGGACACACTTGGTAATTGTCTAAGACCAGTTCTCACTTGAAGTTGTGTGCTTTCAGATGCTTGATTTCGATACCTCAAATTCTAAATCTGAGGTCTCGAAATCACATTCGTGTAAAATTACTTCTTTCTCGAAACTTCGTTACATCATTTTTTTTTTTAATAACTATTTTGAGTACCAATAGTGTCGACTGCTTTTAAAGCCATTATACACATTCGGTAAACAGTATTGCAAAGTCCCACACTTTGTGTATCACAACTTATATGTAAAATAACAAACGTGTGAAAATTTAGGCTCAACCGGTCATCGGAGTCGGGAGAAAATAACGGGAAAACCCACTCTTGTTTCCGCACGTTTCGCCGTGTCATGAGTTTAAAAATAAATCCGCAACTCTCGCTATCGGGAATTGATATTGTTTTACTGTTTTCTCAAAAAGTAAAGCATTTCATGGAATAATATTTCAAGAGAAGTCTTTCACCATTACCTTCTGTAAACCCTGTAAACTATCTGTAAATCTGTAAACATTTTTTTTTTTCTCTACCGAAAGTGTATAATGGCTTTAAGAGACCATTCATTTCTGATATATAAAAAGCCTCTGAAGGTTTAAAGGCAGTGGACACTGATACTGATTGGCAATTACTCAAAATAATTATGAGCATAAAAACCTACTTGTGTACGGGGAATGGGGAGAGGTTGATAGTACAAAGCATTGTCAGAAACGGCTTCCTCGGAAGTAACATAGTTTTCGAGAAAAGTCATTTTCCACGACTTTGATTTCGAGACCTCAAGATTTAGAATTTGAAGTTTTGAAATCAAACATCTGAAAGAACACAACTTCGTGTGACAAGGGTGTTTTTTCTTTCATTATTATCTCACAACTCTGACGTACCAATGAACTCAAATTTTCACAGGTTTGTTATTTTATGCATAATTATGTTGAGATACACCAAGTGGGAAGACTGGTCTTTGACAAGTACCGATAGCGTCCATTGTCTTAAAATTTCCTAACTTTTGTCAGTAAGAATATCAACAGAAATAACTCTATGTTGAGATAATACACATTGTTAAACTTCGTATTAAGACACGTCCTTTACTTTGACCTCTGTATTTGATAGGTCAAATCTTGCATTGGCACAAGTCGATTTGGTTATTCAAACCTATTTGTTGACGATGTGTAGGCGTATGTATTGTGTTGTAAAGTTCTTGATACTTAAAGCATACAAGGGCATGGCAAGCCCTCCATTTTGAGAAAATCAAGTAAACAGATAATTATTTGCTATAAATAAGGGACATGATAGGACATAATAACTCAAAACAGGCCTTCGAAACTTTGAAATCAGAAAAAAACACAGTTCACTCGGAATTTATGAAAACAAAACAAGTTTTCGGTTTGGGCTGTTTCGGAATGACCAGTCTCACCTTAAAGACAGTGGACACTATTGGTAATTGTCAAAGACCATTTTCCTCACTTGCTGTTTCTCAACATATGCATAAAAAAACAAACTTGTGAAAATTTGAGCTTAATCAGTCATCAAAGTTGGAAGATAATAATGAAACTCTAAAACTGAGGTTTCGAAATCAAATTCGATGAAAATTTGTTCTTTCTCGAAAACTACGTCACTTTAGAGGGAGCCGTTTCTCACAATGTTTTATATTATAACACCCCTTGCAAGTATTCTGCCTGCTCATTGGTTTAGAGCGCGTCACATGACATGTCTTAGTTTTGCTAGACGACGGCCGTGTGATAGTGCGTCGGTTTGCCATGCGCTAGTCCGAAGACTAGCACACGGCGCCGTGCGCTAGTCCAACAGACTAGCACACGGCGTGCAGTACCCAGACGTCCGTTGCGTGTACGAGGATGATAAATTAATAGTCTGTAACCATTTCGGATTGCACGACACTACATGCAACACAGTAAGTAAAAGTGTTTGCAATCTGTATTCGCGTCGTCCGTGGATTGTAGCATTCAGGTCTGTAACTTAATAATAATAGTACAGTATTTAGAAATGTTTGGGGTGTTATAAAACAAATATTGACTGCTTTTACTCGTGCAATGGTTAAAAACTATGACTCCCTCGGTGATCCCCGGAGCGTTCTATTTTCCCTCGGCTTCGCCTCGGGAAAATAGAACGCTCCGGGGATCACCTCGGGAGTCATAGTTTTAACCATAGCACTCGAAGCAGTCAATATTTGTATACTAGCAACCTCTCCCCATTACTCGTTACAAAGTAAGGTTTTGTGCTATTGTTTTGAGTGATTACCAATAGTGTCCACTGCCTTTAATTAAACACAACACAATATTACATGATATTTTTTATATAAATATGAACATGCGCAGGCCTACCTTGAAATTGATGGAAGTTTAATTTGTATAATTATTGCCGGCGCAATAACGTCTCTCAATCCTGGAAGATTTGACGTACTACCTCAGCGTTGGCTCTGACTTGTTCTGACACCAGGTTCGGACAGAAAATAAGTCCAAGCTCGCACACACCACGTGTGTGCGCCACACCCACACATACATGACTATTCATGTGGGTTTAGTGCCCAGAAACGTGTTCGTTGCCTGTATACGCGGACAACCAATGGAACCACACTACACTATGTTAATTACGGGGTTACATCATCAGATAAAAGGAGCTCAACAATTGAATAAAAAAGCCCTTCATTCACCTATCCATAGAGACCAACCAAAGTATGTAAATAGTTGAAAATAGGACCAAACAACCATTTCTATTGGTCGGTGAATGAGGTGTGACTAGATTTGAGCCAATCAAAGTACTTCAATTTATTATACACCAGGGCCCAATTTCATGACCCTACTTACCGCCGAATTCTGTGCGTACGATCACTATTCCCCGCTTGTGTGCAAGCGTCGAATTTCTGCGCTAGCCATGTAAGCGTATAATGCCTATTGATGTGGAGTACGCACGCGCAGAAGTCAAAAATCGCCGCTAACTCATGAAATACGCTTGCCGTAAGCACAGAATTCCCTGCTTCCGTAAGCCAGAGCCATGAAATTGGGCCCTGTCTCTGCATGCAGACGACCTTTCAAGCAGAACTCGTGTAAAAACGGTCAACCCGCGCGCTACACCCACGTCCGCCTACACCTTTTTCCTTTTGTTCTTTCCTTTGTCCCTGTAGTTAAGAGCCTCCCATAGACTTTGTACACAACATTCCTTGTGGAACACCCCAACCAGTCTTTAGAATTTCCCTATGGAGTCCTTTTATTTTCCCTTTTTTGTTTTGTCCTTGGTCTCCATAAGGTGGGTCCATGGCCTGGACCCATGCCGTAAAGGCTTCACATTCGCATGCTCAACTTTGACAGATTTGCCCCCTAAAACTTGTGTCATTAATCCGCACCTGAAGATGCTGTTAACGCAAATTTCTACTGCTGCTCCAATTTAAAGGCTTTTATTCTTTCCAATTCGTTATGTCTCTTATTGGCCTCAGACTGCACCACAGAGCATCTAGAATGGATATGTTTTCCCCAGCCCGTTAAAAGGCTTCGCATTTTTGCCCAAAACTAATACAAGTTAGAAAACCTCGTTCACTTTTTGTTGTTTTTAATATTTTACAAAAACACAATAAACATACCAACATGATAATCTCTCTTATTGACTTTACTTCGCATCATTTACTACAATTGATTTTGAAGAAAATACATTAATATTATTCAGTTAATTAAAGATGCTATGTCAGATTTTTGGCCGATTTGACCCAAAAATTTTGATTTAAAATTCAATAGGTATTTTGATGGGGGTCGAGAAAGTTACAAGCTTTCATTTGAGCCATTGCTCGAAAAAGTCCGCCAATCATTGGTAGCAGTGAAATAAAGTGCTCAAAATTAGTTTTTGTCGGGATCCCGACAATAATTATATCACGTGACCAATTCTTATGTGTTTTATAAGAAACGTTTTAAATTTTTGTCATGGTTCCTGACCATTAAAAGTAAAAGTTAAACTTTTTTTCGTTAGAGCTGGTGATACTCTTTTCACTTATTCACTCAAAAAAAAATATATTTTTTTTTAATGTTTGGGGCCAAAAATTTGACATAGCATCTTTAATGATACCCAAGATTATTGTTAGACCTATTTGGACAGATTTCCAGACGAGGCATTTTTTCTGAGTAGAAGAATTTGTTAGGGATTAATTGACAAATACTTTAGTTTTTGCTGACATCAAAACGTTAAAACTTTATACTGCAGAAACAAACAAACAAAAGACCATGCACAATGTTGGTAAGTTTTCAATTCAATCCGTTATTTTTGTAACACGGTAAAAACAAATAAGTATACGTGCAAACTAACTCGCATATCGTTTATGATATAATAATAATGTCTTGTTAGGAGACACACGCCTTTTGGCGATAGTCATTTTATTTTTATTTTGTTTTACTTTTATGCTCTCCTGATTATTATCAATTATCAAGAACCAGGCCTCGGCGGGTTTAAACCACTAGTTGAAAACCGATTCAACACACTTTGATTCCCATTCATAAATACCTTTCGGTCAAAAAAATCAACACTTTTGGTCAAAAAGTAAAATAAATGCAAACATTATAATTTGTCTATGATTTATTTCCACACAACACCCCTCCAGCTATGAAATGGTAAGGCCCAGTCAAGGATATCGGGTAAACAACTCCTTATAAGGGAATGCTGTGCGCGTCGCGCGCACAACTGTCTCGGCCGTTGCTCTCGACCAATAGGAATGAAGAAACTGTCTTATAAGAACAGGTGCAAGCTCGCGTGTCACGCCCATGTTTCAAAACTTTTTACTGGTCATAAACAAAGTTTTATACACACCCACGTGACACGCTCTCTACCAATAGGAATAGCGAAACTGTCTAAGGTATTTATGAATAAGGGAATAAAAGGGTAGCGACAAGTTCTTACACGGCCGTTTAAAGCCGGCAGGGTCGAACTGACGTGTGATAAAGACGTTACAACCAACTTTTGCGTCAAAGTTTTGCTGTTGGGTGAGACCTAATTTATGGTTAATGGAAAAACGAAATTATAGAAAAACTAGAGCTTTTGTGTTTGCCGCAAATCGAGAATTATGTTTCTTTCACTTAGCTACAGCAGTAAGCACGTTGCATGTCGTAAGGACGGGGAGTGTTTGGGATGGCGTAAAAAACACCTTTCCCATCATAACATTCGTCTCCTGTGTAGTCGTCACAGCGGGTAACCCTTGCATCACGCCCCTCTATGTTGTACATGCCCCAGCGTGAATCAACGTAGTCGTAAGACAAGGCGTCGATCATCTGCTTCAGGGAACAAAGAGACGAACCAAAACTCTCACAGAAGGCTTGGGCCGACTTGTGATCATTCTTCCCAAATGTGTCTTTTGTCAGACAAATACTTCCTACGGTTGAAACATAAAGAAAAGCATAGTTATGAGATAGTGATGGGTTCCATGGGATTTAATGTGTCAAAGTTGGTCCAAATTCGGCATTCTGTCAGCACTCATGTTATGTGTTTACAACAAGCGCCAAACTAGTCTTGGAATCAAGTCGGTAATTGTTGTGTGGGGATGGTACAAACATCACCCTCGTCCATGTTACCTTCGATCGGTGTATGTATAATCGCACTGTGCCGGTGCACTCGAGGGAGTGCCTTTAATAGCATTAAGTAGCTACATTACGTTTCCTCCAGTGCCCTGCTTGTGGAGTGGGTCACTTAGGGGTGACCCGAGGTGCATGACGTTACCACGAGAGGGCGAGGGTGGTCGTTCGATTAGCTCTTGTCAGGGGCTCACCCGAGTGAGCACCGCGGGATCGACTCAGGGAAGCTAATCGAACACACCCTATAATAATTGTGGCTTCTAATATATAGGGCACATGTCCGTCCCTCAATGACGTTCCAGGCGCTGTAACATAGTATTTCCTGCAAGATGTGAGACTACGTTTGAGTTATGAGACTTAATTTTGACAGCACCCTGTATTATAAGGTGCTGTGGCGCAATTTGCTGCTAATCGGTCCAGGAACACCGGGGCGAACCCCTTCACTTTTGGATAAGTGCACTGGGATCTTTTACATTTATTACATAGCACATGAGACCAACGGCTTAACGTCCCATCCGAAGGACGAAGCAATGGTCAAGTGTCTTGCTTAAGGGCACAAGCAAGTGTCACGGCTGGGGATTCGAACCCACATTAGAAACACCAGAGTTTCAAATTCGGTGCTCTTAACCGCTCGGCCACGACACTTAAACTTCCAAATGATATTGCTTAACATTGCTTAATTTGTATTCGAAATGTAAATAGTTTTTATGATAATTTTGCACTTGGTGGGTACTTTAGGGTACCAGTACATACGCTCATACGATTGTCCCCCATCATATATGGAAGTGTAGATAGTGAAGTCATACTTGCTCGGACATTCAAAAAGGCGGTTCATGGTAGTTGCGGTGGAAATCACGGCCAAAATCAGCACCAACTTGAGGATCATCTGTAACGAAACCATTATCAATAGTAAGTCTATGTTTCGCAAGTTTTACGGATACACATACAGATACCGATACGTCGACACTTTGTGTGTTCATGTGACGCGTATCCGCGACTATCGTTAGTTGCACACACGTTGTTTACGTGTGTCTGTTTTTCAATTAGTAGGGAATAGAATTACAAAAGTAACATTGTTTGCTTCACCTTTTCCTTCCATGTTATTAATTCATGTACTGTGCGTTAAATTTCAGTAAATCAAATAGTGTTGAGTGTTTGTATTGATTTATTATTTTGCTTTCATATAATTGATGAACTGTTCTGAGTCAGTATGAAATACATGTTTTCCTGTTACGACTAATATCAAAGTTTCACTTTGACTGCATCAGACCATGTATAGACTTAGATTGTAATTCGCTACCTCCATGATCAAACACTGTTTCTGCCATCATCATCATCCAATGCCGGTTTAAGGCACCATGGAGGTATACCCCCATGTGGAAGCACTAACCAGCAGAGATTTAAAGACACTGGACACTATTGGTAATTGTCAAAGACCGGTCTTCTCAACATATGCTTAAAATAACAAACCTGTGAAACTTTGAGCTCATTTGGTAGTCGAAGTTGCGAGATAATAATAAAAGAAAAAACGCCTTTGTCACACGAAGTTGTGTGCGTTTAGGTGGTTGAGTTAGAGACCTCAAATTCAAAATCTGAGGTCTCGAAATCAAATTCGTGGAAAATTACTTCTTTCTCAAAAACTATATCACTTCAGAGGGAGCCGTTTCTCACAATGTTTTTTACTACCAACTGCTTTCTCCAATGCTCGTTATACCGAGTAAGGTTTTATGCTAATAATTAATTTGAGTAATTACCAATAACTGTCCCACTGCCTTAACGACTGCTGAATGCGAAAGGTTGGTGAAACGGAGCGGTATCTACTACACGTATATCCGAACAAACAAACATTAAACAAACAAACAAACAAACAAACAAACAAACAAACAAACAAACAAACAAACAAACAAACAAACAAACAAACAAACAAACAAACAAACAAACAAACAACCCAGTCAAAATCGAAAGAAAATACCTATAAAGCTGAAGGCATTATTGTTTGTAAAAAAAAGTCGAAGTAGCAGTAAACTGACGTCCCCAGTCTGATGGGGAGATTAAGTTGTATCTAAACTCATCCAACTGTTAGGAAAAAGTCCTTGGATGATGTATCGCCTCGAATCAGAAAAGGAGTGGGTCAAGAACCCCCTGCTTTGAATCAATACTGCACTACTTGCTAAGCTGTATACTATGGGGTCGATGCATGGTTTTTCAACCTCGGACAACGAAGCTGAAACTGGGCCCATTGTTAATCTACTACTAGCCACCACTTGCCTGCACCATTGATATCCCGATTGTGGAGTTTGTGTGCAGACCGAACAGATACAGAACTGTTTCGGCTTCGTTTTCTGCTACGTTCTACAAGATTGAAAAACCATGTTCGACCCCGTGACGTGATACTGCAATTAAAAGTATTGTGATTCATGCCTTGGTGAATCAAAGCGGGGTACTTGCAAAAAGACCCTTGGACCATTTTTGGACAATGCTATCCACTGCTTTATCTTGCTTCACTGAATTTAAGAATGAATTAGTTACGGTTGAATTTACTTGGCACTTGCCCATCTTTTGCGAATGTATTGCATGGTTATTGTTGAAATGACCGATTATTTAGCAGTTGCTGTTGCCCATCTTCGGAGAGTATAATGGATGTTTTTACAAGATTTTCGGAAAAAGACCACAGCAGCTTGCTTGGCAGTCTGTTTGTTCGAAATTCAGGAGACTATACGAACTATTCGTCTCTCTTCTCTTGCCTTGTTTTCAATAGCTCATCTTTTTGCTTTTGACATAGGTCCGTCTGTTTTTTTTTTTCTTTCTTTCTTTTTTATACAAATTATATTCCTTTATGTTTCTAAAAACCTAAGTTTTTATGCAGTTTTTCTTTCATGTGCTGTTCTATTTTGGGTTTTTGATGACACTGTTTAACTTAGATTACCATTCATTTCTGTATACATAAAAACAAAATACCTGGTTAGTTTCTTTAAACGTTGTCAGAAATAACATGAAATGGTAAATTTATTTGAATGGGCTGATGCACTTCGTTGACATAATACACACTGGTAAACATCTTATCCAGATCTTTACTTTGACCTCTTTATGAGAAAAACAAACTCCCTGCGGTCGCTTTGGGTTACGAGGTAATAATAAAAGAAAGAAACCCATGTCGCGCCAAGTTATGCGCTTTCAGATGCTTGATTTCGAGACCTGAAAATATCATTCTAATTTTCGAAATCAAATTCGTGAAAAATTACTTCTTTCTTGAACTACATTTACTTCAGAAGGAGCCGTTTCTCACAATGTTTTATACTATTAATATCTCTCCATTACTCGTTACCAAGAAATAAAAGGCTTTATGCTTATAATTGTTTTGAGTAATCACCAATAGTATCCGCTGCCTGCTTTAAACATCGTATTGATATTTACTTGGATACGAGGGCTGGCAATACAGTCCAGCCCTTCATTCTAAAATATATATATATTTTATATATATTTAAAATAAAAAACAAGTAAACAAGCAGTTTGCATTATTCAATAAGGGATGAAAGTGTTAAACAGAGGCCGAGATAGGACATGATATTTTCAAAAACATGCAATTGATATTTTGAAATGCAAAATAAAAAATCATTTTTCTCAGAAATTATCTAATAAAAAAAAAAATATTTTTTCAGGTGGGGCTGTTTCGGAAGGGACGTATCAGAGTCGAACCCTTACAAACATTAACAACATCAATTTAATAAAGGGCAATATAACATGAGATCGTTTATATGAATACAAACATACCTTGAAATTGATGAAAGTTTTATTTTTGGCCCGCTGATGATAATTATACCCTCTCTCGCTCGATCTAGAAGATTTGATGTGATACCTCGGCGCTGACTCTGTCTTGGTTTGAAGCCATATGGAAAACTTTGACCCAGTGTCGATCAGAAGCATAAGCTCTCACACACAACGTGTGTGCACCCGCCTCAGACATACATGAATATACATGGGGGTTAATTCCCATCAGTACATGTACAGTTTTTAAAACGTTTGCCTTACCCTGGACGGCCCCTGCCAACAAAGAATTATGTCCGAAGATTTAAAATAAATAAATAAATAAATAAATGGAACCAGACCAGATGAAAGGAGCTCGAATTGGAACGAACAGTGTATGCGTTCGCTTAGCTTCCCTGGTTCGACCCCGCGGTGCTCACTCGGGCGACGGCCCCGTGGTGCTCATCCTCCGGGTGAGCCCCGAACATGAGCTGATTGAACGATCACACTCGCCCTCTCGTGGTAACCATGATGCACCTCGGGTCACCTCTAAGTGACCCACTCCATAAGCAGCCCCTGGTTTGACGTCGAAACTATTCGAAAGCACCGGGGGCACACCGGAGTCAACCCAGGGAAGCTTAACGAACGCACCCATTGTTGCCGTTCAAGTAAGCGAACCCTGGGAAAACCGAGTTGACCTCCATTGGATTTTACACATTTAAATGTTTACATTTCTGCTCGAAAGTAATGCAGTTTAGAAAACCTTCGACACTTTTGTTATGAACTAAAACACAATACCAACATGATTTTTATTTTATTTTTTATTTTAGTCTCGCATCATTCAATTTTGTGATTTGTATAGGGAAAACTGGTTGACAACAACAACAACAACAACAACAACAACAACTATGTTTTATTACAAGGTTACTGTTGGGGGAGCTATTGTCAGTTTATTTCCTTTTTCGAGTCATGTATTTATTGTATAGTTCATTTCAACTACAGCAGGAGAGGGTTGGAATTTGTATTAACTGAAGGCTCATGAAATGTTATCAACACGGACACGCATCTAACAATAGCAAAGCACCGATTATCTTAATTTGATTCCATCATTTACAGTACAAATTCATCTTATGAATGTTCAAACCTAATCCCGGCCGAAATTCGCCGGGAAACCTGGCTGTAAAACAAGTTGTGTTTTTGTTATTGATCAAAGAGTAATAATGTGCGAAAACAACTTGTCGGAACATAGGGGTGTCGGAACATAGGGGTGTCGGAACATAGGGGTGTCGGAATATAGGGCTGTCGGAACATAGGGGTGTCGGAATATAGGGTGCGTTCGTTTAGCTCCCCTGGGTCGACCCCGGTGTGTGGCGGTTTTTTTTTCCTGGACGAACGTGGGTAATTATCTGTACACTTTCGTCCTGGGAGAAAAAAACGCCACACGACGGGGTCGACCCAGGGAAGCTAAACGAACGCACCCATAGGTTAAGTTGTCGGAACATAGGGGTGTCGGAACATATGGGTGTCGGAATATTGGGCTGTCGGAACATAGGGGAGTCGGAACATAGGCTGAATTGTCGGAACATAGGGGTGTCGGAACATAGGGGTGTCGGAATATAGGTGTGCGACCCGTTATACATGCCCCAGCGTGGGTTAGTGTAGTGATTAGCCATGGCGTCTTTCGTCTACCTCAGGGTGCAAAGCGACGAACCAAAATTCGCACAGTTCGATATTATATTTGATTGGGGTGCGTTGAAGGCGGCCATCAGAGTTTCCCGAGATGGCGTCGGCTGAAGACAACGTCTCGCTCAACGACTTAGATTACTAAACTCTTTTCACTGACCATACGGCAGCCATGGTACGCCAGATAAGCAATATCCAGAACGAGCTCCAGGAACTCAAACATTGTCAACACAGAAACACCGATCCACAATCCAACGTTGCCACCCAGATCGCCCAGCAGTGAAGTAACCTGCCATGAATAATAGACATGCACGCAAATTGAAATAAGCGCCAAAATATGTGATAACTTGTAAACAGAGGGCGCTACACAGAGATGCTATATGGGAACTTGCCGTATCCGTTTATAGCCGTAAATTCGGATACCGCTGCAAGAAGCCTTCAACGTAGTGCGGAAGCAGCCATAACGACTTTCAAAACGCTACCCCATACATGTGCAATTTTGAATCCCAGTCAGATTATTCGTTCACTAACTATTGTCAATCCCAACATATGCATAAGATAACTGTGATTATAACACACCTCTTGCTTGTTCTGTATTCTGGTTGGCTGAAACACGGTCACGTGGGATGAACTAATATAGGCTAGTGAACGCGCGCGCGTGTTTTGCCGGGAATAGTACCAGAGCGGGCACTAGTCTTTGCAAATAGTGCCCGCGGTAACACCGCCCTCTCTTGACTTGAACCGTGAACAGCAACTACAAAACTCCTTTTTTCTGTTCTTATTTGACATTTAAAACCGAGCTGTATTATAAAACACATTATTGACTGGCATTATTCGGTAACTAGTGGACGTCTATTCCCCCTCGGGCCTGTGAGTGACCAGTCCTCTTCTGGTCACCCAAAGTCCCTCGTGGGAATAGACGTATACTAGTTACCTCGTTGCCAGTCAATATGTGTATAATATTTTGGACTAAATTAGTCTTCGAAGATGTAAGAACATAATGGGTTTTTTCTTTAGATGCGTGAGGAAGGCTTCATGCCCAAGTTTATTTTTTCAGATTAAAAAAAAACACGTAAGTGCAGACGGGGTTATTTCTTGCATTGTTTTATAATGTCAATGGCTCTCCGTCCAGTGCCAAATTGAAGTTTTGGCGCCACATTGGCAAAATATTATCGAAACTAACATACTCAAATCAATTAACATAAAGAACATTTATTTCCTATTTCGCACGTGGAGGCATCATCCTAAAAGCCGAGACTTGTGAAGTATGTGCCCGTTAAAACTTTACAAAACAAACCAGGGTAAACAACACTAAATTGAAAAATAATTATTATAATTAATAACTACCACGGAACACAACATACAGAAAGGTTAAACCATACTCACATCATATGCTGGGTCTTGGTAAATATCTTCATATTCAAGTTGATCGAAGTACACGTTCACTCGAAGTAAGTTTTCTCTTTAAAAAAAACACCCGATATAAACAAAAAATATGCAAAAACGGGGAGAATAAAACAATGTATGTAGGGAGACCCTCAATAGTTTATGAAAGCTTTAAATAATAAGCTAAGTATAATGTAAAGGAGCATTACACAATTTGTTTTTGATAATAAAACAGTTGCTGGCAAGGAAGCATTTTATATATACCACCTTAAAGACCTGCATGAACGAAAATGTCAAGTCGTGAACTTTGCTGAATTCCACTTAAAATGTTTTCGATGAATAAGGAAATCGAGTCATATGATTATAAATAGGTTTCAATTGTGTAAAAAAACAATCATTTTGTATGCCCTTGTCCAGAGCTTTTCAATGAGATTTGCGAAAAGCCCCGTTACGTAATCACTCTCAAAACGTCATTAGTAGATAAAGCCGCTTTGTTGCAGCGTGGATGTATAACAAAGCAAACTCCCACAAATGACGTCAGCGGCATTGTCCTTTGACGCCCGCTCTCATCAGCAGAAGTGTTTTTAGTTTTTCAAAAAACCTTTAGGTGAGGGCCTGATTTTTTAATCGACTATTAAGAAAAGTTCAGAAGTGTACACATATCAAAATTACATTAAAATGGTGAACAAGTGCATTATAATCAAGTAAAAATACCATTTCTGTTGAAAACATTCCGCTCAGGTAGCTGTTTAAATATAAAAACTGACCAACCTGTAGAAGTTTGAGATCGATCGAGAAAAGAGTGAAAACCAGTTACACATTTTTTAGGATCTCGATTAAAAAAAAATTAAATAAAAACCCTTACTGAGCGATAAATCTGTGATCTTAGTCGAATGCTTTTCTTACAAATTTTGTAATGCCCCTTTGAGTCCATAGTAAAAATTTACACAACTCAAAGCAGTCAATGTTTTGGCGGGCCAACTGTATAGACTGACAAACTTACTCCACGAATTTGTCTTCTTTTTCAATAAGGCTGCGTGAATTATTCATTCGGTCCCATATTTTCCAAGTCAGTGTGTCCTGTAAAAAGAAATCGGAACGAAACTTGCTTTTGCTGACAATGACTCAATATTGTAACTTCAACATTACAAAAATAAGGCCACATAATATTGCATGCATGAAACAAAATTTAGTATTAATATCAGCGATGTATTTTTTGCAAAGCCCGTATAAAGGGACAAAGTTAAGTTATAATTGCTTCGCTTGAAATATCATTTCGTTCCTCTAAATAGTGTTTCGGTCCCCGAAAATAGTATTTGGTTCCCTAAAAATGCTACCCGAGAGAGAATGAAACTATACACTATTTCACGGGAACGAAACAAAAAATGAATGTATTGAATGTATTTTTGAGAGAACTAAATAGCGGAAGGTTCTGGCTAAGGTTGATAAAGTTTTTCCATCGTCCGAGTAATTTGGTGGAGCTATATATAGTAGTCCAAGAAATGCACTGACTCTGTGATCCAGTGGCGACTCTATAAATGAAACGAGGGAGGGTTGCCACCCCTACCTCTTTTTAACAACTTCCCACAAATACACCCTCATCCAGAAACACCAAGTTAGAGTCTGTCGCACCCACTAACACTGTTAGCAAGACATGAAACTTGTTGACGTACCTTATATAAACGGCTGGGCCATACAGAACTGCTGACAACTTTATCAAATATCACCTCACTAAAAATATTAAATAATCAAAACAAAAACAAAAAAAAAACAAATCAACACAAGATTGGGCACAGATGGCTCAGAGCGAAAAACAAAGTCAAAACACCGCTTGATTTATTTACTTCAGTTAATCAAAATGCCATGAATTTGGACTATACTATCGTATGGACCTTTATCGTATGACCTTCATGGTGCAACCATCTTGAATTAACCCCATTGATATAAATTTAACCAAACCTAGGCTGGAGGAACAAAAAATTCCTATTTGCAAAACTATTATTCGCATTCATTATTGTTATTCGATACGACGAACATGGCCAACATGAAGGCAGCTTGATCAAGGTATGTAACACTGCTGTTAATGTATCATTCATT
The DNA here is from genome assembly GCF_032118995.1 of Asterias amurensis. Classification (NCBI taxonomy): domain Eukaryota; kingdom Metazoa; phylum Echinodermata; class Asteroidea; order Forcipulatida; family Asteriidae; genus Asterias; species Asterias amurensis. The sequence goes on from NC_092656.1 coordinate 13,013,711, forward strand.
TCAAAGGGGTGGGGGTGGGGGGGGGGGTGGCTCGGATACCATTTTGTGTTTTAAGTTTCCGAGTGTTATAGTGTTAAACTAACCTGCACTCCATTTGACAATAAGAGCAGTTCAAAGTTCCATCTGCGTAACTTGTTTCAATACTTTCGATGCACATTCCTGTTGAATAATTATTGTAACATTGCAAAAATGTAGGTGTCAAAATTAATTATGCATTATGGGTGTTGTTACTTAACGGCACGTATAGCAGGTCAAAGACCAGAGTCTTATCACTTGGTGTATCTCAATATGCACAAAATTACGAACCTGTGAAAAAACACCCTTGTCATACATGCTGTGTGTTTTCAGATGCTTGAATGACCTCAGCTGACTGGTCTCGAATTCAATTAAAATATTTTAGTGAGAAATTACTTCTTTCTCAAAAACTACGTCACTTCAGATGAAGCATTTTTTCGCAATGTTGTACACTATCAACAGCTCTCCATTGCTCGTTATACCATGTAAGTTGTTATGTTTCCAACAATTGTTTTGAGTAATTACCAATAGTGTCCAGTGCCTTTAAGGACAGTGGACACTATTGGTAATTATTGTCTAAAATTTGTCTTCACAGTTAGTGTATCTCAACGTATGCAAAAAATAACAAACCTGTGAAAATTTGAGCTCAATCGGTCGTCGAAGTTGCGAGATAATAATGAAAGAAAAAACACCCTAAAACACCCTTGTCACATGAAGTTGTGTGCTATCTGCTGCTTGATTTCGAGACCTCTAAACCCGAGGTCTCGACATCAAATTCGTGGAAAATTACTTCTTTCTCGAAAACTACGTTACTTCAGAGGGAGCTATCAACCTCTCCCCATTACTTGTAATCAAGAAAAATTATATGATGATCATTATTTTGAGTAATTACCAATAGTTTCCACTGCCTTTAAATAATAACAAACAAGAGTCGAAGTTCACACCATGGGCATGCTACTAAAAGTAAAACGTATACACACCATTTATCGTAGTGTTACAAGCCAGTAAACTATCGTCGTATCGATATCTCACATCGGCACAATGACATTTCTCCAAAACCTCTTTGAAGTAGCAGTCTTTTAAACAAGCCTAATATGAAACCAAGAAAACGATTATTTCTTCAGTTACCAAAATAAATTACCTCAGTCTTGATAATTGGAACAAAAAAGAAAGAAGTCGATTAGCTTCGAACCTGCGACACCCAGATTCGCCTGTCGGTGTTATTACCAACTATGCTCTCTAGCTATGTTGGCGGTTTCCTTATTTCCCTAATGAATTTTTCGAGTTGCCAGTCAGAAGCCATTCAACTTATAAACTATTCAAATCATGTAAAATTCGCCAAGTCAGATTCCATCTTGTGATTAACCACTTAACTCTTCTAATTAAAAAAAATTCCCTTACTATTCATAGTAATTAATCATCGATTTTAAAGGGTATGATCGTGTCTTTTTAACATTCGCATACTGATACAATTTTAAGTTAGGGTTTTGAAAAAGGGTTGAAAATTGTAATCAATTTGCGGGGCATGCAATCAACATGGGCATTGTTTTGTAATTCAAAATGGCTGCTCGAACATCGTGATGTAATCTGGTGTGGAGAGGGATCCATGGCAACGTGGCCACAAAATACTGTGCGTTTATTGATGATATCGATTACCCTAGTATGTCATGTATGGAATAATGAACCGATTTAAAAGGCTTGTATGTTTTTGGCGAGAGATTTTTAGTTTTTGATACGCCTATAAGGTTTGTTATAAGGAGGCAATCAGCGTTGCTTTATTGTTCAACATTAAAGGCACTGGGCACGTTTGGTAATTACTCAACATATTTTTTCTCACTCAAATATGTGAATATGCAAGAGATTTGAGACTGAAGCCTTTTCAAGCATCTGAAAGCACACATAATTGGAAAATAATAGTGGTTTTCTTTCCATTATTCTCTTGCACCTTCGATGACACATTGAGCTTAAAATGTTGCAGGTTTGTATGTTATGCATATGTTGAGATACACCAAGTGCCTTTGATTAACAATATCATTATCACCAAACGTGTCCAGTGCCTCTACGATATTGCATCTTCGACTATGATTAAAAGGTATAGCCTTGATTAGGTATTTTATGTGAGGGTGAATCCATACTTTCCGGATTCAATCAGTCGATAAATAGACAATCTTACCTTCTGGGTATAATGGATGTGATTAAATTCAGTTTTAAAGATGTTTCTCTCCTGGAAAACACGTTGGCAGTCACCGTAAGGAGATGGTAGCCTCTGTACAAAACTCTGTTAGGCAACAAATATAAAGAAAAAACTTCTGTAAATATTGTATTCTGTTTCTCGAGCTTAAAGGCATGGTATATATGCTCAACAAATAAGTGATAACAAAGGTGTACTGGTGAAGTGCACTCTGTAGAGCTGTTGATATTATACAACACCCATTATAGAAACCACCCCTTTAAAGTAATATAGTTTTAGAAAAAAAAAGAGTTAATTTTCACCCCTAAATGTGAACCTACGAAATGCTTCGGGCACGGAACATTCCTCGGGAATTTAGAAGCATAACAACTATTCTTTGCATTTACTTGTTAAATGTTGGGATACACTAATTAGGGATACTAATACCAAAACCAATTAAATCTAATAATTAGATTATTAAAGACACTGGACACTATTGGTTATTGTCAAAGACCAGTCTCCTCACTTGGCGTATTTCAACATAATGTATGCATAACATAACAAACCTGTGAAAATGTGAGCTCAATCGGTCGAAGTTGCGAGATAATAATGAAAGAAAAAACACCATTGTCACACGAAGTTGTGTGCTTTCATATGCTTGATTATGAGACCTTAAATTCTAAATCTGAGGTCTCGAAATCAAATTTGTAAAAAATGCTTCTTTCTCGCAAACTACGTTACTTCAGAGAGAGCCGATTTTTCTCACAATGTTTTATACTATCAACAGCTCCCCATTACTCGTTACCAAGTAAGGTTTTATACTAATAAGTATTTTGAGTTTTACCAATAGTGTCCACTGCCTTTAACACACGTGCAGTTACACATTACGAACACAACAACAAAATGCGGATGGACGTATTGCCGCCATACGAAGACAAACAACTTCTCTGATCATGTACATACAATAACATCGTGTACGTACATAAATCCATTGTACATAAACTCTCAGTGAGACTAATATCATGTGCGTGAAATTGTTTTACTCATTGTTAAAAAAACTACGACACCTCAGTTAGTAATATTTTAAGGGAAGCTTTCTACCATCATTATCTTTGAAGCATGTTTGTAGTGTAAATATATTGGAGTTTTGTTGTACCCGTTTAGTAGGTCTGGATGCAGGCAACCTTGTGGCTATGGTACATGTATTATTATTGGTGGTAGAGAAGGCTCGGCCTGCTCTTCCTCCCTATCAATAAACCCAGCCAATTAACTTTTATTCGAGCCCAATTATTCATGAATAATAAAATTGCTGGAGCGTTGATACTTGCGTCTGTCATTATGGACCAATATAATTAAAGTCTTTGTTATCTCAAATCGAGGTTTAAAGGCAGTGGCCACTATTGGTAATTACTCAAAATAATGATTAGCATAAAACCTTACGTGGTGACAAGTAATGGGGAGAGGTTGATAGTATTAAACCTTTTGAGAAACGGCTCCCTCTGAAGTGACATAGTTTTCGAGAAAGAAGTAATTTTCCATAAATTTTATTTCAAGACCTCAAGTTTAGAATTTGAGGTCCCGAAATCAAGCATCTGAAAACACACAACTTCGTATTCATATCTCGCAACTTCGACGACCAATATTGAGCTCAAATTTTCACATGTTTGTTATTTTATACATAATGTTGAGTGAGATACACCAAGTGAGGGGACTGGTCTTTGACAGTTACCAATGTAGTGTCCACTGTCAATAACTATTTCGATCAAACGACCATCGTTTAGTGCGCAAGTCGTCCATCATAAAGGTTGAATGCGGTTTCAAACAATCATGCACACCATGCCACACGCATATCGCGTTCCCGACTCCCTCGTATGGTGGCCCTGAAGGGACATCGCATAACGCAAACGTGTGCGCACACGTTTGCAATGTCGTGAAACAAATCGCGAATATATGCGCACACGTATACAATATCGTGAAACAGTTCACAAATATGTGCGCACACGTATGCAATGTCGTGAAACAATTCACGAATATGTGCGCACACGTATGCAATGTCGTGAAACAATTCGCGAATATGTGCGCACACGTATGCAATGTCGTGAAACAATTCGCGAATATGTGCGCACACGTCGGCAATGTCGTGAAACAAATCGCGAATATGTGCGCACACGTATGCAATCTAGTGAACCAAATCGTGAATATGTGCGCACACGAATGCGATTTGTTTTGCAATGTCGTGAATTTTATTGCATACCATGTTGCATACCATTAGGATGATGTCATAGTTGTGGATAATTTGTTACCGATCTAGGGAGTACTGTGGCGCTACAGCTAACAGGCTCCCTCTGTAGAGCATTGTATACCCAGGAACTTGGCACCAGGCCAAGGAAGACCACCCGCCTCGCTTGCCTCACAACAAAGACTACTGCTGCAATGACTACCGCTTATCTCACTGTTGGAAAGAAACCCCCCAGATCATTAGACATTTTATTCAAAGGTATGCAACATGGTATGCAATAAAATTCACGACATCGTAAATAATATTCGCAGACGTGTGCGCACATATTCGCGAATTGTTTCACGACATTGCATACGTGTGCGCACATATTTGCGAATTGTTTCACGACATTGCATACGTATGCGCACACGTTTGCGATATGCGATATCCCTCCAAGGCCACCATACCCTCGTTTATCATACACTGTTGTTTATTTATCAGTTTGCTGGTGCATTGTCAGTGTCCCGTTCGGTGTCATTTCTTGGCGCACCATTTCTCGGCGCACGTGTGTTTTTTATGCAACTTATCAGTATGCAGACTCGACTCTGTTGGTATAGTCGCTTCATCTTGTGACAACATTTTTTTGCGATTGATTTAAAAAACTCAAAAGCCCCCTCTTCCTTTTCTCGTAAAACTTTGGTGTTGTTTTGTAATTGGCTGAAGACACTAGTGGATAAAGGGAATCTTATTCTCGAGTGATTGTGTTAATACTGTGTATGCTGAATGTTCATGTTTGCCTCAAATTTCCTGCTTTTATATTTGCCTCGTGCGAAGTGGCCTCGACACACCATACATCACAAGGAAGTGCTAACAAAGTCACTTCAAACTTTTTCCCAGCACTCATTTTCTAAATTATTAACAGTAACTTGACCGAGTTGTTTAGAGCATCATATTCAAGTTATTGTGGTTATTAGTTATCGGAGTGTGGGTGGTAGAGGCTGATGTCGTGTATGAAAAGGGCACTGGAGCGTCACACAGCAGCTCAGTGCTGCATACTCCCCCCCCCCCCACCCCCACCCCCCCCCCCCTCACTCAGACAGGGAGCCGAAAACCGTTACACTATGGAACAAATAAAACCGCATTGAGACGTATAGCTCGGTTTATAAATATTATTATATAATAATAAACTTACTTTATGAACTCCAATGAATGTTTCCCGCCCTGGTGAAGTGTTTGTTCCTTTGTCCTCGGGGAATGGCATGCTAGATTGGTTGTGGATGCTGATCCGAACTCCAGCACCATTCTCCAAATCCGGTATGTACTGATGTTGCTCAATTAACAACTCCATCGACAGACCTGTAAAATAATGGCATTGAGTATCGAGGAAGTTTTGAACTGTAATTCAAGGAACACGTTGCCTTGGATCGGACGAGTTTTTAACCGTTTGTTATAAAAAGCATATGGTTGGAAAGATGTTTTAAAAGTAGAATACAATGATCCACACAAGTTTGCCTCGAAATTGCGTGGTTTTACTTTTACGTCGCGAACTAACCCGGTCGGCCATTTATGGGAGTCAAAAATTTGACTCCCATAAATAGCCGACTGTGTTAGTCGACGAGGTCAAAGAAAAACCGTACAATTTCGAGGCATGTTTGTGTGGAACACTGTATTCTACTTTTACAGCATCTTTCTAACCATATCGATTTTATAAAAAACGCTTTTCAAAGACCAACTCGACCGATCCAAGGCAACGTGTTCCTTTAAGGGTTGAGGATAGGGCTTGTCATAGGATATGGTTAGGGCATATCTGTCCTTACTCTATGGTTAGGGTTATGTTTAGGGTTTGGGTTAGGGTTATCAAGGGTTAGGGTCAGGGTAGCCCTATATAGGACTCTTTCTCTGTACACAGGAACAGTAGTACAAAACGAACGTGTAAGGCCGCCAGGGCTAGGGTCAGGGTTGTGGTTTTGAATTAGGGTTTGATTTACAGCTAGGGTCGGGGTTAGGGTTCACTGTTAGGGTTAGGGTTAGGGTTAGGGCTAGAGTTAGGTTTGGGTTTAGAGTTACAGTAAGGGTGGGCTGGTTATTTCATACCAAATGTTGCAGTTTTTTCAAATCAATTATCACATTGTAGGACGGGGTGTTGTCAAGTGAAGAATGTGGATAAGATTTGCATTATAGATTAACATTTTTTCTACTCTACTCTACCATAAAAACAGTATGTTGCTAAGTATTTCCATAAACTTCACCGGAGGGTAGTATTGGTGTATTCGCATAATCATTGATCTTGTGCCCACATAACACACTTTGCATTACCGTGATAAATGAAACAAAACTGGCGCACATTTTTTTTTCAAAATCTCGGCTTTGGCGCCGTCTTTTGGGTTCTTACATAATTTTTTAGGTGGGTACATTGTGGGTGGTGTTGCCAACATCAAGCGGAGTCTGGAGCCGGAAACGGAACTTTCATTCATAATTGGTTTATTATTTTAAAATCAAATTCCATGGCGACCGGAGGTCGAATTACAGGAAAATTTACACCGATTAAAAAATAAGAAAACATCACACTATTTCACATTATTTAAGAAATATTATGGAAAGACAAATATTTACAATGTATAAAATAAATTGTTCTAAAAGTTGCGGAAAAAAAAACCCGGATAAAAAATATTGTTGGCACAGTCAAAGGGCGCATAAAAAGCTGCATTCTATTGCAATTCAGTTGTTAAAAAGGCGTGTGAGGTGAGGGAGAGGGCTCTTTCTATAGCGCTCTACCGCTAGTAGCCGAGGTTTGGTGGAGGGGACGTACCGAGAAAGGAAATCTTTTCAGCATGATTGGACAGATCGTGTTTGGTGTGTATGATGTAGTGAAGCTAACTTACCATAGTTTGGTCCAGATTTAGTGACATTCAGTTTGGGTGTGCTCTCTCGTCCAGAGTTGAAAGTAAAACAATTACCATAGCGGTAGTTGTAGAACATTGTAAAGTTCCTGTCAATGAAGCACAGCAGTAAACAACTGTTGTTCCCTAAACCTTTGAAGAGATACACTTATAAACTGTACATACAGTTTGTAAGGATATAAGGCCGGATCCGAACTGGCAGCTTCGGCCACGGCTACGTCCGGATCGCCGCGTCATCATGCACTCAAGTATAGGACGCCCTTAGCAACATCCCTGGCAACGGTCGTAGCCGCAGCCGTAGCCACCATTTCGGACACGGCCTAACATTTTACCTTCGAGAGGTTTCACCACTACTGAGCCTCTAAAGGGACTGTTAAACAAAAAATATTAAAAAGGTTTCAATCAAATCTGAACATATTTCGTTGGTACAAAACAGTACTTCAAGGGAATTAAATAATATCTCAATTTAAAAAAAAAAAAAGTCAAAAGAGTTGTGTTACCTTTTCAATAAAGCATCTTAACTTGTTCCTTTTGGGGCTTCGTATACCACAAACCAAATCAATCCATGTTCATAAACCAATGTGTGCATTTGTGCTAACAAAAATTGTGCATATTATATTCAACATACCTTTCGGTTGAAAACCAACGGGATAGGCACCAACATTTCAACAAAAAAGTTCATTGACATTGTGGAGGGCAAACGCCCTCTCGTGAGCTTACGCATTTATGATTCGTAAAAGTGAGGTCATCGATAACAAACTTGTATCAGTTACATGGTAAGAGCCCGAGGTTTAAGATTTTACCCCGTGTTCGATTGAGTTGTTATTTTGAGGGTTGTTTTAGTTAGTTGAGTCGGTTAGGGTTAAGGTCAGAATGGTTCGTTAGTAGAGTTGAGGTTGATTAACTGCAGTAAGGGTTGATTAGGGTTATAGCGTTTGGTTATAGTTATGTTTAAAGACAGTGTACACTATTGGTAATTTTCAAAGACTAGTCTTCACAGTGCATCTCAACATACGCATAAAATAACAAACCTATGAAAATTTGAGCACAATCGGTCGTCGACGTTGAGAGATAATAATAAAAGAAAAAACATCATTATCATACGAAGTTGCGTGCTTTCTGATGCTTGATTTCGAGACCTCAAATTCTAAACTTGAGGTATCGACATCAAGTTCGTGGAAAATTACTTATTTCTCGAAAACTATGGCACTTCAGAGGGAGCCGTTTCTCACAATGTTTTATACCATCAACCGCTTCCCACGACTCATTGCCAAGTGAGGTTTTATGCTAATAAATATTTTGAGTAATTACCAACAGTGGCCACTGTCTTTAAGGTTAGGGTTAAAAGACTTTGAGATTCATCCAAATAGAAAGCATTAAGGAAACATGACCGTACTCTGGTGAGCAGTGTTTTGCATTGAAGGTGCAGGACAGCAACATTGTATCCAGTTCGTGTCCAGTGGTATGTCTGTCTTCATACGGCATTGCGCCGACAGTATCCAGAACATTTTCCATCAACTGATGCTTTGCGTGGTCTGCCTCGAAGTCCGTTGGGTGGTGCCATTGTTGATACGGCTGGGGAAAAAAAGAACAAGTGTGCTCCTTATAGTTTTGCAGAAAACGGGTCAGCGTTGGCTTTTCAACTTTGCTTGAAGCAGTCCCCTTTGACATGTACACACTTATACCACTCATCTTCAATGCATTTAACGCAGGGCTTTCTATGTGGGAATTATCTTCGGCCTATATTTTGCTAACGACTTTCTGATGTCTTTGAAAAGCGCATTGTAACCGTTTGTTATAAAATGCATGGTTGACAGACGTTTTAAAAGTAGAATACAATGATCCACACAATCATGCCTCGAAATTGCACGGTTCGCCTTTTACCTCGTCGACTAACACGGTCGGCCATTTATGGGAGTCAAAATTTTGACTCTCCATAAATGGCCGACCGGGTTAGTTCGCGTCGTAGAAGGAAAACCGTACAATTATGATCGATACTTGTGTGGATCATTATATTCTACTTTTAAAACATCTTTCTAACCATATGGTTACAAACGGTTACAAACGCTTTTTATATACCAACTCGTCCGATCCAAAGCAACGTGTTTCTTTAAAGGGCCTTTCAATGAGCCGCAATTTGTCCGCATTGTTTCGGATTGGAGTTTTTGTGAGCCTAGGCTCCACTGATTTTATTTTGTTTTATCTTGGAGTGGAAACAAAACATGGGGAAAACATGCGGGAATTCATTCTGTAGTTCAAATGGAGATGCTATTTTAACACTGCAGAAACTGGGCTGTTAAATTGATTATGTTAATAGTATCTACATAATCTGACAACAACGGAATTGTGGTAGTTATCCACATTCTACACCGCGGGAGAATTTCGACTACAGATAGCTTCTGACTCGTGGGTCAAGTTGCCCTAACAATGCAAAGATCGTGGGTTCATATCCCTACTAGTAATTTGCCTGTTGATTATGTTCCAAAACTTGGGAAAGTACACATAAGATACATCGCTTAATACATATAAGGGTCAACAATAAATGATATTATTGTCACACATAGATACCGAGTGAATCAATTTTACACCGGAGTTTTTGCAGTGAAGTTAGTAGTCTCCACAGGCATCAAAATATAGTTCAGTGGTGCAAGCAAATCACTTACGTAAGACTTATCAATGTGAGGAGGCAACGTGATATTGGAGGCATTAGCTGCTTTAATGCAAGCAGGACCCCCGATGACTTGGCATAGCGTTGTTTGGACGAGGGGGGCGCTCTTCCTGATTGGGTTGAGATTACACCACGTCACAGCAGGAAACTCCATTGACCTCACTGACCGTACTTCTATATTGACGTTGATCGGCCAGCTGTAGTACCTGGGATCCAGACCGGATGAAATTGGAAACTTTGAAACGCTAGGTGGCAGCAAACTTGCCAGGTTGACGTAGTTTTGAGCGTGCGCACATTACCGAGATCAATGGAATTTACCTGGTAAGTCTGCTGCCACCAAGCGTCCCAAAAGTCTCACTGATTGATGCGACGTTTACTTTCCGATAAAAGCAAAATGCACATCAAAGTCTGTTCTAATTATACTTTTAATGTAACATTTACAATTTAGCCCTTTGGTGATGAACGATGTGAACTTCAAATACCAACATTGCAACAAGTTCCGTCCTTATTAGAAGCTGTCTTGATGCATTATTTGTGGTTTTTATTCTTTTTATTGGTTTTTATTGAAAAGAGTCAACCGTTTTTCGACAAAAATAAATGCAGACTTTTCTGACTTCCTGTAATGGCAAGGATGTTGTTAAAATAGCTTGTGACCATATTACAAGGATATGTTTCGATTGCGTTTAGTTGCATATTGGTTGTGTATAGAAAACGGTAATTACATCAGGAAAATACCACTCGTAGCGAAATTTATTAGAGTGTTCAAACTATATGTGTTATCTTCTCCGTGATCATTATTGACATGGCCTTGTTTAATGGGGAACGGTAAGACGGTATGTCCCTTTAAGGCGGCAGAGAGTGACCTCCTTGGTTGCAAGGCCCCCTTTTGTTGGTTGTCAACAAATGCTGGCAAAGTTTGATCATAGATGAAATTTTGTTTTCGTTTTCTTCAAAAATCATTGTTTATTATTGGTGTGTTGTTTACACCTCCATGGCCTAATTTCATAGAGCTGCTTAAGAGTCAGTTCAGGTAAATAATTGACATAGTTGCTCACGGTCAAAAAATGAATTTGTTTAATACTTTGTTGGTGGAAGGGCCTTGGGGTGCAAGTAAACAAAATCACATTTTCAATTCTATATATAGCCCGTTGCTCATTTTGTTTTTTGGCCATTTTAGGCCGATTTTGGGGTGTTTGAAAAACTGGTTTTTAGCTCATATTTACAACTCCACCCCACCAAAATGCAACATTATTTCAAAAAACCTTTTATATCACTACAAAGTATCATCCTTGGCCTTCCTTGAGAAAAAAAAATTATTGCTTTAAGTATCACCCTTGTGCTATTTTTGCATCTTGCATTACAGTATGTTTTTAGAACTTGCAAAATCGACATTTTTACCCTATTTTTGGACCCCAAAATGTCAACTTGCCAGGGGTCTCAGAAGATTTTCCTTTCGGTTGTGATTAGGGCCAACATTGGTCTTTCCATATCTGATGTCAAAAACTTGGGCAATTGTATCCTGTTGTGACAGTACTGCCTCAAAACTAGACTTTTTTCCCCAAAACGTGAAAAATGCCTTTTTAATGGTCTTTTCACATAATATCGACATACGTGTCCACGATAAAAAAAAAGGAATATTTTTCTTATACTTTGTGGATGGTAAGGACTTGGGGTCCAAATAAACAACATTTACATTTCAAATCATAATGTAACACGTTGCCATGGTAACAGTTCATTTGTGTTTAGGCCACTTTAGGCCGATTTTGGGGTCTGAAAAACTGTTTTTTGTTAATATTTACAACTCCAACCCACCAAAAAACAAAAATATTTCATAAAACCTTTTCCATCACTACAAATTATCATCCTTGGCTTTACTTGAGACAAAAAAAATATTGCTACAAAGTTAACCCTTGTGCTATTTTAAGAACGTGCATTAGAGTAAGTTTTTAGAACTTGCAAAATCAACATTTTTACCATATTTTTTGCCCTCAAAATTTCATTTTTTCAGGGGTCTCAGAATATTTTCCTTTCGGTTTTGATCAGGACCAAAATTTGTCTTTTTATTTCTGGTAAGAAAAACTTGGGCAAGTGTATCCAAGTGTATACTGTCTCAAAAATAGACTTTTCCCCAAACAGAAAAATGCATTTTGAATTGTTTTTTCTTCATATTGAATTTCTAACATTAAAAAATAATCATTCTATCAATCAGCTTTTCCTAAGCACTCTATAGGCTAAGTGGATTACCCAACAATGATAAGGAGCTGTTGATGACCTTAATTTTAGAATTTGCCCGGCCCAGCCCCAATCATATTTCTTGACATTGCATAAAACACCGTTTGTGAATAGCGCCTCTTTTTTTGAAAGTGTTCCCTTTCGGTTGTTATTGGTGTTTTCATGTCTTCTAAGTAGAAACACTGTGTTTATTGTATCCTGTTGTGACTGATCATAAAGTAAAGTAATTTTTCCAAAAACAATGCATGCTTGTTAAAAATCTGGCACGGTTTCCATGCCCTTTGAGTAATGAATACAAAGTTTTTATTTAAACATAATGGTATCCAACCAAACCATAACCAATGCTTTGCCACTGAGAGTTCTTGATTTGGCTACTTTACCTATTGTACAGGTATGATTCCCATTGCAAGTAGAGTGCGATGAGCATTCTTTACAAGTTGTCTTTAATACAGGGCCTACTCTCCTTGGTCCCTGCCTGCTACCAAATGTAAAACTTTTCATAGAGATAGAGATCATAATCAATGTAGTTTCTGTGCTTGAGGCAGATGGTTTGGAGCATCCAATCATGTCCAACACAAATGTGGGAAATTAAAAAGCCCGCTTAAAAGTGTTGGAAAAGTTTGCCAAGATCTTATTAAAAACAATGATACTAACGATTTGCAAGATGAGCGTAAGAGATCATTTAAAAGGAACACGTTGCCTGGGATCGGTCAAGTTGGTCTTTGAAATGCGTTTGTAACCGTTTGTTATAAAATGCATGGTAAGAAAGATGTTTTTGAGTGAAACTTGTGTGGATCATTATATTCTACTTTTAAAATATCTTTCTAATCATACGCATTTTGTAATAAACGTTTACAAACGCTTTTCAAAGACCAACTCGACCGATCCAAGGCAACGTGTTCCTTTAATGAAACAACATTGAAAGAAGTTGTAAATACTTGCACCTGCTCAACATAAATAAGTAAGATGCATTTGCAGTGACAAAAGTTTATTCAGGCTAGTTTGATTGTTTTTTCCATTCACTATCTTACTAATTCATAATTATTATATGTCTCTGAGAACGATCAACAAAAAACATTGTCAAACATTACCTGCTGAATTGTTTATCACGTTAAATAAACCAACTCTTTTATTGTTTGCAACAGTACCATTGAAAGGATGGGGAAACTGCTTACAGAAGGCCAAAGCAGGTGAATGGCCATTTAGATACTTTGGACACAGTACTTGCTCACTTTAAGAGCCTCTTTGTTCTGATAGGGATGAAAATGTTTAGTTTGGTAGCGGGCAGGGGACCAAGAAGACTGTTATAAGGCCATGTATAGACAAGAATAGTAAAGAATGCTCATCGCACTACTTCTCTTCTTGCAATGTGAATCATACCTGTACAACTAGGTAAAGTAGTCATGACAAAACAAGAACTCTCAGTGGCAAAGCATGGTTATAAACTTTTTATTTGTTACTTAAAGAACATGGAAACAGTGCCATATTTTTTTAACAAGCATGCTCGTTTTTGTTTTTTATCAATTCAAACTAAGGGATAACTTCAAAATGCATTTTTATTGTTTTTGGAAAAATTACCGCGTTTAAGGCAGAAGTGTCACAACAGGATACAATAAACCAAAGTGTTTCTCCCCAGCAGACATGCAAACCATAATGATAGCCCAATCACAACCAAAAGGGAAATATTCTGAGAACCAATAAAAAATTAAGACAGTACAAACTTTCTTGATGTGCAAGGGGAATTAAAAAATTTGACTTTCAAAAAAGAGGCGCTGTTCACAAAACTTGGTTTTTTTTATGCAATGTCAAGAAATATGATTGGGCCGGGGCCGGGGTGGGGCCGGGGCCGGGCAAATTATAAGATTTAGGTCATCAACAAGTCCTGATCAATGTTTGGTAATGCACTAAGCCTACAGAGTGCTTATGAAAAGCTGCCAGATTGATGGAATTATTACTAACTTCTTAATGTTATAAATTCAAAATGAAGCAAATATTTCAAAATGCATTTCTCTATGTTTTCGGGGAAAAGGGTCTATTTTTGAGACAGTTCTGTTACATCAGGATACAATTGCCCAAGTTTTTCTTACCAGAAATAAAAAGACAAATTTTGGTCCTGATCAAAACCGAAAGGAAAATATTCTGAGACCCCAGAAAAAATGAAATTTTGAGGGCAAAAAATATGGTAAAAATGTTGATTTTGCAAGTTCTAAAAACATACTCGAATGCACGCTCTTAAAATAGCACAAGGGTTAAATTTATAGCAATATTATTTTGTCTCAAGTAAAGCCAAGGATGATAAATTTGTAATTTGTAATGCATGATGCAAAAATAGCACAAGGGTGATATTTAAAGCAATAATTTTTTTTCTCAAGGAAGGCCAAGAATGATACTTTGTAGTGATATAAAAGGTTTTTTGAAATAATGTTGCATTTTGGTGGGGTGGAGTTGTAAATATGAGCTAAAAACCAGTTTTTCAGACTCCAAAATCGGCCTAAAATGGCCAAAAAACAAAATGAGCCGTAACCATGGCAATGGGCTATATATAGAATTGAAAATGCAATTTTGTTTACTTGCACCCCAAGGCCCTTCCACCCACAAAGTATAAAAAAAAATCATTTTTTGACCGTGAGCAACTATGTCAATTATTTACCTGAACTGACTCTTAAGCAAAACAAAAATAGCTATACACAATGTTGCTTAACACCAGAATAAGGTTACCACTCAAACTACAATGCCAGGTGAACAGTTTGTGACCGGTATCCTGTTCAATCATGCATCGCAGACAGGTTTAGGTACTATTTACTGTTCCAGAAATTGGGCCTTGGTGGGTTAGTTAGTTAAAGGTTATCTATTTTGTGAGTAGCTTAACAATGTTTGTTACAATTGATAAAGTAACATTTGTTTTTACACAAAGGATGCTGACTGAGTTCTTTCCTTCCCTTGCCTAACGAATTCACTAACACATGTTGATTGACACCCCTTTAGGACCTGTGGCTTAATCCACCTACGGATATGATGTTAAAGACTAACCACTGTGTATGCAATGTGACCAAGAACTATAAAAATATTTCATAACACGTTGACAACCGCGGCCCTAACTGAATGGTTTTAAAGGCAGTGGACACTCTTGGTATATTGTCAAAGCCTAGCCTTCACAGTTGGTGTATCTCAACATATGTATGTATACAATAATAAATTTGAGCTCAATCGGTCATCAAAGTTGCGAGATAATAATGAAAGAAAAAAACAACCTTGACACACAAAGTTGTGTGCCCTTAGACGGTTGATTTCGAGACCTCAAGTTCTAAATCTGAGGTCTCGAAATCAAATTCGTGGAAAAGTACTCCTTTCTCGAAAACTATGGCACTTCAGAGGGAGTCGTTTCTCACAATGTTTTACACCATCAACCCCTCCCCGTTACTCGTCACCAAGAAAGGTTTTATGCTAGGTACTCTTTTGAGTAATAACCAATAGTGTCCACTGCCTTTAAGTGAAATAAGCAAATGGTGAAGTATAATTGGGTTGGACTGTTTTAATAAACCCATTCCCCGCTCTGGCTGTTTTTAATACAGACGTGGGCAAAATAGAAAGCACAATGGAAAAGCGCAATCTAATTTGAATTATCTCCTCAAAGATGATTACCACTCAATAGGAACGAATATGGCTGGTATTGTTTGTTCTATCGTCAATCATAATAAAGCCAGAATGGAGAAAGCTAAGTGGAGGATATTACTAGACCCATTTAAAAGGTTTTATAAACACACAGTTCATTATGGTTTGTGAGCTATAGTTGTCCTCGCCTGGGTAGACAGACTAAATGAAATTGACATCATGAAGCAAATGATCAGCAAAGTACATCAAGCAGTTCAAATGCCTTTCACAAGAAAAATCACATTATGTAAGTAATATATTATTTGACATTTTCAATGACATTTTTTTAGCTGAGTGTTGCAAACTGCTTACCAACCGAAAGGACCTAATACATGCCCCAAAAGGGGCTGACGTTTCGACCCTCAGAATTGTCCTCGGGGGCTTAAAGCTTGAACTTTTTGTTAAAGACACTGGCAACTTTTGGTAATAATTGTCAAAGACCAGTCTTCTCACTTGTAAAAAAAAAAAGCCCTTGTAGCGCAAGTTGTGTGCTTTCAGATGCTTGATTTCGGGACCTTAAAAATCAAATTCTGAGGTCTCGTAATCAAATCAAATGTTTTAGTGAGAAATTTTACCTTTCTGAAATACTACGTTTATTCAGAGGGAGCCGTTTCTCACAATGTTTTATAATATCAACAGCTCTCCGTTGATCGTTAACAATTAACTTGATATGCCAATAATTGTTTTGAGTAGTTACCAACAGTGTCCACTGTCTTTAACATTTATGACAGTGTTTACCAGTAGTGTTCAGTGCCTTTAAACCATGTCATTGACTCTACATCAACCTCAAAGCCCCCTCCCCTCCCCTCCCCTTAAAGTGACTTGACCCCCTCCCCCTTTCCCTTCAAGTGATGACACATAGCGGAAGTTATGACAACCCTTTTGCATCCGAATTAGCGGCTATGGCTACGACTGTTGCAAAGGCAGTTACTTAATCGAATGATGACACGGAAACGGAGCCGTAGCTGTAGCTGTAGCTGTAGCCGCCAATAATCGGGAGTGGCCTTGTGTGATTGCTGTCTCACGTCTATAACGTCTACTTCTGACACTTGTCCCTTCCAATACACCGTGTCCAGGTGACAATAAACTTCTGTGCCCAATTTCATGGCTCTGCTTACCGCCGAATTCTGCGGTAACAATAAAAAATCCCCGCTTACTTGCAAGCGCCAAATTTCTTCGCACGCGCAGAAGCCAAAATTCGCCACTTACCCGTAAACTAGGCTTGCCGTAAGCCCAGAATTCCCTGCTTCCGTAAGCGCCGATTCTGTGCTTACAGTAGGCAGAGCCATGAAATTGGGCCCTGGTCAGTTTGTGTGGAGATAAGCATATCACATGTCTCTGGACCCCGTCTTTTGCCAAAGACAAAAAAAGAAAACAAATGTACTGACAAAAAAGTTACTGTAGCATAAACAACCGTTCTTGAATTACTCACTTCCTTTCCCTTCCTCATTCCCTTTTAACAAATTAACAAGCACTTAAAGGCACTGGACACGTTTTGGTGATAGACTTTCACTTGGTGTATCCCAGCACAAATCTGGGAAAATGTTTAACACAATCGGTATTCAAAGTTGCCAGAGAACAATGACAGAAAAAACACCCTGTTGCACTAGATAAATGTTTGCTTTCAGATACCTAATAAGATATTCACAGACTTCGGGCCTGAAGCCTCTTAGAACTTGATTGGGAATAAACCTCTGTCTCAAGCACTACGTTCATACACAGGGAGCCGTCTCTCATGTGTATACTATCAACAGCTCCCCGTTGCTGAAGTTTCGTTACCAAGTAAGGTTTTATGCTAACAATACTTCTGAGACAGACTGATAGCGATAGTGTCCAACCAGTGTCTTTAAACTATGCTGTCATTAAATACAGCGACATGCTTTGACAATAAGCAAAGACGCCATTTAAATGAAGAACTCGGATGTATATATACATACGTGTTTATCAAGAAGTAGCTCTGGTACAGGAACATGGCAAGTCCAGCGATGAAAAGTAAACTCCATGAGAATTTACGGATCGTTGTCTGGGCCCGTGAGATATTAGGGATTCCATGGGATCCAGATTTCTCCATTCGGTGCCCAACTAAGGTCAAAATCCCCTTGTGTGAAGTTTCTTTTTCGCGTTTCGGCGCAACATCGGTAGCCATTTTGGTATGACTATTGGTGACTTGATGCAAAGATAGCTGTATTAACATAAGCAACAGTCTGTATTGGTCTTTGCAGCGAAGTGCCGTGGGGGGGGGGGGGGGGTCGCCATGCAGTATAGCCGCATTCAATTAACAGCTGAGTTATTGACACCAAATTGCATCGTCTATTTGTTACCAATGCTTGATCAAAATCAGAAACTCTTGCGTCAGTTCCTATATAGACCATGAAAGTCCGAGGCGACTCCATTGAGCCATCAGGTCCCACATTTTGTTTTTACCGTATAGTGTTTTTCTAAATCTGCGAAGGTCTTTTATTGAAGCCCATTTAACAAGATGAGTACTATCTCACACTCAATGATGTGTTTTATTATACCAAAGTATGTGTCATAAACTTGTAATTTCAGATATATCTTGTTAATTATAATTTTACAGCTAAAATAAAATTAGAGAGGAAACATAAAACTGCAACTTTTGAGCAAAGCAATATTTACACAGCAGCTAAAAGGCCTACACTCAATAAAGTGGTACAAAGCTAGCTTTTATACATTTGTGTTTAATAATTTAAATGTTTATAATACAATATTTCTCTGACAAAAAAAATACACTTACAACCATAACATGGGTCAATTACCATGGAGATACCTCACCGACGCCTGATTAACATTAGAATCATGTTCAGAAGCACGCCCTCACGTGTAAGGAATTACACTGAGGGCGTTTTCGCTCTATTACTCCTAAAATTTTTGTTTTTATAAAGCCACTTTAATTTAGTTTTAAGCTAAAGTGTGCAGCTCGCTCCAAGTTGAGCGCTGACATTTTCTACCGATTGCGGCATTTTTTCTTCTTCTCGATTAAAGACACCGGACAATATTGGTTCTTGTCAAATATCAGTATTCTCACTTTGGTGATCTCAACAGATATGCATAAAATAAACAAACCTCTGAACATTTGAGCTCAATTTGTCGTCGAAGTTGTGAGATGCGAGATAATAATGAAGGAAAAAACACCCTTGTCACACAAAATTGTGTGCTTTCAGATGCTTGATTTCGAGAGCTTTAAAATCTCATTATAAGATCTCGAAATCAAATTCGTGGAAAATTACCTCCCTCTCGAAAACTATACGTTTCTTCAGAGGAAGCCGTTTCTCCCAATGTTTATCAAACAGCTCTCCATTACTCGCTGCCAATAGGGAACTTTCTGGACGCTTGGTGGCAGCAGACTTACCAGGTAAAATCCATTGTTCTCGGTAATGTGCGCACGCCCAGAACTACGTAAACAATGGAAGTTTACCTGGTAAGTCTGCTGCCACCTAGCGCCTCAAAGTCTCCTATTAAGGTTTTTAGGATAATAATTATTTTGAGTACACCAATAGTGTCCACTGGCTTTAAAGAATACAA
Organism: Asterias amurensis; assembly: GCF_032118995.1. NCBI lineage: Eukaryota > Metazoa > Echinodermata > Asteroidea > Forcipulatida > Asteriidae > Asterias > Asterias amurensis. Next base: position 13,033,108 of record NC_092656.1, read on the forward strand.
TCAAATGCTGGAGATCTATTTTGAAGCTGTATCTAGCCATTATTGTTGGTCAACCTCTTTAAAGGCAGTGGACACTATTGGTAATTACTCAAAATAATTATCAGCATAAAACCTTACTTGGTAACGAGTAATGGGGAGAGGTTGATAATATAAAACATTGTGAGAAACGGCTCCCTCTGAAGTGACGTAGTTTTCGAGACAGAAGTAATTTTCCACGAGTTTGATTTCGAGACCTCATGTTTAGAATTTGAGGTCTCGAAATCAAGCATCTGAAAGCACACATCTTGGTGGGACAAGGGTGTTTTTATATTTAATTGATATCTCGCAACTTTGACGACCAATTGAGCTCAAATCTTCACAGGTTCGTTATTTTATGCATAATGTTGAGATACAGCAAGTGAGAAGACTGATCTTTGACAATTACCAATAGTAGCCATTGTCTTTAACTGTGGCTCCGTTCTTCCTTTATGCCTACCAAGTTGCATGCGCCTATGATCATTGCATACTCTTGACAATTAAAGGCATATGACTATTGGTAATTATACCTCAAAACATCAACATAAAAACTTAATTTGGAAATGAGCAATAAAGAGTTGTTGATAGTATAAAACATTATGAGAAACGACTTCCTCTGAAGTAACGTAGTTTTTAAGAAAGGGGTAACACAATAAATATCGGAGACAAACAACTGGCCTGAAGCCGTTCTCAGTCATTATTCTTACGATATTTCGTTGGCAACTTTGCCCTAATTGTTACATATTTTTTATTTGTTGGCAATTGTTGGCAACTTTGCCCAAGTTGTGTTTTGCACCATGTGTTCTGGACATTTATAAAACCTACTGGTTCACTTCACATGAATTGGTTCATATTATACACCATAAAGCTTACACATCGGAGAAACAAAATTATAAACAGATAGATCTGTTTAATATTTTCGATTTCATATTTTGTTATAATTGTATGCATCACGCGGCGACAGAATTTACGTAGACTCGAGCTGAAAGTAGCCAGGGTGGTAATATGGCATGTTATGGGCAAAATTTACAGTAAAGCCTTAGGTTAAAATCATAACTATTGTTAATACCATAGACATTATTAATCTTAAAAGCATGATGTGCTCGGACGGGTGATCTCAATGTCTTGCACCAGTCTTCATTCTGCCAAAGGCTCGTTTATAAACACGAGTGTAACAACATTCAAGAAAAAAACGAAGGCATAAAGTCTTATTTGATCATCTTTTCCGTCTCCCAGCTTGGCAACTATGAAATACCAATAGAGCCACATCCATCACGATCTCCAATATCTCACACAGCGTCAACACAGAAACGCCAATCCACAAGCCCACTTGGCCGCCCAGATCGCTAGCCAATGTGCTCAACTGGAGATAGCAATGCAAACAAACAAAAACAAAACAGAACTTATTTTGATGGGTTAAAGAATTTTGGTACTTTTGTAGCACACAAAACACAAACTTCCATAGATGCACATTCAACTAACATGTGTGTGATGATTGTAGAAAGCTTCCATTATAATATAATAAATAAAAAAAAATTAATAAGTAAACTAACTTTACGAAAAGATGTTACGTCCCAAATGATACGCAAAATTAGGTTAGCATGTAAAAACACAAGAGAAAACCATGAATATTAATGAGGCTGAAACATGCATCTTAACACACAGTGATTAGTGATTCATGTCATGACCCAAAACTTGATCTAATATGCAAAATGAATCAAACACCTCTATATGAAGACATTTGAGGTGCCATGACCGAGCGGTCTAGTTCACCGGACCCCAAGCTCTGAACACAATTTCATAAAGCTGCTTTTAGCACAAACGTGGCTAAGCATAACAAAACCATGCGTTCAAAAATAAGGTCCAGCAGCCAGCCTAAGTACAATTGGTGACTGGTATTCTGCTAATGTTTGCTTAGCAGGAAGTTGTTTAGAAATACTTTCTGCTTTAGCAACTCTATGAAACTCGGGCCTGGTGTTGATCGGCGGCAGCCGACCTGTGGGTTCGAATCCCGGTCATGACACTTGTCCCCTTGAGCAAGGCCCTTGACAGTCAGTTACGTTGTAAAAGCTTGGACGGTTGGGGTTCCAATACAGTAGCCAGACTCTTAGTGGATGACCCATGAGCATGCCTTCCAACATACTATTGGTCTGTGAGAAGGTATGCTTCAGCCCCATGGATTCATGGCAACGTGCCCTGATTGCAGTTGACTTGAGTCGGTTGCCCAAATCAGTTAAGTTTAGCCGTCAGGGCCCAATTTCATAGCGCTGCTTAGCGGCCAAATTTGTGCTTACTCTGCAATTTCTATTTCACATCGCTGCAAACCATACGCACACGAAAAAGGCATGCTAACCTACCGGTGCTTACCGGACGAACATAAATGACGACACAATGCAAATCCGCGGTAAACACGCAATATGGCTGGCCAATTTTTCTGCTAACCTGTGAAATACGCTAAGGCTTAAGCAACTTTTTCTGCTGCAGTAAGCACGCAAATTTGCTTACTGTTAAGCAGCGCTATGAACTTGGGCCCTGGCCTTGTGACAGGCGATCGCTCATAACAAAATTAGTATGTGGAAGAGTATACCACAAAATATGCACATACCGTGTACGCCTCTGTTTGATAGATGTCCTCATAGTCCAACGAATCGTAATAAATGTTGACTCGTAAAACATTTTCCCTTATATAGGTGAATAAAAGTAAACAATGTGGTGTTTAAACTACAAGCACAAGGTTTGTTCGAAACATGTCTTGAGAAAATGAAGACTCATGTGCACATCTTACTATGCAAGGTTTAGGCCCATGTGTGGGTCGGACGATTTAGGGACTTGGGAAAACATTAGCCTTGCTCAAGGCAGTCGCATTATTCGCTCCGAAAAGACGCCGCTGTAAACCCACCCGTATACCCTGTGCGTGGTGCGTGCGATCACACCGCGCATGACCCACCCGTATACACACTGTCACATCGTACGACTACTGTGCACACAAGTCATCCGCACTCGAACCACTAACCGCATGCGGAGGCCGTCGGCCTTACGGCCGACGCATGCTGACGGGGGCATCGTACGGGGGCATCGTGTCGTGCGATGTTACACACAGTGAATACGGGTGGGTTTTTATACAGCCGCGGTCTTTTTTCGGAGTGAATAATTTGACTGCCTTGAGCAAGGCTAGGAAAACATAGACAAATATTTATTTTAAAAAAATGAAAAATGCTAGTTGCAAAAGAAATTTGCCGATTTTAATGCGCTTTGTGGAGCAATTATTTTAACAATGGTTGAAAGTTTGTACCCTTTTTTTATATCTAGATGTATCCCCCTTTTTTAACTGGTTTTACAACCCAGATGAATATTTTTGTATAATTTAATTTTAAGAGCTTTATCCTATACTCGTATTAATTATTTGTAACTTCGTTTATATGTGAACATGCCTATATACTTACCGTACAAAGTTTGAGTTGTTGGCAATGAGGTCCTCGAAATCTTTGCTCACTTTCTGTATGTTGTCTATTACTGTATTCTAATTTTGAAGAAAAAAAATCATAAATAACATCTTTTCGAACACTCCGTTATCGTCTGTTAGTCTTGCACGATAGGCTTATGTAAAGTGGAGTGTGTCCACCCCCCCCCCCCCGCTTTATCCTCTTCTTGAAATAATATAGGTTTTCTCGTTCAATTTCGGCAAATGAGCAGCCAATTTCACCACCAAGCTATTCTATTTCGCGCGAAATCGAATGCTATTGAAAAGGGTCATTCTATTTCGTTTTATGATTTAGTTAAATGTAATGTTGCGTCATTCGATTTAACAAAATAATCATTCAATTTAACAATTCATCAATGCAGCATTCAAATTAGCAGACGCTTCATGGGGCGTGTGTGTCACGAAAAAGAATGACGGTACAGTAAATTGAACAGAGTGCTAAAGGAATTTGACTCGACTCATAACGAAATTGAATGGCCGAATTCTGAATTTGAAACGTAGTTACAACTGCAGAGGCAAAACAGCTTTAATTCGAACGCATAGAAATGAAATTGGCTGCTCTTTTTCTGAAATTGGCCGAGAAAACCTATACAAGTGTTGAAATATAGGTTTTCCCGGCCACTTTCAGCAAAAATCCATTCATTTTAACTCCTGACTCAATCAATTTCGTTTGAAAATGAATGCGCTCTGAATCAGCATTCAAGAGTCAAAAGGAGTTATTCAATTTCAACAGTTTAGCACTCACTGGTCAACTTACATCATTCAATTCCATCAGGCCGCAAGACTCCTTCAATTTCGTTAAAGCCAGGTAGCTAGAGCTGGTCAACCATTCATTGTCATTAATGGGCAAACATTTTGCCAAATGTTTGCATTCAAATTAAAATTATTCGTTGTGCCTATGTTCTAATACTCATTCGTTGCTGCCCATGTTGGAGAGATAACTCATGAAAAATGCGTCAGATGGTATAACCCTAGCCAGACCTACATGCCAAGATGTCTTGCACGTCAGATCATTGAAGGTTTCAGAGGAAGAAGATGGAGACAAAACATATAACCCAGAACAATAACACAAATATAACAAAATGTATAACAAACAAAGAAAGAACCTGTGAAAAAAACTTTTACTTAAGTTTAACTTATTTGTAAATTTGAGAAAGAACCCTAAAAATTCTCAGCGTTGTGGCTCTGTAAAACAAAATTGTTAGCAAAGAAAAGAACCTGCGTAAAAAAAAAAACAGGATATCATTGAGCTTAACTTATTTGTAAATTTGAGAACAAACCCTTGTGATTTTTAAGCCTTGTGTTTCCCTTAAAAAAGACTCGTTAATTTCTTGTATGACAAGTTCTGGACATAGCAAAAACAAAGACAACAAGGCTAAAGCAAAAAAAAATATAAAATCATTTCAATGTTATCTGATACAGGCTTTAACTTTAAGGGTAACAAGGCAAGCAAATGGAACAATATTACAATTAAGAAAACAAAATGATTTAAATAATGTTAAGTACATGGGAACACATATAGGAAAACATCTGTGTTAGTAAAGGAGCTCTAATTTCCAATTTACACATGTCATAAAGCCATTATAAGACATCTTTAAAGTGAATGCAAAGAAGTTGAATTTCGTTGCACATAAATGAAAAAGAAAACTCAAACTAGCAACAAAATCATGTTCGCTTCGGTGGGTCTTAATTTGAATACATCAATTGCAAATAGGTAGAAGAAATTCAACTTAAGAATGGTCAAAGTGTAGTCTTGAATACCTATAAATGAAATAGAATGACTGAAGCGAATCTGAACGATCAAAATGCAATCATGTGTGCACGAAAACGAAATTGAATGCTTAAAGAGCTAAAAAGAAACCATAGTTTGAGGGAATTAGGGGAAACTGCGTGAATTTGAATGCTTGTTAATGAAATTGAATGATTTTTGCTGAAATTGGCCGGGAAAACCTATATATTATTCCAAATGGAAGTTCTCAATTAATCCCATTAACTTATATTCAACTAAAAGAGACAGTACTTGTCTAAACCCTGCATTTTGTAATCAAACTAAACATTGGTGTAAAAACCGAAAATAGAATTTCTTTATCCCCGATGCAAATAGTTAACATCGTATGTGGTAAGCTCGTGTGCAGTACCCGCTGCGTAACATAGGGTTCGAACTGCTCCTATAGCCACCGGGCACTTTGGTGGTCTAGTTGGTGGAGTAGTTGGTATGACACTGTTTTTAGAATTACAAAGGCCGTGGGTTCGAATCACACTCGAGTGATCTGCCTGTGATTTGTTCACAGAACTCGGGTAATTACTGGGTATACAGTGCTAAACACACATCGGTGTTTTGGATATTAAAAAAAAGGAATATTGTTTAACTTACTTCATAGTTACGATTGGGCCAGTGTGAATTGCTGTGAGTCAGTTCAAAGACCGTGTCACTAAAATAATAAAAAGCAAAAACCATCATTAAAATTTCGATTATTAATAATGATTATTATATAAGTTTTCTCGGTCAGATTCGGCAAATGAGCAGTCAATTTAATTTCCATGCGTTCGAATTAAAGCTGTTTTGCTTTTCCAGTTGTTACTGCGTTTCAAATTCAGAATTCGGCCATTCAATTTCGTTTTGGGTCGAGTCAAATTCCTTAAGCACTCTGTTCAATTTAGCGTATCGTCATTCTTTTCGTGACACACACGCCTTAAGAAGTCCTGCGAATTTAAATGCTGCTTTGATGAATTGTTAAATTGAATGATTATTTTGTTAATTCGAATGACGCAACATTACATTTGACTCATCTCAAAACGAAATCGAATGACCCTTTTCAGTAGCATTCGATTTTGCGCGAAATAGAATAGCTTGGTGGTTAAATTGGCTGCCCTTTTTCCGAAATTGACCGAGAAAACCTATACTTTGATTTTGGAGTGTATTCATTAATTTTTAACTGTCGTAATTGTCAAAGACCAGTATTCTTACTTGGTGTATCCCAACTATATGCATACAGTTACACATCTGTGAAAATTTTGACTCATGTTGTCATCGAGGGTGTAATAGATTAATGAAAGAAAACAGCCCCTTGTACATATTTAATGTGGTATTTATTTTAGAAGCATGAAAAAAGCCTTCAGGCCTGAAGTCTTTTTTATTAACACTTTGAGTGGGAAGTTACATCTTAAAAAATAATACGCCACTTCGGAGAGAGCCGTTTCCTCTCCAATGCTCGTTAACAAGTAAGTTTTTAAGCTTTGTTTGAGTTCCTACCAATAGTGTCCTGTGCCTTTTAGCTTGAATCAATTAATCGATAATAATTACTTACTTGCAGGAATATTGGCAATAACTGCATTTCAGCTGACCGGAAGTGAAACTGTTTTCAACCCTTTCAAGACAATCGCCTGTCGGAATGAAAAGAATACACAGCCTGTTAAACAAAGTTTGACTGGAACGAGTTTAGGCAACCATTGCCATGAGGTTGTCATGACCGGTCGACTGGTTGACCGGTTGAGGTTGTTAAAGGTTGTCATGACCGTGTGGCTTATATCTTCGCCACGGTGGTTAAGTCATCGGGGTGTAGGTTCGAATCCGGGTCATGAAACTTGTGTTTTTGACCAAGATGCTTTCAAAGCATTATTTCTCCTTTCCCATCATCAGGAGCATGTTGGGTACCTGTGAGGGTAGAGGTTGAGGTTTATGCCTTCATAAGAGCGCCACGGCACTTTTGGGTCGTTTACTCCCCAGGGAGAGAGGTTACAGGAATTTAACTAGCCCAATGACCAGGGTAAAGCGCATTGGTACAATTGTAATGCGAAATATAGGAACTATAGTTATTATTATAGCTGTCGACTGTTCTCCAAATAGCAAAAGTTGGTCAAGGATACTTGCTCCTTAAAACTTGTCCGAGCATCTGTAGGCTAACCAGTTAAGTTATCATTTTAAAATATCCTTTCTGGTTGCCTGCAGATTATTGTGGAGCAGCAAGAATTATATCCTGCTCTAAACAAGATACCTGGAATTTGACCATTATGTTATGACGACTGTGCAAAGGTGTTTTGTGTTTGTTAGTCACACTTACCGTCCTCTGTTGAGTTGCATGCTTTCTCCCAATCATCGTATCTGTATCGGACGTCTGCACATCCACATTCAGACAACACTTTCTCAAAGTAACAGTCTTTTTCGCAAGCCTGTTATAAGACCAATACAAGAGAACATTGATTACGTTTTGCGTGAAGTGATTAAGATTTTCGGTTATAACTCTCAGACATGTACAATCTTATACTTCTAGTTGTATGAAAAGGAAATTATTCCAAAGTTACTAAAACAACAAACAAATGGGAAGCTTTTTGCAAGGCAGAAAATAATGAATGTAATGATGCAATATGTGTCACATGAGCCTTAATAGAAAGGGTGTTTTAACTGTGACTCGTCAGAAGATTATAGCATTATAAAAATAGTTTTAAATATTAAATCTGTTTCAAATAATATCGTATGCCAAATAGATCATTGTACCATGAGAAAAGCAGAAAGTGTTTCAAACGAAAACGCACAGTAAATATAGGTTTTCTCGGTCAATTTCGGAAAATGAGCAGCCAATTTAACCACCAAGCTATTCTATTTCGCACGAAATCGAATGCTTTTGAAAAGGGTCATTCGATTTCATTTTAAGACTAGTCAAACGTTCGTTTACGTCATTCAATTTAACAATTTAACTTTTCATCGAAGCTGCATTCAAATTCGCAGGATTTTTTTGAGGCGTGCGTTAAGTCATTCAATTTCATTTTGGGGCAGTCAATTCTGGATTTTGCGCATTCTTAAAAACGCTTGATTGACTTGTTGTTTGCTTACGAATATTTAAGGCATGTTGTTCATTATTTTGGCACTCTTGAACATAATATGCCAAGATGTCTGGCACGCCAACAGACTGATGGTTGGCGATTATTAAAAAAAAGGAAAAACATTACCAAAACAACAAACATTCAAACACATTCAAATCTGGTCTTGGTCAGTTAACCATTAAATCTCTCCCCCAAAAAAACAGAAGAAAAAAAAAACACTTATTGGGCCCAGGTTAAGTCTACTGGAAACATAAAATAAAGAAATTAAAGTTCGCTTGATTTTAAAGTGAAGGTACGAAACAGTTGCCTTTTACAGTTTATCTGTTCGTATTTCTTTAGTCATCCTCGTTGAGCGAAATTGACTGCCTCTTTACGAAATTGAAAAGGTTTAGATCAGCAAAATCTTTAGTCAAACCAGCTTTGCTAAATTGAATGACGATTGTGTGTCATAAAAAAAAGAATGAGTTTGTTAGGAATTTGAATGCTTCAAAACGAAATTAAATGATCGAATTCTGAATTTGAAACGCAGTAAAAACCGGAGAGGCAAAATAGCTTTAATTTGAACGCCTGAAAATTAAATTGGCTGCTCATTTTCCGAAATTGACCGAGAAAACCTATATTATGGTCTTTATTTTCTCTAAATGCACCTCAATTTGTATTGCTTTAATTTTGAATTCATGAAATTATGAGATTCTCGGGGAACGCTAGGTGGCAGCAGACTAGACCGTGAAGCATCGGTGTTTACACAATCGGAGTAAATCTATGGGCTCATTTTTTTTTGGGGGGGGGAATAAGTGATTCACCTCGTATGTTTTGCCATTACATTGTCTCAAAGGTCTCCGTTTGTGCATTTTTAATCATTATCAATAACTTAACAACAATGTATACTTAATCTAAAATAAATATTCACCTCCCGAGTGTAATGTAGATGTCTGAATTTGTCTTTGAAGATGTTGTCTCTACTGAATTCTGTGACGCATCTTCCGTATGGGTCAGGGAGTCTATTAATCAGGACCTGTACAAAATATGGGGAAAAGCATATTTCAAGTTTTACAGAAGAAATTCATAATATAAAACGAACGATCAGTGGATCCTGTATAAAGAGATGTTTAAAGAACTAACAGAAAAACATAGTATTTCAATTTATGTCTTGTTTGCACATAGTATCATGGAAGCCTAAACTCAAAGCGATTTTCAACCTATTCAAAACTCCGGAATTCAAAGCTTTAGACACTGATAAACATGTAGAAACAGTTCATTCTCTGAGTTGTGTTTTAAACCCAACCCTATTGGTTGCAAAGTCCTCGTGGTTGGCTCACATGAAATGGGTTTGCTTTGCAGTAAGTATATAAGCGATTTCTGTTTATAATGCGTTTTGTTTGATTTCATGCTGGCGGGGGCTACACAAAGCAAGATAACAACCGTTTGCCGTTTGTTTTGTGAAAATTATATAGGCTATGAATAAATAATTTAAACAAATAATTAGAAGAAAGCGGTTCAGAATTATTTTTAATTTTTTGTTTACTTGGGGTGGTGTTTGTTAATTTTTGTTTTAACTGGTAATAATATTGAATAGGCCTATAAAAACGAAACGTTGATGTCAGATAAATATAAACATCTTTGATACCACTTTGTTCATAGTGTCCCTCTTTTATTTTTATATTTGTTGTTTGTTTATTTATTTATTTAATTAGTTCATTTTTTTTGTAATAGTAAACTGTATTATTATTAATATTTAAATCCTCTGTGTTGGTTCTTTACCCGATGCATTCCAATGAAGGTCTCCGTTCCTGGTGCAACGTTGGACCCTTTATCTTCAGGAAACGGCATGTCAGTCTGGTTGTGGACCATGAAACGAACACCGGCCCCCGTCTCCACATCGGTGATATACTGATCTTGCTCAATGTAGAGTTCCATAGTTAATCCTAGTATAATATGACAGATAGTTCTCTTTCAGTTTTTGAAGAACACATTATATACCGAATTGCATGATTAAATGCAAAGTATACCTTCGGTTAAAGTGTAGATTCTTATTCTTATATTTATTCTTTATTTGACCATTAAACGATTACAAAAATGCAAGCAGACAGTAAGTCAAATAGATAATGTTATAAGTACATGTACATACATGTACATAAGTAAATACAAAGCAAGAAAAAACAGTAAGGGCACAGGAAATTACAAAACAACCCTAATGTGATGGCCAGGGGTGGATTTCACAAAGGTAGTCCTTACTTAGGACTAGTCCTAGGCAATGCAAAGAGATAGGACTGGTCCTAAGTTAAGACCAGTAACTCATCCTAACTTAGGACTGGTCCTATCTCTTAACATTGCCTAGGACTAGTCCTAAGTTAGGACTACCTTTGTGAAATCCACCCCTGGATCAACAAAAGTATAATCATACAATGAAGCTCGAAAGCCTGTTAATCCATTCAACTACCCTGTGAAAATTTCATTTCAAAAGTTAGTCGCGTTTTATGAGATTTCGCCTTTCGCGAAACTCAGGAGCCAATAAAATTATGTCCAGACAGGATGAATAATCATCTGAGTGGGTAAATAATCTGAGAAGCGTTACTGACAGTAACGCTCTCGGATTAAATTTCTATGGCATACATTTTATTTATTTTCCTACATAAACTCATTATACTGTGAAGTGAGATGTTTCTCAAAATGCGTTATTTCCAACAGTGGTGACCACTTGTATACCTTCCTTTTTTTTTTTTTTTTCTTCTTTTTTCTTGAACTCGTCTTCTGCCAAAGCATTTATTACACAATGAAAATATTAAAAACGTTGCCAAATATGCTTATAAAATACATCTTGACTAATAGTACAACTACATACATGTATAGTTCAGTGATAGTTAACACATTAGAATGACAATGGGAATTCTATGAAGGGAAACAAAAAACAGCCATAAGAAATGTAAAGACAACCTGAATACATGTTGAAAACAGTACGATTGAAAAATGTAAGAATGTATATTCCTTCCATTTTAATGTAACAAGAGATAGTTATATCACAAAAGAATGCGCCGATAAGAAACTTCCATAAAATTGTAGTCTTAAAGGATTTGGGTACCTTTTCAAAATGTCCAAAGATTTACATTAAACTTACAGGGTTCGAAGATATCGATAGTGGAAAGCTTCCCTTCGAATATTACTTACTAAGGTGTTGTAGTTTTTGAGAAATGAGTAAAACAATGTCATGAAAATACGTTGGTAAATTATTAAAATATATTTCGTCTCATGAGACGAAAATTGTCATGACATTGTTTTACTCATTTCTCAAAACCTACGGCACCTCAGGACGTAATATTTTCAGGGAAGCTTTCTACTATCATTATGTTCAAACTGTGTAAGTTTAGTGTAAATCTGTGGACATTGTGTTTTTTGTCCTACAAAAGTTACATATAATTAGACCCTTTAAAAGTAACAGATGTATGATCTGTATCAAAATCTAGCTTTTGCAATATATAATTTCTAGTTTTCGAACAGAAAACTGTACTTTGTATAACACTATTCAACATTACACAATCAAGTAGTAATCTATGTGTTTGCAGGCGACGGATGAATTGATTTTCAAACGTCATTGAGTTTCAAATTCGACTCGGGATAGGCCCAAACACCATAAAGAATACACAGCAGTTTCGGACTTCGGTATAGTATTGTCCGGATGTGCTTAGAATTTCTTTTTCCTTGATGTTTTAGTGTCATAATTCAGTATGTATAAATTAACGACAACGTTAATAAGGGAATCAATGTACCTCATTCAACAGTCTGCGCTTGCGAATTGGTATTTGCGATAAGGTCTATGAATTAACACTTTGTACCGGTCATAAACAAAGGTTTATACACAGCCACGTGACGCGCTCTGCACCAATAGGAAGAGCGAAACTGTCTGAGGTATTTATGAATGTTTATTTACATAGAGTTATATATAAGAACTAGAGGGCGCACGAGTGATGCTTCGTGCACAAACGCCACGGGACCGCAAGATGACAAGCGCGTCCATTCTGCACGCGCGTTGAATATGAAATACACGTTTGAAGTTTTTTTTTATTGAACGCTCACGCGATGCTGTTTGTTCAACTTACAAAATGGCCGCACAAACACACGCTGTGAGATAGCTGTTTTGTCAACTTAGAAAATGGCCGTCTGCTCGCATACCGGGCGCGTATACAGGCCAGTGCGCGCTCTAGTTCTTATATATAACTCTATGGTTTATTTACCATATGCTGGCCCAGATTTTGTGACGTTTAAATTTCGGGTCCCATTGTGGCCGGAGTTGAATGTGAAACAGTTTCCATATCGGAAGTTGTAAAAAGTAGTGAAGTTCCTGAAAGTATGAAATGACAAAGAGAATAAAGCATGAATAGAATAATTAATGAAATTGCGCCCCTTATTGTTAAAGGCAGTGGACACTATTGGTAATATTACTCAAAATAATTATTATCACAAAACCTTTCTTGATTACGAGTAATGGGGAGAGGTTATAGCATAAAACATTGTGATAAACAGCTCCCTCTGAAGTGACGGAGTTTTCTAGAAAGAAGTAATTTTCCTCGAATTTGATTTCGAGACCTCAGATTTAGAATTTGAGGTCTCGAAATCAAGCATCTAAAAGACCACAACTTCGTGAGACAATGGTGTTTTTTTCTTTCATTAATATCTCGCAACTTCGACGACCGATTGAGCTCAAATTGTCACAGGTTTGTTGTTTTATGCATAAGTTGAGATACACCAACTGTGAAAACTAGTCTTTGACCAATAGTGTCCAGTGTCTTTAAGTTTTTGTAATGTAAGTTTGCCCCAAACAAGGCCGGGAGATATTGTTGGTAAAGGGGCTACATGAAGAAATATTTTAAAGATGAAATATTCAGCTTAAAATGGTCTAGATTGTAGGATGGAGGTATGGCCATTTTTTTAAAGGAACACGTTGCCTTGGATCGGTCGAGTTGGTCTTTGAAAAGCGTTTGTAACCGTTTGTTATAAAATGCATATGGTTAGAAAGATGTTTAAAAAGTAGAATACAATGATCCACATAACATTGCCTCGAAATTGCGCAGTTTTCCTTTTCCTTTAATAACTAACACTGTCGGCCATTTATGGGAGTCAAAAAGTTGACTCCATAAATGTCTGACCGTGTTAGTCGACGAGGTAAAAGGAAAACCGCGCAATATCGAGGCATGGTTTTGGGGATCATTGTATTCTACTTTTAAAATATCTTTCTAATCATATGCATTCTATAACAAACGATTACATACGCTTTTCAAATACCAACTTTCATTTATTATCTCGCGACTTCAACGACGACCAATTGGTTTCGAATTTTCACAGGTTTTGTGCATAATACGTTGAGATACACCAAGTTAAGTGGGAAGACTGGTCTTTGACAGTTACCAAAGGTATCCAACGCTTTAAAGTGATGAATAAGCTTGTGGCCATTAAAGATCATGACTGAAATTCAAGCTCTTTTTGACAACAGAAAGAGCTTACTTTGGTGAGCAGCGACTTTTCTGAAAGGTGCATTTGAGTAACATCCTCTGGAGCTTGTGCCCGGTGGTTGATCTTTCTTCGTACGGTAAGGCACCCACGATTCCCGTCACTTGCTGTAAGACCTTGTCATCTTCATCCTCGGCACTGTAGCTGATGTTATCTGTTTCCCAGTCATCGTATCCCTAAATTAATGATAACAAGACAGTTGTACACAGTGAGTCGAAACATAAGTTTACCGGGATTGGTATATTTTTGTATATTATTTTTTTTTTTTTCAAAAACAAACAAATTACACTCATAAGTTCAGTAAAACATGTATTTAAAGACAGTGGACACTATATTGGTTATTGACAAAGACCAGTCTTCTCACTTGGTGTATCTCAACATATGCAAAAAATAACAAACCTGTGAACATTTGAGATCTTATTGGTCGTCGAAGTTGCGAGATAATAATGAAAGAAAAAACACCCTTGTCACACAAAGTTGTGTGCTTTCTGATGCTTGAATTCAAGACCTCGAATTCTATATCTGATGTTTCGAAATCAAATTCGTGAAAAATTACTTCTTTTCTCAAAAACTGCATAACTTCAGAGGGAGCCGTTTCTCACAATGTTTTATACTATCAATCTCTCCCCATAACTCGTTACCGAGAAAGGTTTTATGATGATAATTATTTTGAGTAATTATCAATAGTGGCCATTGCCTTTAAATATAACTTAAGTGTTCTATGTGAACATCCTTTGCATTTGCTTCTATTTACACCAACGGAAACCTATGGAAAATGTGATAGTTTTTGTAGTTTGTAACAAAAACAAAGAATGACGAAAAGACATTTACTATTAAGAAATGTAACTAGAACAGATGTTCTATAGGAACATCAATTGCGTTTGCTTCAAATATAACAATAACAAAGAATACCGGAAAGGGACTCTCACTATTGAATAGAAGTTGAACAGATGTTCAAACAGCTCTTCAACTCATGATGAACAATAGACTAATCAAACATTCCCACATCGTCTCTAGTGTTTACTCACACATTATTATTTACGTGCAAATATTGACACCAAATTACACTTTGCATGGATGATAAATTAATGTATGTTTGTTCGTTCTGTCCGATGACGTCATGTTTGTTCTTCATCACACAATTTGGGGCGGGCGAGAGTGACAGACAGAAAATTGTAAAATCGTATTAATTAATTACATCATCTACTAAAGGGAATTCAGTAGGTCCACTGCTACTCATACAATCTGGATTTTGACCTCCAATGAGTTCACAAAGATCTGATATGTCGTCTAGAGCATCCTTTCTGATTGGATTTAGGTTACACCACGTGACAGCCGGGAACTGTGCGGTCCGCAGGTCGCGTACCTCGACGTTAACGTTGATTGGCCAGCTGTAGTACCTGCAAGGAAATAACACACACACAAACACACAAAATATTCATCACAGATCATTACAACAAACTGTTTAATTAAAAACCATCAACACAACACATCTGAAAATGTTAAAACACTTATAGCGCTTAATTTCTTTCGATGCAAGCAACAGTTTGAGTTTTACTGGTGCTACTTTCTCAAATTTGACAGATTTCCTACGGATCATTTTCACTTTACTTCTTTTTTTTCTAAAAAGACACTAGACTCTATAATTGGTAATTACTCAAAATAATTGCTAGCATAAAAACATATATTGGTAACGAGCCATTTGGAGAAATGTTGATAGTATAAAACATTGTTGGAAACGGCTCCCTCTGAAGTATTAACGTAGTTTTGAGAAATAAGTTATATAGCTCACTAAAGTATTTGAATTGAGTTAGACACCTCAGCTGATGAGGTCTCGAATTCGAAGCATCTGAAAAGCACGTGCAACAAGGTTTTGTTTTCGTTCATTAGTCTCTAGCAACTTCGACGACCAATCCAGTTAAAATTTCCACAGGTTTAATATTTAATGCATATGTCGAGATACACCGAGTAGAAAAGACTGGTCTTCGAAAACTACCAAAGGTGTCCAGTGCCTTTAAACACAAATTTAGAGTAAGCCTACACGGTTTGAAGATAATTATGCAGAAACCTTCTCTTACAATGATACTTGCTTAGGTGCTCAAGTGTTTGAGAAAGGAGTAAAACCGTGTCACTAAAACTATTTTCGCATGTACAACATACTTATCCGTAGCGCATTGTACTTACGCGACTCGGGAAACGAAAATTATTTTAGATTGTCTCCTGAAAAAATCGATCTGTGATTTTCACTTTTTCTCAAAAGTCTGACGACTAATGAAGCTGACATTTATACAGGTAATTTTATTACCAAACATTTTCATGTCATGGCCTTAAACTTGATCTTTAAAAGGTATACGTTTGTTAATCACTCTTAAAGGAACGTTACAGAATTGGTAAGAAACAAAAATCGTGAAGATCACAGATTTACATAAAACTTACACGGTCTAATGATGATAGTTGAAAACATCCCTGAAATATTTCTGTCTGAAATTATATTTGCTTATAAATAAATAATCTAATTTCGCGTTTTGAGGTTATTGCTCAGTGAGCGTTTTATTCATTTTTATTTTGGCTAAGATGCAATGCAAAATTTGTGATCGGTTTTTCACTATTCTCTAGTGACCCATATGGCCGATCGATCTCAAACTTCTACAGGTTTGTCAGTTTATGTATATCGCGGATTATATAGGGTGCTTACACTGCCAGCAACTTTTTTTCTAGCAAAACCAATTATGTAATGCTCCAAAATTAATGACAAAACAAAGTTTAGTTATTCAGAAATATATACATCAGCTTTTGATATTATCAAGCATTTTGAGAAAAGTTTTACTCAAAGTAATGTGGTTATGTAAAAGATGACTAGAGCAAGCTAGTCGAAACGTTGAGACCAATTCAGAACTGACTCCGCGGCAGTACAGTTAATTACGATCCTATAAGCCAAAGTAGTAGTCCACTCTATTTTCTATACCATCCGCCCTTGTAATAGTTAAAAAGCAGGACAGTTCTTTTCAGAACTGAGAAGTCTCCCGAACTTCCGATTATCTACTCCGCGGCAGTAGAATAAAGCAAGACAGTTCCCAAAGAACAACTCTACCTGGCAAGTAGATACACACATGGTGTTACCGCAAACAAAATATATATAAAAAGATATTAGTTTTTTGTTTATGCCAGACACTTGAATAAGAAAACCAAAGCTCCCCTGATTATTATTTGTTCTTATACTGTGTGCCATTATTCACTCCGGATTTACGGCTTTATCTCAAAAACACGACCACCTTTAGAAATGAGTTTTTTTTATTTAGTATGTTTTAGTTGTATGTTTTAGTTGTATTGTATGCATCTACAGTCAGTATTAAAGCCATCGGACACGGTATTGGTAATTGTCAGAGACCAGTCTTCCCACATGGTGTATACCAAATATGGATAAAGTAACAAACCTGTGATATTTGAGCTTGATTGGTCGTCGGAGTTGCGAGATAAAACTATGCAAAAAAAAAAAACACCCCTGTCTTACGTATAGTTATGTGCTTTCAGGTGCTTATTTTCGAGACCTCAAATTCTAAATTTGAGGTCTTAAAATCAAATTCGTGGAAAATTACATCTTTCTCGAAAACAACGTCGTTTATCACAACGTTTTATACTATCAATCTCTCCCCATTACTCTTTAGCAAGTGAGGTTTTATGCTGATAATTATTTTGAGTAATTACCAATAGTTACTACTGCCTTTCAGTTAAAATCTTCAGTTAACTTTAATTTTACAAAAAGAATCATTTTAACCCGTAAGTTTACAAATCACTAAAACAATACCAAACCTATAACTACACTTATTCCAAAAAGTCAATACATTTTATTTAAACTGAAACATAAAACGGAAACCTTATTAATATTTGTTTTTACTCATTTCGATGCATTTGCAAAAGCAGTCCATACTAGCATAGTTTAGGGGTTTCCTATGAAAATTTCTTAAAACTCTTTCTCGAAAACTATACGTCTCTTTAAAGTGCGTCGTTTATCACAATGTGTGATACTATCAACAGCTTCTCATTACTCGTACCAAGTAAGGTTTTATGCTAATAATTATTTTGAGTAATTGCCAATAGTGCATCTGCCTGTTAATGGCTGCCATTATACAAATGGGCCTCTTGAGATGTTCGCACACAATACGGTTGGGCCCTATTAGGAAGCTGAGCCGCCATTCACGATTACTATGACAAATTACTGTTCTCATAATGCGTCATTTCCAGTTCAAAGGCTCCTGACAATACCATAGAAATATTAAACCATTAAAAAGCACATTGTACAATGGAACAATAAATACAGAGAGAGCATTATTACCATAACTATGTTTAAACTTACAGAGAACAGCCAAGAAATTAGTAAGACAAAGTGACAACCAAAATTAAAAGCTCGAAAGTGGGGCCAGACAATGCTGTTCAATCGCGCATGACATAAAAAATTACATTACACATTAGAACAATAAATGCATAGAGAGAGATGATACCAACGCTATGAAGTATATAGCAATATGCCTACATACAATACAATAGTTTTAAAAACTCTGAGAAAAATCACAAACATTTGAAAATAGTGACAATCAAAAATGACGATCTCCACGTGTCACTAAAGTGCAATTTTATTATCAGAAGTGTTCGTGACAGGGGACAACAACAGATGTATTTATTAATCAAGAGATAATCCGTTATTGGAATACAGAATCTGAGTGACGTTTCGGACAGACGTTTCAATCCACATTACTTCGAAGTGAAATGGTGATCTTTTCTATCGAAAGCTGCTGAAGCCACTTCTAAGCATGTAAGTTTGTGATGCCATTGATTCAAAGAGTTTAATAACTACAATTTCCGTAACGTATACCTTCCCTTAGAGCCATTGGACACTTTCGGTAAACAGTCTTGTCTAAAGGCCCACACTTCGTGTATCACAACTTATACACAAAATAACAAACCTGTGAAAAATTAGGCTTAATCGGTCATCGGACTCGGGAGAAAATAACGGAAAAACGCCCTTGTTTCCGCACGTTTCGCCGTGTCATGACATGTGTAAAAAAAAATCCGTATCTCGACAACGAGAATTGATAATTGTTTTAATGTTTTCTCGAAAAGTAAAGCATTTCATGGAATAATATTTCAAGAGAAGTCTTTCACCATTACCTTCTATAAACCCTGTATTTCATATATTATTATACACAAGTGTGGGCCTTGGACAATACTGTTTACCGAAAGTGTCCAATGGCTTAAAAGAACCGGGTTTTGGTTGTATTCAGTGGTATTAAAGGCACTGCACACTATGAGTATTTTTATTCAAAATAATTGTTAGCAATGCATACAAACTTACTTAGTATAAATCCTTGTGAGAAACGGTTCCCTCTGAAGTGGAACGCAGATTTTGAGAAATTAAAAGTGTCTGAAAAAAAAAAAACACTTGTGCAACAATTTTGTCAGTGTTTTTTTTTTCTTCAAATTTCGTTGATCAATTGAGTCCTAATTTCTATGACAACATTATCAAAAAGGTGTACGATGCCTTTAAGCAGTTCTTATCCGGGTTTTTCTTCGTATGTTTATTACGATTGTAGCACAGTCTGGATAGCTGGCCCTTTAAATCTGGCACTCCACAGCATGCACTGTGTCTTCATATCATCACCCTCTGCACGACCTCATCATCAATTCTCTTAATTAATATTTTTGGACAGTCACTTACCATCCCTTTTAACTTGCCTTCGTCCTTGAGCCTTAAACAGCATTTATAAATAATTGATTGATCTCGGGAGGGATCGATGGGAGTCAGTTAGCACAAGGATCAAACTCGCACAGGATGTTTGCATTGGCGTGTTTGCTTCTATTGTTTGGTGCTTTGTGGAACCTCTTATTCATAATGCGCTTAGTAAAAATGATGTGTGTTATTGCTAGAAACAAACAATATGATCGGTAAGGATTTAGTCTTCTCCAAACCAATGGTGATCTTACTTTAATACGTATAATATTATCCTAATAATGATCGAGTGTAACTTTGATAAGATTTTTTGTCAGAGGCAATGGCAAGTCAACGCAAGGCAACAAGGTTTTATCTTTAATCAAGAAGCGCAATTAATGTATTTATGTATTTATTTGTATTATTAGTTCTTGGTTTAAAAAAATATATTGTGGGGTTTTATGCACGGGAGCCGATGCAATTTTTATTGTACACTATAGAAAACACTGTTAACTCAAATCAACTTGTAATCTTGTTTTGTGTTTAAAAAAAATGGCATTACTTATTCTAATCAGATAATCTATTTAAGTAAAATTAACCAAAATTGAAACTGAATAACAGAGGCGGGGTAAAGATCATAAAAAAAACTTGCGATCTTCCACGACAAAAACTTTGTTATGTCTCAAGTTTAAACTTCGTGGGGTCCACCGCCCCCCCCCCCCCGCCCCCCGTGCGCCCACAAATCCTAGCACGATTATTTGATGTACAAACTTAACTGTCGGACAATTTAAGCCGTGCCAAGCAAACAACAAAACACCATTCACTTTTGAGGCGTCATGACAATGTCAACATAACCTTTGATTTGGGTCGATTTACAAAATAAATATGTCTCTAACCCACATCCAGATCCTAACATTTCATAAATGGTATGATATGATCTTTAAAGCCATTGGACATCTTCGGTAAACAGTATTGTCCAAAGGCCCACACTTCGCGTATCACAACTTCTATATAAAATAACAAACCTGTGAAAGTTTAGAGTCGGGAGAAAATAACGGGAAAACCCACCCTTGTTTCCGCACGTTTCGCCGTGTCATGACATGTGTTTAGTATAGGTTTTCTTGGTCGATTTCGGCAAATGAGCAGCCAATTTAACCACCAAGCTATTCTATTTCGTGCGAAATCGAATGCTACTGAAAAAGGGTCATTCGATTTCGTTTTATGATTAGTCCAATGTAAAGTTGCGTCAATCGATTTAACAAAATAATCATTCAATTTAACAGTTCATCAAAGCAGCATTCAAATTCGCAGACGCTTCTTGGGGCGTGTGTGTCAAGAAAAAGAATGACGGTATGCTAAATTGAACAGAGTGCTCAAGGAATTTGACTCGACTCAAAACGAAATTGAATGGCCTAATTCTGAATTTGGAACGCAGTAACAACTGGAGAGGCAAAACAGCTTTAATTCGAACACATGAAAATGAAATTGGCTGCTCATTTGTCGAATTTGACCGAGACAACCTATAATCCGCAATTCTCGTTGTCGAGAATTTATAATTGTTTTAATGTTTTTCTCAAAAAGTAAAGCATTTCATGTAATAATATTTCAAGAGAAGTCTTTTACCATTACCTTCTGTAAACCCTGTAAGTTATTTGTAAATCTGTGAACTTTTTTTTTTTTTCTTCTTCTGTTCCGAAAGTGTATAATGGCTTTAAGGGCGTGGCATTATGCCATATGGTTTTTAGGATATCAAAGAAATATTACGCAAAATCATTCAACAGATTCAATATACTTCCCGACCAATATTAGTCATTGAAGGAACAATTTTTTTTTCGTTCGATAGTTTTAATCCTATACAATTGTAGATACCCAAACTAACCTGAGAACATTTCATTTCAAAAGATGGTAAAGTTTTTACTTTGCTTATATCAAATTTCAGAGCGGTTAGTTGTGTCCACGCATAAAGAAAAACCGCAACTGGATTAATATGATAAACGTCACTGACAGTATCGTTTTTCCGATTCAAATTTAGGGACATAACAAAAATGATATCTTTTTCAATAACCACAATACTTCGAAGTAACCTGGTTCTAAAAACACTCCATGTTAAAGCCATTGGACCCTTTCGGTACAGAAAAAAAAAAGTTCACAGATTTACAAATAATTTACAGGGTTTACAGAAGGTAATGGTGAAAGACTTCTCTTGAAATATTAGTCCATGAAATGCTTTACTTTTTGAGAAAACGGTAAAACAATATAAATTCTCGTTAACGAGAATTACGGATTTGTTATAAACACATGTCAAGACACGGCGAAACGCGCGAAAACAGGAGTGGGTTTTCCCGTTATTTTCTCCCGACTCCGATGTCCGATTGAGCCTAAATTTCCACAGGATTGTTATTTTATATATAAGTTGTGATACACGAAGTGTGGGCCTTGGACAATACTGTTTACCGAAAGGGTCCAATGGCTTTAAATGAAAGCTGATGTGTTTCTAGCCAAGTAAGTTTATTGCCATTGGTCGGTTGGTAGGGTTATTTCCAAACGTATACCTTCTCTTACGAAACTGAACTTTTTAAAAACGTTTTTTAAGATATTCTCATCAATAAGGGTAGGCATAATATGAATAGTGAGTAATATCGTGGAGGTAAAAAAATATTTCTACTGATAATTTTCCGAACTCTGATTAAAGACTTGTTTTAAAGATAGTCCAACGTCACTTACTTGTTAATAAGTTCATAGCCTTGGTATACAAACATCCCAAGTCCAGCTAGGAAAAGCAGAGTCCATGCCAACCGTCTCCTTGTCGACTCTGCCCTCTTAATATTCGGTATACCGTGAGCCCCACTATTCTCAAGACGAGTCCCTACCATAACCATTAGCCGAGATTGCTGTAAATCGTCGTGGGGCTTACGACCGCGCTGCCCGGTACCATCACTACCACCACCGTCACCGTCCTCGATCGCCATGGGTGTGACTTTTCCCGGTGACATGGGTCGACTGCAAATAGTGCTTAACGAGTCAGAAAGCATAATGGAGTTTGCTCCACGCTAAATTAGCATTAAAATAGTATCAACCACTCAACTAATCATTGTTAATTAGTGCTGGCACGTATCGTTCCTTTTAGGTTCAAATTACACAGTGATTTGTCTTTAGTCTCAGCCGGATCTCTCCCAACTCAGACCAGTGATGAGCGATGACACAGGAACGCAACTTAGTGTACTCTGATTATCAATATCATTATGTCAACAATTATGTTTACCTAGGAAAATAAATAATTGATGACAACGGCGATGTGGGAGTAATCTTGAATGGGATGAACTAATATTGACGCGTAATAATGATCATATCTGTGTTCAGTGAGACAGAATTGGGCCTATAAAAACAAGAGAAAGTAAAGAACAGATAAGAAAATGGCGACGCGACTCGGGCGAATATATATTAAAAATAATATAACTATTTTACAGAGTTGTCTCTGAAGAAGGTCCAGTTTGGATCCAGTCAAATTCTGCAAATGAGCAGCCAATTTAACTTTCATGCGTTCGAATTAAAGCTATTTTGCCTCTCTGGTTTTTACTGCGTTTCAAATTCATAATTCGGTCATTCAATTTCGTTTTGAGGCATTCAAGTTCCTAGCACACACATTCTTTTTCATGACAAACAATCATCATTCAATTTAGCAAAGCTGGTTCAACTAGAGATTTTGCTGATTTAATTATTTTCAATTTCGTAAAGAGGCAATCAATTTCGCTCACCGAGGATTCAAAGAAGTACGACTAAAATACGACTAAAGAAATAGGAATTAACAGATAAACTTGTATAAGGCAAACCGTTTCGTACCTTCACTTTTAAACCGAGCGAACCTTATTTTCTTGATTTTATGTTTCCAGTAGACTTTACCTTGGGCCCCATAAGGGTTGTTTTCTTCTTTATTTTTTTCAATGGTTAACTGACCAAGACCTGACATTTGAATGTGTTTGAATGGGTTTGTTTCTTTCTTTTTTCTTATGTTTTTCCAGTTGTTGGTTTTTGTAAATATTCACCAACCATCTGTGGGCGGGCCAGACATCTTGGCATAATTATGTTCAAGAGTGCCATAACATTAACCGCATGCCTTTAACATTCGTATAAGGAAACAACAAGTTAACTAAGCGTTTTTAAGACTGCACAACTGTCAGAATTGACTGCCTCAAAATGAAATTGAATGACTAAACACACGCCTCAAAAACACTCCTGCTAATTTGAATGCAGCTTCGATGAGTTGTTAAATTGAATGATTATTTTGTTAAATCGAATGACGTAAAAGTAGATTTGACTAGTCTTAAAATGAAATCGAATGACCCTTTTTTAGTAGCATTCGATTTCGTGCGAAATAGAATAGGCTGGTGGTTAAATTGGCTGCTCATTTTCCGAAATTGACCGAGAAAACCTATAGTAAAGTACCTTGCTCAAGGACACAAGTGTCACGATCGGGATTCGAACCAAAACTTGAATTCGATGCTCTTAACCACTCGACCATGACACTCTATGACGCAACAAAGATACGACGCGACGGGCGACGGACGATTTGACGCACGACGGCACATGCGACACGAAGGCACGACACGAGGCAAATGTGTCAGCTATAATACCATATCATATAATATAGGTTTTATCGGTCAAATTCGGCAAATGAGCAGTCAATTTCATTTTCATGCGTTCGAATTAAAGCTGTTTTGCCTCTCCAGTTGTTATTGCGTTTCAAATTCAGAATTCGGTCATTCAATTTCGTTTTGGGTCGAGTCAAATTCCTTTAGCACTCTGTTCAATTTAGCGTAGCGTCATTCTTTTTCGTGACACACACACGCCTCAAGAAGCGTCCTGCGAATTTGAATGCTGCTTTGATGAATTGTTAAATTGAATGATTATTTTTTTAATTCGAGTGACGCAACATTACATTTGACTAATCCCAAAACTAAATCGAATGACCCTTTTGAGTAGCATTCGATTTTTCGCGAAAAATAATAGCTTGGTGGTTAAATTGGGTGCTCATTTTCAGAAATTGACCGAGAAAACCTATCGTCAAGCGAGTGTAGCCTCTGAAGCAAGACGGAAGTGTTTGTCATCTTTGTGAATTCTGACGGCATTTGTTGCATTTTTTTTTTCTTGGGGGGGGGGGGGATCGGTGCCAAAGTGGTACACGTATTGTTACCCAGTGCGTAATCACCCTTTGCTACGGGTCGTCTCCTTCGTTATGATGGCACACATGACGGTCAGTCGGAGTTTTACTGGCGTTACAGGTACCGAGTTAAGGTTAAGTTGAACTACGAGCCAAAGGTTGGTGTATATGTCACTGGTGGCAAACGAGAGCTACATTATGGGGAGGAAATGTTTACAGAAGAAATACATACGAAATATTTAACACTTTGTGGGGCACCTTATATACGGTGTTTTAACTTAAAATATTAAAGACAATGGATCATAGATAACACCCGGGGAAGACCTGCCGTCGATTTCACCAAACTCTTCCTAACTTAGGATTAATCTTAGGACTTAAGAGTCAGTTCAGGTAAATAGTTGACATAGTTGCTCACAGTCAAAAAATGAATTTTTTTTATACTTTGTTGGTGGAAGGGCCTTGGGGTGCAAGTAAACAAAATTGCATTTTCAATTCTATATATAGCCCGTTGCCATGGTTACGGCTCATTTTGTTTTTTGGCCATTTTAGGCCGATTTTGGGGTCTGAAAAACTGGTTTTTAGCTCATATTTACAACTCCACCCAACCAAAATGCAACATTATTTCAAAAAACCTTTTATATCACTACAAAGTATCATCCTTGGCCTTCCTTGAGAAAAAAAATTATTGCTTTAAATAACACCCTTGTGCTATTTTTGCATCATGCATTACAGTATGTTTTTAGAACTTGCAAAATCGAAATTTTTACCCTATTTTTGGACCCCAAAATGTCAACTTGCCAGGGGTCTCAGAAAATTTTCCTTTCGGCTGTGATTAGGGCCAACAGTGGTCTTTCCATATCTGGTGTCAAAAACTTGGGCAATTGTATCCTGTTATGACAGTACTGCCTCAAAACTAGACTTTTTTCCCCAAAACATGAAAAATGCCTTTTTAAGGGTCTTTTCACATAATATCGAAATACGTGTCCACGGTAAAAAAAAAGGAATATTTTTCTTATACTTTGTGGATGGTAGGATGGTAGAGACTTGGGGTCCGAATAAATAACATTTACATTTCAAATCTTAATATAACACGTTGCCATGGTAACAGTTCATGTGTGTTTAGGCCACTTTAGGACGATCTTGGGGTATGAAAAACTGTTTTTTTAGTTAATATTTACAAATCCACCCCACCAAAAAACACAAATATTTCATAAAACCTTTTACATCACTACAAAGTATCATCCTTGGCTTTACTTGAGACAAAAAAATATTGCTAACAATTTCACCCTTGTGCTATTTTTAGAACGTGCATTAGAGTATGTTTTTAGAACTTGCAAAATCAACATTTTTACCAGATTTGTTGCCCTCAAAATTTCATTTTTTTCAGGGGTCTCAGAATATTTTCCTTTCGGTTTTGATCAGGGCCAAAATTTGTCTTTTTTATTTCTGGTAAGAAAAACTTGGCAAGTGTATCCTGATGTTAACAGTACTGTCTCAAAAATAGACTTTTTTCCTCAAACAGAAAAAATGCATTTTGAATTGTTTTTTCTTCATACTGAATTTCTAACATTAAAAAGTAATAATTCTATCAATCTTGCAGCTTTTCCTTAGCACTAGTGGATTACCCAACATTTATCAGGAACTGTTGCTGACCTTAATTTTAGAATTTGCCCGGCCCAGCCCCAATCATATTTCTTGACATTGCATAAAACAATGTTTTGTGAATAGCGCCTCTTCTTTTGAAAGTGTTCCCATTCGGTTGTTATTGGTGTTTTCATGTCTTCTGGGTAGAAACACTGTGTTTATTGTATCCTGTTGTGACTGATCATGCCTTAAATATAGTAATTTTTTCAAAAACAATGCATGCTTGTTAAAAATCTGGCACTGTTTCCATGCCCTTTGAGTACTGAATACAAAGTTTTTATTTAAACATAATGGTATCCAACCAAACCATAACCAATGCTTTGCCACTAAGAGTTCTTGATTTGGCTACTTTACCTATTATACAGGTATGATTCCCATTGCAAGTAGAGTGCGATGAGCATTCTTTACAAGTTGTCTTTAATACAGGGCCTACTCTCCTTGGTCCCTGCCTGCTACCAAATGTAAAACTTTTCTTAGAGACAGAGATCATAAACAATGTAGTTTCTGTGCTTGCGGCAGATGGTTTGGAGCATCCAATCATGTCCAACACAAACGTGGGAAATTAAAAAGCCCGCTTAAAAGTGTTGGAAAAGTTTGCCAAGATCTTATTAAAAACAATGATACTAACGATTTGCAAGATGAGCGTAAGAGATTATTTAAAAGGAACACGTTGCCTGGGATCGGTTAAGTTGGTCTTTGAAATGCGTTTGTAACGGTTTGTTTTAAAATGCATGGTTTTTGAGTGATACTTCTGTGGATCATTATATTCTACTTTTAAAATATCTTTCTAATCATAATGCATTTTTTAATAAACGTTTTCAAACGCTTTTCAAATACCAACTCGACCGATCCAAGGCAACGTGTTCCTTTAATGAAACAACATTGAAAGAAGTTGTAAAAACTTGCACCTGCTGAACATAAATAAGTAACAAAAGTCTATTCAGGCTAGTTTGATTATTATTTCCATTCCCTATCTTACTAATTCATAATTATTATATATGTCTCTGAGAACGATCAACAAAAAACATTGTCAAACATTACCTGCTGAATTGTTTATAACGTTAAATAAACCAACTCTTTCATTGTTTGCAACAGTACAATTGAAAGGAACCCCACCATAGATGGGGGAACTGCTTACAGAAGGCCAAAGCAGGTGAATGGCCATTTATACTTTGGATACAGTACTTGCTCACTTTTAGAGCCTCTTTGTTCTGATTGGGATGAAAATGTTTAGTTTGGTAGCGGGCAGGGGACCAAGAAGACTATTATAAGGCCATGTAAAGACAAGAACAGTAAAGATTGCTCATCGCACTACTTCTCTTCTTGCAATGTGTACCATACCTGTACAACTAGGTAAAGTAGTTATGACAAAACAAGATCTCAGTGGCTTAAAGAGCATGGAAACAGTGCCATATATTTTTAACAAGCATGCTCGTTTTTGTTTTTTATCAATTCAAACTAAGGGATAACTTCAAAATGCATTTTTATTGTTTTTGGAAAAATTACCATTTTTGACGCAGAAGTGTCACAACAGGATATAATAAACCAAAGTGTTTCTCCCCAGTAGTCATGAAAACCATATTAAGCCCAATCAAAACAAAAAGGGAAATATTCTGAGAACCAATAAAACATTAAAGACAGTACAAACTTTCTTGATGTGCAAGGGGAATTAAAAAATGTGACTTTCAAAAAAGAGGCACTGTTCACAAAACTGTTATTTTATTTTATGCAATGTCAAGAAATATGATTGGGCCAGGGCCGGGGTGGGGCAAATTATAAGATTTAGGTCATCAACAAGTCCTGATCAATGTTTGGTAATGCACTAAACCTACAAAGTGCTTATAAAAAGCTGCCAGATTGATGGAATTATTGCTTACTTCTTCATGTTATAAATTCAAAATGAAGCAAATATTTTAAAATGCATTTCTCTATGTTTTCGGGGGAAAGGGTCTATTTTTGAGACAGTTCTGTTACATCAGGATACAATTGCCCGAGTTTTTCTTACCAGAAATAAAATGAAAATTATGGCCCTGATCAAAACCGAAAGGAAAATATTCTGAGACCCCTGAAAAATGGAATTTTGCGGGCAAAAAATATGGTAAAAATGTTGATTTTGCAAGCTCTAAAAACATACTGTAATGCACGTTCTTAAAATAGAACAAGGGTGAAATTTATAGCAATATTTTTTTGTCTCAAGTAAAGCCAAGGATGATACTTTGTAGTGATGTAAAAGGTTTTATGAAATAGTTTTGTTTTTTGGTGGGGTGGAGTTGTAAATATTAGCTTAAAAAAACAGTTTTTCATACCCCAAAATCGGCCCAAAGTGGCCTAAACACAAATGAACAGTTACCATGGCAACGTGTTATATTATGATTTGAAATGTTAATGTTGTTTATTTGCACCCCAAGTCCCTACCATCCACAAAGTATAAGAAAAATATTCCTTTTCTTTTACCATGGACACGTATGTCGATATTATGTGAAAAGACCCTTAAAAAGGCATTTTTCATGTTTTGGGGAAAAAAGTCTAGATTTGAGGCAGTACTGGCCCAACAGGATACAATTGCCCAAGTTTTTGACACCAGATATGGAAAGACCAATGTTGGCCCTAATCACAGACGAAAGGAAAATTTTCTGAGACCCCTGGCAAGTTGACATTTTGGGGTCCAAAAATAGGGTAAAAATGTCGATTTTGCAAGTGCTAAAAACATACTGTAATGCATGATGCAAAAATAGCACAAGGGTGATATTTAAAGCAATAATTTTTTTTCTCAAGGAAGGCCAAGGATGATACTTTGTAGTGATATAAAAGGTTTTTTTAAATAATATTGCGTTTTGGTGAGGTGGAGTTGTAAATATGAGCTAAAAACCAGTTTTTCAGACCCCAAAATCGGCCTAAAATGGCCAAAAAACAAAATGAGCCGTAACCATGGCAACGGGCTATATATAGAATTGAAAATGCAATTTTGTTTACTTGCACCCCAAGGCCCTTCCACCAACAAAGGATAACAAAAAATCATTTTTTGACCGTGAGCAACTATGTCAACTATTTACCTGAACTGACTCTTAAGCCCGGTTCATACTTCCTGCGAATGCGAAAGCGATACGAATGTTGACGTCAGAAATTCGCAACGAACAATTCGCAGCAGTTGGGCAACTCACTTGCGAATATTGCTGCGAAAGGAGGGTTGTGACGTCAAATTCACGTCAAATTCACGTTACTCGTCCTAACTCGAGACAGGATTGATCATAGCGTTTCGTGAAATCGGCTGCAGGTCTAAACTTGTCTGTTTGCGAGACAGACAACTACAGTTAAACTTAGGCCACACCTTGACGAAGCGAGCTTTGTGGGGCTTCAAGTCTAATGGGCTCATGCATGTTCATTAATCTCCTTACTGTCATTTTTGCGCATAATGGTGGTTTAATAGTTCCATGTAGATCGCCTTGCACCCGCGGTCGATATGAAAATACTCGGAAAACACCGAGCGCTAAGACACTCAGTGTCACATAATGAAGCCCGCCCCTACCCAAACACATCCCGAGTACATGTGAACCACTCGTTGATGATTTACTCACAAAACGAAGCTGTTATTATCTTCAAACACACTTCCGATGGATCAAACTATGGTGCTCGGTGCACAGTCTGAGTCAGGTAGACGGGTTTTTTAATAGCTTTTAATCATCCCTGTCAAATCACTGCAACCATTATGCTATTAAATGAAGGATGGCTATTGATCTAGTCTAATCGAGTGATTTCACTATATCTACAGGTTTATACTAATTCCAAACACAGACATATACGTCGGAGTGTGCTGTAGCGTATAATAATAATTATGCAGCGAATAAGTGAAATCCTTAAAATATATTAATTAGGTCGATGAAAATATGTAATTTCTAGTAACTGCGGTTGTAAAACCTCCCTAACAAGTGGTCTAATGTTATGGTAATAAGTGTGTACAACTTAAAGACGCAGGCTCGTCAATTGAGCAAACGACTTCCAGGAAAATTCACCTTTGATCTCATATTAGACTTCTAGGCCCATCTTTTTATTCGCAAGGACAAGGAAATGTATTGTTATTACAGAACCAGTGATATCATTGGATACAACATACAATGTAGTTATGGTGTTTTCAGAATCTAGACGTAAGCTCTGGCATAACTCATGAGCCTCTGAGTGTGACGTCAGATGTTCAAGCTACTGATGGGATCTACTGTGTGCTCGAGCCCACGTCTTTGACATCGCATCATTCACAAGGCTTTCATGGTTTTTTAAGATTCGCAGTTAACCTGGCGGTGCCTTTGCCTACATGTATAAAAGCCAACACCTATCTCCTACCCTACCTGACAAACAGCAGTGTTTGAAATAGCGCCGTCTTTTGCGACTTAAAACTGCGGGGTGATTTTTGACTGATTCTGAATAACCGGGATATCAGAAAAGAAGTCAAATTTATATGCTCGATGATCTTTTATCTCAGTTTTTAATTCAACGCTGACCAGTAATTTTTCAATGAGTATATCGGATGTCAGTTTGCAACATAATACTTTGTTACTTTACAACCGACTTGGTTTCGAAGACCACTTCAATAATATATATCATTATTTTTATCATAGCCACACATTGTCTCTGAAATAGAAACTTTGATTGGCTGTTATTTTCCCGCTTCTTTCTGGATCCTTTCCTTAATCCCTTTCCCCCTCTCTTTTTCTATAAATGGATATGTATTTGTTTGTACTTGTTTTATGCCTCTGAAGAAGGTCCGGATTGGATCGAAAGCTAAGGCCATCTACCCTATTCATTATTATTTTTATAAAACTATACTTTATGTTTTCTCGGTCATATTCGGCAAATGAGCAGTAAATTTCATTTTCATGCATCGAATTAAAGCTATTTTGCCTCTTCGGTTGTTACTGCGTTTCCAATTCAGAATTAGGCTATTCAATTTCGTTTAGAGTCGAGTCAAATTCTTTTAGCAATCTGTTCGATTTAGCGTATCGTCATTCTTTTTCGTGACACACGCCTCAAGAAACGTCTGCGAATTCGAATGCTGCTTTGGTGTTGAATTGTTAAATTACATTATTATTATTATTTTTTTTAAATCGAATGACGCAACATTACATTTGACTAATCATAAAACGAAATCGAATGACCCTTTTCAGTATAGCATTCTGTTTCGTGCGAAATAGAATAGGTTGGTTGCCGAAATTGACAGAGAAAACCTTAAATATGAAATAAATGAACAAAACTCGTTTGATATTTAAAGGTTCTGAAGAAATGATTATTTATTGTAGACAAGCTTGATTTCAATTATAACATAGTGGCTAAAATCCAAACTGCTAAAAATAAAACATTATTGCAGGTAAAACTGTCTAAAGTTTAATAATAGAAAATAAACAATGTTTGTTTTATAACCATTGTTTCAAATGCTCTGTCCCACCTGTATAAACAATGGGGTATTCTCTGCCCCACGGCACATTTTATGTTTGATTTAGGTATAACAATGGGGTATTCTCTGCCCCACGGCACATTTTATATTTTATTTAAGTGTAACAATGGGGTATTCTCTGCCCCACGGCACATTTTATATTTTATTTAAGTGTAACAATGGGGTATTCTCTGCCCCACGGCACATTTTATATTTTATTTAAGTGTAACAATGGGGTATTCTCTGCCCCACGGCACATTTTATATTTTATTTAAGTGTAACAATGGGGTATTCTCTGCCCCACGGCACATTTTATATTTAAACTTTTAGTATTACAATGGGGTGTTCTCTGCCGGCCCACGTCACACTTATAGTAAGTGTTACTTTGTGGCATTCTTCGCCCCATTTTATACTTTATTATACTTTCGTTATGTCAATAATTTAGTTCTTGCTGAAAATGTATTTAAGATAATAATTGTTGTAGTTAACTTTTGTACAAAAACCCTAGCCCATTTGCGATGCTTTGATTATTAATTTAACTAAATGAAGGTGTTATTTTGAATGCAATATCGCACATGAGTCATCTCAGGTCGCTCTGAAGGATCTCGTGATTTGCATTTATCACCAAGTTGCTCTAGAAATGGTACTGCTCCAAACTGGCCGATGCTATGGAGAACGTAGCCGAGTTGAAAAATATCACTTTGGATGGACTGGTGCTCTGCATTATCGACCATTTCAGGAGCGATATGGCCGTGAAACCGGCGATATTTTATCTTCTCTTCACTTGTTAGAACATAGTTTCTTGGGTTAATTGTTGTTGTAGCCACACCTACATCAATCACATATGCACGCCAGCGATGTGTCGGGGTGTCACAGGACATCAATATATTGTCCATCTTGATGTCATTGTGAAGCAGCCCTTCAGAGTGCATGTGTTTGATTCCATCAACCACGTTCATGGCAATGGATCTCCAATCGGCCGGGTCTAAGGTCAAACTTCTAGACCCAGTAAGAGCTTCACCTAATGTGAGACACCTAGCTGATGCTTCATCGCCAATGAACTGCATAGCAACTGCCCTAAACTGACCAGCCTCTATAGTTCCATGTACATTTGGGAAACTATCGTGTTCAGAGAGAACAGATAGGATCCGAACTTCTCTATCCACAGTGTCTTTATCCCCAGTTGGTACACATTTGACAGCTACGTGTTCATTGTTATAAAGCATCAACAAGACACCTCCATGAGCACCTTGCCCAAGTACAACCTGACCCTGAGGAGGATGCTGAAGATCGGACTGCTCAATCGAAGGAATATTGATTCCTTGCAGGTAATCATCCAAAGCTTGGGTCACAGGACTGAACCGTTGTTTGGGCTGCTTTGGTGATGTGTGCTCTGATTGTTGTTGACTTGCAGAACTTCCCTGAGAGGATGTTGTTGAGGCTGCTGCGGCTCCTGCTGGCAATGCTGCTGCAGCTAGTTGTGGTTTTGGTGTCTCTACCCTCGGGTGTTGTACTGGAACTGCAGATTTCGACTCTCGGGCTGCAGTTTTTGTCACATCTGATGGTGGTCTTGAAAATAATGACGTTGTTGCTGCAAACGTAGACCTTTTTGCTACCAATGAAAAAGCTGACCTTTGTGCTCTACTGGACGTTTCTCCTTTGGTTAATGATTGTTGTTGACTTGGTGATGCTACTACCTTTAGAATGGAAGCTGCAGTTGGTGCTGCTGTTGCAGCTGCTTTACCTGTTGATACTGTCACTATTGCTGTTGCTGGTGCAACTGCTTCTGGCACAGCAGTTGCTGCTGGTGATGCTGTTGCAGATGCCTTACCAGTTGATGTGGTCTCTATTGCTAGTGCTGGTGCAACTGCTTCTGGCACAGCAGTTGCTGCTGGTGATGCTGTTGCAGATGCCTTACCAGTTGATGTGGTCTCTATTGCCACTGCTGGTGCAACTGCTTCTGGCACAGCAGTTGCTGCTGGTGATGCTGTTGCAGATGCCTTACCAGTTGATCCTGTCACTATTTGCGCTGCTGGTGCAACCGCTTCTGGAACAGGAGCTGTTGTTGGTGCTGCTATTTCAGCTGCTTCATCGGTTGATCCTGTCTCTATTGCTGTTACTGTTGCGACTGCTTCTGGTAAATCAGTTGCTGTTTGTACTGCTGTTTGTGATAGTTTACCAGCTGATCCTGTCTCTATTGCTGGTGCTGGTGCAACTGCTTCTGGCACAGCAGTTGCTGCTGGTGTTGCTGTCGCAGCTGTTTTACCAGTTGATATAGTCTCTATTGCTGCTGGGGGTGATGTCGGTACCGACACTATGGAGGCTATTTTTGAAGGTGCAGATTTTGCTTGTGGTTTAGATGCATCTTGTTTGTTTGCTTCTTGTGGTGTTTCTGGTGAAGCTGTTGTCGGTTTAATGACGGGAAGTTGTTGCAGCTTCCTTTGCAGAGATTGAGGTTTCTGCTGTTTGTGTTTTTGTTGTGACTGCTGCAGTTGGTGTGGATATCGCTGCTGCTGACAACTTTCCAGCTGTATGTTGGATACTGAAGGCGTTGTCTGTAACTGATGTATTTGAGTTACCATTTGTGACGGGGTGACCTTGCCTTCTAGTCTTGAGTACATCAAAGGTTGTGATGCTCTTGTTGAACTCCACACGGGAGCAAATTGGCATCTGTATCCGAACTTGTTTCTCAAAGCCGCTGATGGCGATAGAGGTGTTTCAAGCCATGGCGTCTGAAGTAGCTGGTCGGAATGTATTTCCAACGAAGCATTATGCTCAAGGTGGAATCGGAGGGATGCACTCCTGGTAAAAGAAATAAGGACACAAATTATTGCATGATGGATTTTTCAACTGAAACGGTTTAAAAAACACCCATAATTTCCCAACCTTTAACATTTAACTAATTAAATGTGAAGAAAGTCTTTAATTGTTCACTTGTTCACTTTCTGGTGTTAATAATACAGTGTACTTACTGTATCCCATGGGATAAGGGCATCAGAGTATGAGGTTCCAAGTACGTGTACAGATGAAGCCAGTGCTGTAGATCAAAACAAGACGGAAACAGTTGTTCTTATGTAAGAGTGCTTATCCAAAAACGTTCAGTTAATTAACTACAATCATTCATGTACTAGTCGTTGGGAATAAAATGATAAGCCTAAACAGACAGGATTTTTTCAACTTTCTAGAGACGAAAATTATTTTCTGTCTGAAATGTTCTGAACAACGGAACTAAAGTCATCCATCCGCTGAGATCAACCAAGTTTTTTGCGTGTCTTTAAAATATCTTTATTTTACTCACACCAGCAGGAACCATTATCTTATTTCGTTTGAAATGTAAAGTTGAGATTAAAACTTTCTTAGAATGAGACCCAGTGATACCGTGAACACATAAATTTATCAATTCATTTTGCCATGAAAAATTACTAAATGTTAGCTTACCTGACATATCCCTGCAATCTCGCCACAGTCAACACACGTTTCTACACCGAAGAAACTTGACTCTCTTCTCAAATTCCAAACCTGTTTTTTGGTTCAGAGAGTTATAAATATTTCAGTGTTTGTCCCTGTTTCACAATTCTCCCAGTTCTAATTGAAGGGGCTAACTTCAACTCAATTCAGGTCAAACTAACATTTAATTTCAGATTTCAACATTTAATTTCTTCGTAAGATACATTTTGTTTACAAACAAATACAGCTAAGCATAATAATTAACACAGATGATGGAGGAAAATATGTACTAATCTATTGAAACCCAAATAAAGAGAGCATGGGGCTATCAGATCAAGCCTAGGCCTGAGCAAAAGAAAAAAAAATACTTAAAATGCATAATACACCATTTTAAACATGTCTATTTAATTTGTATTTTCATCACAATATCTGATTTTTTGTATCAAGTTTGCTTGATCTCAACTAACCTGGCCACCGCAGTCTGCACAACTTTCCATCTTGCTTGGAAAGTCCAAGTTGCTATGTATAACATTCATATTGATGAATACTGCATTTAGGAGAATAAAAAAAGAACACATCAAAACGTTATTATACGGCCGAATACAATGTTAATGTAGAAATTGAGCTAACTAACGTCTAGAAAGAAACTAGAAGATCTGCTTTTTCTTCACTTGTCCAATTGTTAAAGTTATTATGCATAAACTTTGTTTTGTATTGCTTTAACTTCAAGGTCTTATTCCATGAAGGGGAACAAAAGTAATGTCAAGATGAGCTTAAACTATTGTCAAAGTGTTCTGAACTATAACATTACATTATGCTTAGCAATTAAGAATACACTAATCAAGATTAATTCATAGAAATGCCAATGTTGATATGGATATAAGCTTCTTTTGACCCGCACATGACCAGACAAGCTTTGAAACTTTCTTACAATTTCACAAAAAATAAACAAATTAGCATAATAAAGAGACATCGGCTAATGACAATACTCACTTGGAAAATATTCCAAAAACTTCTGGTTCTTCTTCTAAAATCGTCTCTTGATTTTCAAAATGACTGATTCGCAATTCGTTTGTCTCAGTTCAAATCGCTGGACAAGCTCCAAAAAGCACTTGTGTTTTCACGTAAACCTGTGAGTGGTGTGTTTGTATTTCTCTGTTTTAAGATGGTCGTAAACATTAAGACCGCGTGCACCCAGGGAAACAGAAGTCAACATTCCCGCCAATGTAACGTCACAAACAACTTGTTCTTATTTGACAGACCACCCCCCCCCCCATGTGTGTAAGCTGCCGTCGCTGAGAGATGCGTGCATTCGCGTCACGCACAACTATCGACCAATGAGAGGGCTTCTGCTAACCTCGATGAGGGCGCTGTCTGAAATTCTGACGTCACAGTGAGACGCAAAAGTTGCACGCAGAGTGATTTAAACACGCGCAACCACACAACCAGTTTGTGGAATCCAACCGGATCGATTTCACCAAACTCTTTTTAACTTAGGATTAATCTTAGGATGCCATAGATGCATATATATATGTATATTGGTTTATTACGGACTAGTAAACATACAGTTCCCATCCATCGTCCAACCAGCACCATTTCTTGGAAGACATGACCATCAGTTAAAGTTCACCATACCAGTCACATCCATAGATCCGTACAAATACTCCTTCTACCCTCGATCCATCCGACTATGGAACCAGCTCCCAGTAGCCACTGTAATGTCTCCTTCAATAGCAGCCTTCAAGGAAACTGCCCTACCAGCTATTAGAGGGATGAGGCTACCAGTGGGCTCACATCTCCTCTAAATCATCCGTCAGTTTTTACGCACCCTAAGTTATCGTCTTTTGTTATCAGTCTTTTTGTCTTGTCGCCACCTTAACTTCACCTTATTTCTTATGCACTTTGCCTGTGACGTCACCATGCACCATCCTAGTATAGCTATAGATAGCTGAATAAGGATTCCACCATTGAAGATTGAAGATTGAAGATTATTTTATTCACATCATCACATTTTGACCAAAAGGTACAATTAAATGACAATTGACAAGACAAAAAACATCAAAATATATTAAAGACGACAGCACTAAAACATTGGCTATTCAAATATAATAGGAGAGAGATTGGCAGCCGCTGTTGACAGCACGGTGTTTCTTGATGCAAATACCGTTTTTCTTGTGCTTTCTCAACATCATAGACTCTCTAAACAGGCTTTGTGAAATTGGATCCAGTCCAGTGAGCAAAGATTATTATCCTTTGTTTCTTCACAATCGAAATGATAATACAATAATAATTATTGTTTTAATGATAATACAATAATAATTATAGTTTTATCATTTCGATTGTGAATAAACAACATTGATAGTACAAGATACATGTAATATTTAGTTTCTCACTGTACTTTATAACTTAATCGATTAAAGGCAGTGGACACTATTGGTTATTACTCAAAATAATTATTAGCATAAAACCTTTCTTGGTGACAAGTAATGGGGAGAGGTTGGTGGTAGAAAACATTGTGAGAAACAGCTCCCTCTGAAGTGCCATAGTTTTGGAAAAAGAAGTAATTTTCCACGAATTTGATTTCGAGACCTCAAGTTTAGAACTTGAGGTCTCGAAATCAACCATCTAAACTCACGCAACTTCGTGTGACAAGGGTGTTTTCTTCTTTCATTATTATCTCGCAACTTTAATGACCGATTGAGCTCAAATTTCCACAAGTTTGTTATTTTATGCATGTGTTGAGATACACCAACTGTGGAGGCTAGTCTTTGACAATTACCAACAGTGTCCACTGCCTTAAATACACATCTGTACAACAAATAGCACGTTGCAAATTTCGGTTATGAGTGATAAACCTATAAACCGGGTTTCATTATTCAACCTATAACAGCCAAATGTTGGGATTTGTTTTACATAATAAGAATACAAGTAAACAAAAAAACCTTAGCCGTTTAAATAATGCTAAAGCCATTATACACTTTCGGTGCAGAATAAAAAAGTTCACATAATTTACAGGGTTTACAGAAGGTAATGGTGAAAGACTTCTTTTGAAATATTGTTACATGAAATGCTTTACTTTTTAAGAAAACATTAAAACAATATCAATTCTCGATAGCGAGAATTACGGATTTATTATAAACACGTGTCATGACACGGCGAAACGCGCGAAAACAGGAGTGGGTTTTCCCGTTATTTTCTCCCGACTCCGATGACCGATTGAGCCTAAATTTTCACAGGTTTTTTATTTTATATACAAGTTGTGATACACGAAGTGTGGGACTTGGACAATACTATTTACCGAAAGTGTATAATGGCTTTAATCTGGGTTATAAACTACTATCGTTTGACTTCACTATAAAACTTTATACAGTAAAATATTAATAATGTCACTTTTATATGATTCAATAACTAGAAACTGTTCGAGTGCCTTCAATTTTTTAGAATGTTGGTTGCATCTATCATTGTCTAAAAATAGAAATAGTCATAAGTAAAAGGATAAGAAGTGTCTCATATAAACGCATGTTTATTTAATTAAGGTCAAACTTTGGTGATGACCCTGAAAAAGTTAGTATTTTTTAGGGATACCTTAATAATCCTCAATTCAAATTTTTTTGGGGGGGTTTGTGCATGATCCAATTAAGTTCACTGTGTTTGGAAAAGGAACTACACATATATAACAGGTGTGACTTACCAGAGAAAAGAAATGGGTTTTTTCCCCGTCATTTTTCTTAAATGGGGCCTTCCCGTAAAGTTCTTCGCGCCGCTTACAAAACCAAGTGTGGCGTAACATGAGTCCAAAATAAGAAAGGAATTACACAGAGATAACAGTTGTGAGTTGCCAGAGGAAGAAGATGTTTGATTGTTTGGCCTTTTTTTAATGGGGCTTTCCCGTAAAGTTCCCCACTTCGCTTACAAAACCAAATGGGGCGTAGCTCAAATAAGAAAGGAATTACACAAAGATAACAGGTGTGAGTTGCCAGAGGAAAGAGATGTTTTGTTTTTCCCTCTTTCTGTATTGGAGCTTTCCTGTAAAGTTCCTCGCTTCGCTTAAACAAAACCAAATGGGGCGTGGCTCAAAAAGACACTAGTCAAAACACTGGGAGAACAAAGAGACGTCCACAGCAAACATAGTCTTTTTGAAAGAAAAAAATGGAAATGTCACTCTCCTGTCCGAGTGGTGTCATTTTCGCTCTTTTTAGAGTGAAAGTCAATCTCTGTCCCTCTTTTCGGGTGAAATTGGAACGAACTTCACTTTCAATCGAGTTGAAAGTACCCGTAT
The DNA here is from genome assembly GCF_032118995.1 of Asterias amurensis. Lineage (NCBI taxonomy): Eukaryota > Metazoa > Echinodermata > Asteroidea > Forcipulatida > Asteriidae > Asterias > Asterias amurensis. Next base: position 13,072,581 of record NC_092656.1, read on the forward strand.
TTCACTCTAAGAGTTGTCCACCATATGGCTCTATGCAAGAGTGGTATGGCCGACAAAGCGAGTGTTTTTTGTATAACTCTTTTACATTAAGAGAGTACACCTACATGTATACTTAGTACTTTACCGAGTCCTGTGAACAAATATCACAGGCATGTTATTCGGTGGGATTCGAACCTACAACCCTTGCAATTCTTGACCAATGTCTTAACAACTAGAGACTCTGGAGATTGCCCGGTAGCTAGATTACCCGGTATAGCTAGATTGCCCGGAAGAGAGGACTCACAGACTTGGGAAAGTACCGAGTATACAGTGCTAAACACATTGGTGTATGGGTAAAAGTATTCCTTATCCCCGATGCAAATTAAAAATCTATCAGACCTACATGAGGCTACATGTGTGTATAAATAGAGAGAGTTTGGCCGCCGGTCGAGTTGGTAGCGTCTAACGGTTTCACATTCACCTCGGATGAGGTCACCTTCTTTTTCCCCTTAACCCGCAGTATTGCTATCTTGACTAAGTCGAAGATGAATTCCACAAACTCAAACAGAGTCAGGATGGACACGCCCATGCACAGTCCCACTTGACCACCTATATCACTGAGGAATCTTGTAAACTGTGAAACGGAAAAAAAAAAACATATTAGAATAATTAGTTTAAAGAATTTAGATACTATTAGTTATTGTCAAAGACCAGTCTTCTCGCTTGGTGTATCTCAACATTATGCATAAAATAACAAACCTGCGAAAATTTGAGCTCAAGTGGTCGTCGAAGTTGCGAGATAATAATGAAAGAAAAACACCCTTGTCACACGAAGTTCAGGTGCTTGATCTCGGGCCCTCAAAATCTAATTCTGAGGCCTCGAAATCAAACACGTAGAAAATTACTTTTGTTTCTGGAAAACTCCGTTACTTCAGAGGGAGCCGTATCTCACAAAGTTCAGGTGCTTAATTTTGGGACCTCAAATTCTAAACCTGAGGTCTCGAAATCAAGTTTGTGGAAATTACTTCTCGAAAACGACGTTACTTTAGAGGGAGCCGTTTCTCACCATGTGTTATACTATCAACAGCTTCCCATTACTCGTTACCAAGTGAGGTTTTATGCTAATAATTATTTTGAGTTAAGTACCAATAGTGTCCACTACCTTTAAAAGAATTGAATCAACATCACCTGATTTTGTTGTGTTTATTTTGGGAAAGAAACTTATTAGTGTTGGCTTTAAGAAGAACCGGTTTCGAACAGTATTCTCTGCCCATCTTCAGGAGAGGTTTACTAAAGTATTTTTTTACCAAACAAAGCTTTAGACATCACTATCCCAAACCTTACTAAAAATGTCAAAAGTTATGGTTGCAAATAAAATACAGGCACCATTGTTTGGAATTAATTACTTTTGAAAGCGTCTGGGTGAGATAAGTTGTTTTAAATTAGTTTTTAAATATTGACTTCGATGTTCACCTTATTTTACTCGCTCTTTTTTACATCTTTAACGAATTCGAACGAATTCCATCAAATTTTAATGAAATCCAACAAAGTACTACGAACGTCAAGTAGTTAAAAGGTTATTACACGAATTCCAACGACTTCTTGCATTATTTATTTAAACTGTGTTGTTAAAAGCTCACGTTTTTAGCATACTGTACATGATAGAAGTTACCAACGTCGGGTACGTTCGTGCACACGTCATACGTGAGCATGCAATAAGCCCGAAATAGTGACGTCACCTAGAAAATACACAATCTAACGTTCACGTTCTCGTTTTGATAGCTTAACGTGCATCTAAAACCTCCCCATGGTGGTAAACATACGTACGTCATAAGCGGGTATCTCAGAAATGTGTTCATGAAGTTGGCTTCCGAGGTACACGTTGAACTTGACCACATTCTTCCTGTAGATAGAAAAATATGTATCCTTTTATAATCATCTTTAAAGGCAGTGGACACTATTGGTAATTACTCACAATAATTATTAGCATACAATCTTATTTGCAGGTAAACGAGTAATGGGGAGAGGTCGAAAGTATAGAGACGGCTCCCTCTGAATTAATGTTGTATTCGAGAAAAAAGTAATTTCCACGAAATTGATTTTGAGACCTCAGGTTTAGAATTTGAGGTCTCGAAACACAGCATCTGAAAACACACAACTTCGTGTAAAACCTTACTTGGTATTGAGTAATGGGGAGAGGTTGATAATAAAAAAAAACCACTGTGAGAAACGGCTTCCTCTAAAGTGACTTAGTTTTTGAGAAAGGAGTAATTTTCCACGAATTTGATTTCGAGACTTCAAGCCCTTGAGGTCTCGAAATCAATCATCTGAAAGCACATAAATTTGTGTGACAGTGGTATTTTTTCTTTCATATGCTTATCTCGCAACTCCGACGACCAATTGAGCTCCAAATTTCCACAGGTTTATGCATATGTTGAGATAAACCAAGTGAGAAGACTGGTCTTCGACAATAACCAATAGTGTCCACTGTTTTAAATTATGATTTTTTTTAGTTTTTGGAGAGTTTGTATAAATTACATAACAGTTCAAAATACAATGACATCATTGTCACCCGGAGTACTGTGTGCTACTTACTCGACAAAATCGCGCGGCAAGTTCACCTCGTCGAAATCCGGCAGTTGACGCAGTGCTGATACCACCGTTTCCTATTAATTTAAAAGAATTATTTAGAAAATGAAGAATACATCATTTTAATAGGCCGGTTGATTTTTGTCCTGCAGTTCGTTCATGCTTAAAAATGTACTGTACACAAATTTAGTACCGTTAAGTTTTACACACGGCCCTTTACAGAAGCGTTGAAGGTAGAGAAGATTTTTGGCTTACAGGCACTGCCGTCGCTTTTACAAAGTATATGACTCGTCTTATCTCGAGTTATGACGTCGAGTAACTCGTCCTAACTTAGAATTAATCTTAAGGTCTGCATGCCACAGTGCAGGGTTTGGGACTCGTCCTAAGTCATAAGATTAGTCTTTAAGTTAGGAAGAGTTTTGTGACGGCTGTACACGTTTGGTAATTGTCAAAGACCAGTGTTCTCACTTGGTGTATCCAATCATAATCATTCAAAAACAAACCTGTGAAAGTTTGGGGGTCAAATGGTCATCGAAGTTTCGAGAAAATTATGAAAGAAAAACGCCCTTGTTGGACAAATGTGTGTGCTTTCAGATAGGAATAAAAGACCTCTATAGAAGTCTTTTATTATCTTAGTGAGAAATTACCTCTTTCTCAAAAACTACGTTACTTCAGAGGGAGACGTTTCCCATAATGTGTTATACTATCAACAACTCTCCAATGCTCGTTACCAATTCAGTTTTTAAGTTAATTGTTTTGAGTAATTACCAAACGTGTACCTTCCCTTTAAATATCATAACTGTAACGATCGAGTCATTCAAATCCCAGGTCAAATTATTGACCCGGATTCCGAGTCCAATTGGGCCCAACTCATTTCTGTGTCAGTTTGACCCATTATTCTGTTTCAAGATGACCAATAAATGGTTCAAACTAATAAATCTGAGGCAACATTATTGACTTGGAAAATGCTCATCGTGACTCGGAATCAGGATCAATCCTGACCCTGGAGCTTTTAGTTTATTATTTTAACTCGGTTTTTGCGCCACACCTTGATCGGTATCATCCATCAATGTGGATTTTTGTTTTTCTTTTTTTCTGCACATAAATAAGATTGCTAAGCATTTTTGCATTAATTTGGCAGTTCCTCAAAACGGGCGTTAGTTCTAGATTGTTCTTTTTACAAATTTAGTTTGTTTTATTTATCGTGTTATGCACCTTGTCCTAAGAACCGATGTTTACCGTAGTAAACCGATCTGACGCTCTTTTCGAGATAGTTGGTTTAAGCTAACCTAAATAGTTAAGCAAATAATCTAACTTTTAGAAAATTTCTTTCACAAAGTAAAAACAAACTAACTGTTTCACATCAGAAATGACCACAAGATCATTCGAAACCCCAACAAGACACTAAACCATTGCTTCGTCCTTCGGATGAGAGGTTAAGCCGTTGGTCGCATGTGTTGTGTTACGCATGTAAAAGAACCCAGTACACTTATCGAAAAGAGAAGGGGTTCGCCCCGGTGTTCCTGGCTATGGCTGCTGCATTCGCTGTAGCACCTTGTAAACCATTATAAGGTGCTAAATAATAGGGTCTCAGAATTCATCACTGTAATAACCTATCTTTCTTAGAGTTTGTATAAAATATTCAGCGCCTTGAGTAACTTGTTTTGTAGATACGTGCGCTATATAAGACCGGTGTTATGTTTACATAGTTACTATTTATTAATTTTTTAGCAAGATGAATAGTTTACCACGTGTGCTTGTACTGGCCACTGTGCATTAGAGACAGTCAATTCATACAGCTCTTCTCTGAAAAAAAAGAAACATACCGTGATTTAACTGTATGTTACTTTGTTTGATTCTGAGTCAGACAACTAAATAAAGGTGTTTTCTTTTTGTATTATTCAAGGGGCGTTGATTGTCCCACCGGGTATTAATTGGTATTAAGGAAGGTCGGGTTGGTGTTAATACAGAGGTATCTTCCCCTTCCTTCTATCGGTGGACACCTATGTCCAGATCACATCGGGGCACTATGCGAGTTGGGTTTCCAGATCCTATACCTGAATGCGTGGGTTTTCCCCCGGAATAAATATTGTGCACCAACATACTGAAAGCTCCTCCATTGTCTTTCCTCAGTGAGGTTCGTGGCCATAAATAAGGTCGTTTCTGAAAATCCGGCAGGGCTGCTTTAATCATGGAGCAAGTTAAATGGACACGTTGCCTGGGATCGGTCGAGTTGGTCTTTGAAAGGTGTTTGAATTAAACTTTTTGTTATGAAATGCATCTGGTCATAAGTAGAATAATATAATGATCCACACAAACAAGCCTCTAAATTGCACGGTTTTCCTTTGACACGGTCGGCCATTTTGTGGAGTCAACGTTTTGACTCCACAAAATGGCCGACCATTGATTGAAAAAGGTTTCAAACACTTTTGAAAGACCAACTCGACCGATCCAAAGCAACGTGTCCCTTTAAATATACAGGTAGATTGGACTGGCTCCGACTACGGCTTCGACTTTGGCTACGGCTTCGGCTACGGCTACGGTCCAGGTTAATTCTTTATACGTGTCTGGAACAAACATATTCAAGAACAACTGACAGAATATAATGATATGTTGTCGCTGTTGCTGTCAGTGTCGCTGTCGTTTTCAGTGTCGCAGTCACTGTCACTGTCAGTGTTGCTGTCGCTGTCACTGTCAGTGTCGCTGTCGCTGTCACTGTCAGTTTCGCTGTCGCCGTCACTGTCTATGGCATTGGCGTTGGCATTGGCGTTTTTGTGTTTTTGTCTTACTTGCATGGCAATGAACAGTCACAGGTTAGGGCACCGCTGATGTAGTCATTTACCACCCCTGTATTGCAAAGCTCTGCATGAAAAAAATAATGACAGCGTGGTACACATAATGGCTTAACAGATATGGGGAAGATTCATGATGATTTAAGTCAGGGTTTTTCGACTAGGTGAAATATTTAGATGTCACACAGGGTCATCTTTAAGAAGCAACTGGAGGCGTATTCCCGCCACATGAACAACTCTTTAATACTTATCATGTACGTGCAGAATAACTCCAAAAATCCACTAACTACTTAACTTGCAGGGAAATTTGACGTCACCTGACATTACATAATAACCAACCGCGTACAAAATGTTCTAATTCATCTAACGATGGGCCGAAGTACAACGTACACTTAGTCACATTGAAACCAACTGCCGTAATTGGGCCAAATAAAGTATTTTTGTGTTCACAATGTTTTTACTTTTACGTCATACGAAAGTTGAACGTGCTAAACGTTGGTCTAAAATATGCTGACGTTGTGGCAATGTTGGCCAAACGGGTGACCCGATGACGAATTGACAAATTGACGACGTCACTTTGCAAGTTTTTTCGAACAACTGAACCTGACGTTTGCCAACGTTTGGCAAACGTAAACATTTGATGGGGTCCTATAGACGATGTGACCTACTATGTTTACATTCAAACCGCCCTCTGTTGGAAAAAACACTGATATATGTCATGTTTCGCCGGGCAAAAAGACACGTAGTCATGGTAAGATTGCCGGAGAATCTGTGCCCCATATTATGGAAAATTCACGTGGGCTGAAGGAGAATGTTTCAAAAGAGGGCGCTATAGGTAGTATAGTTTGTAAACGATTCGCCGTTTTGGGGGGACAGAATCTGCGGTGGTACATAATCTTCTGCCACTGCGGCGTCGTATGCACCTTAGTGGTATGTTTTTCGACGTTTTTTTCTCCCGCCATTACCTTGTGTTATATTTGTCGATAAGCATGGTGGCTGACTGATGTTATACCCATACCTCTGATCAGCACAGCCGCATGATTTCAGTACAAACCCAGCCAAGCAGCTTTTCTCACAAGCCTACAAAATGAAGTACACGTTATCAGTTTAAAGGCAGTGCACACTATATTGGTAATTACTCAAAATAGTTATGATAGCATAAAACCGTACTTGGTAACGAGTAATGGGGAGAGGTTGAGAAACGGCTCTCTCTGAAGTAAAGTAATATTTTCCACAAACTTGATTTCGAGACCTCAGAATTAGATTTTGAGATCTCGAAATCAATTGCATCTGAAAGCACACAACTCCGGATGACAAGGGTGTTTTTTCATTCATTATTATCTCGCAACTTCGACGACCAATTGAGCTCACATTTTCTGCATGTTGAGATACACCAAGTGAGAAGACTGGTCTTTGACAATTACCAATAGTGTCCAGTGTCTTTAAAATGACCCATCATTGTTAAGTTCAATATTTCTGGATTCAAAAATGAAATCTGTTTAAACAAAAGGTGAGCTAAGCATTCAATGTACAGGCCGTTAACATTAAAATGTTAAACGTCTTTTTTTTTTCATTTTAGCTAATATGAAATATCAAAGGTATGAAGAACTAACCGCTTCTCAACCACAAAATGTCAACAAGAAAAGTTACTTTTCCTACCTGCTTAGAGTAACTGACATTGAAAATATCGCTGAAGATTGTGCTGTGAGTTGTTGTACAATTGGTAATGAAGGGAGCCTTTTTCCTGTCTAGTTTCACCTGCACAATTTATGTTTAAAACATAAATGAGAAGAAAACGACTTCGATTCCCACAATCTCAATTTTCAATCTGAACTTATTCGCCTAAAGGAACGTCAGAATTGGTGAGAAATCAAAATGTGATTATCACATATTATTTACATAAAACTTACAAGGTCTAATGATGATGATAGTAGAAAACATCCCTTGAAATATTTCTGTTTGAAATGTGATATTTGATGGGAAATAAATAATATAATTTCGCGTTTGGAGTTTATCGCTCAGAGAACGTTTTATTCATTTATGTTTTGCATCGATGTCATGCACTGTGTAATCGGCTTTTCACTATAATTCTTTCGTGACCCAGATGTCCGATCGATCTTTAACTTCTACAGGTTTGTCAAAAAAAATTAATTTGTAACGTTCATTTAAGATTAAAGATGCGTGTTTGTCGTATTATTCCAGTTAACACATGCTTCAAAACCTGTTCGAAAGCTTGAAGCCTGGTGTTGGCGTTACAATAAGTTCGCGACGAATCATTCACATCTGCTGACTTGCGCTTGACTCTTGCGAAACATTTGCTGCGAAATCAGCCGTGTGACGTCAAAATTCGTATCGCACTCGTTAGCAAAAACTCGGGCTGTGACGTTGCGATAGAAAGTTCTATGGTCAGTAGTCAGCACACGTGTTCTTCATATAGGGCAAACCAACGTTTCGCTTCCTTATAAACGATTAACCAACTATAACAACCCTTACATGCACTGGACACTTTTGGTAATTGTCAAAGACCCGTATTCTCACTTGGTGTATCCCAACATATAAATAAAATAACAAACCTGTGAAAATTTGAGCTCAATTGTTCATCCACCTTGTAATAGAATAATGAAAGAAAAAATTACTCATGTTGCATTAATTTGTGGGCTTTCAGATGCTTAATAAAAGGCTGCAGCTGAAGTCCTTTAATATTAATTAAGTGAGAAATTACCTCTTTCTTAAAAACTACAATACTTCAGAGGGAGCCGTTTCTCACATTTTTTTATACTATCGCCAGCTCTCCATTGCTCGTTACCAAGTAAGTTACTTTTAATCGCACGATTATTTTGAGTAATTACCAATAGTGTCGTGTGCCTTTAACATTATTTCAGAGTTTTTGTCATTTTGTTTTTCACAAGAAATGTTTGTAATATATTTTGTACAATCAACCACCTTCCAACTGACTATAAAGCACACAAATAAACAAACCAGCAACTCTTTAACGGTTTGTTTGGTCAGTTCCTTCCTCCATGGTCAGACTACGTAATTGCAAAAGAAAGAACGAGTAACCGTTTCTCAGGATGGCCACTGCACCAGTGTCGCTGATTACACAACTGTACATTTATTTAGTATTTATTTGCTTACTTCTTCTGGTACAATTAATTAATGTTTGCATTGAAATTGAAGTTAGCACACGTTAAGTATATGTTCGAGTAGGTAAAGTAACGTGCGCAAAGCTTTTTGGAGGCGTTAAGTGGTCTGTAATTCTTACTGGAGAAGATTATTTTGTTTGTTCCTAATTGGTGCATGGAGAAGATAAACAAACTCAGAGCGAAACCATTAGAAGAATCCTGTTTGTTCTCTGAATGCAACTATTGTTTCATGCTTGTCAGACAACCCCACTGTATAGCCCTAAGATCAATTTGTTGGTTACTTCTAAAATCAAAAACTGCTAACGGGCTTAAAGGCAGTGGACACTTGGTAGTTACTCAAAATAATTATTAGCATCAAACCTTACTTGGTAAAGAGTAATGGGGAGAGGTTGATGGTATAAAACATTGTGAAAAAACGGCTCCCTCTGAAGTAACGTAGCTTTCGAAAAGGAAGTAATTTTCAACGAATTTACCTCAGATTTAGATTTTGAGGTCTCGAAGTCGAACATCTGAAAGCACACAACATCTCGCAACTTCGACGACCAATTGAGTTCAAATTTTCACAGGTTGGCTATTTTGTGCATAATTTTGAGATACACCAAGTGAGAAGACTGATGGTCTTTGACAATTGCCAATAGCGTCCAGTGTCTTTAAATAGTACTGTACCATTTAAAATTGGGTATTTGTCACTTGAACTTTTTTCATTATTTCGATAAAAAAAATATAGACCCCGTCCTCAAGGTTTTGAAAAACTAACTATACTTCTACTTCTAGCTCATACAAAACATGACTGGTGACTATCGTCTCACATGCCTTGTGGTGAATCTTTCTTAAAAAGCAGCGAAGAAGGGTATTCAGATTAATCCTTTTTACACTACCTAAAGTCTAATGTGAACTCAATTTTCTTATTCATTGGAAACACGGTTTTTAAATATTGACGATTTTCACTTTTTTACATTAAGAGAGTAGGCCTATGTATATGCATGGAAGGACAAACCTTTTTTACAGCAATGAAAGTTTCCTGACCAGGACTGACGGTAATTCCTTCGTCCTCCGGGAATGGCATCTGGTTCTGAGAGCCAACCATAACCCTCAGTCCAGCAGACTGCTGTAGACTGGATAAATACTCATCGCGTTCTATGAAGAGTTCCATGGTTAATCCTGTAGGTGTGATTGAGTGACATGACTCAAAACTACTGGTTTCGAAGGACGTTTGTGATTAGCGAAAAACTCCGAAACTATGTTTGTCAGACAATGTTTGGAACAGGTTGGGGAATGCAGAACATCACAAAACAACAGCTTGCTGGCGGTGATACGGGATTGGGACTTGAGAGTGAAATATACGTGTAGACAGACGTTCAACTAAATAATGATAAAGTAACATTAATAAATTATTTGTTAACCTGGAAGGTACGGAAGCCCACTAATGCCAGTAATAAACACATTTCAAATCCAATATTTTCGGATTTGCAATCCGGCCTAAAGTTAAGAACATTGTAAATCGTGTCGTGATTAATTTAATATAGGCTTGTGATTTCTCACCATACAGTGGCCCTGCCCTGCTGACTTTCTTGACATTTTCGCTGAAGAAGTTGAAAGTGTAACAGTTTCCATATATTGCATTGTAGAACTGAGTGAAGTTTCTGTAAGAGGACATACGAATATTGCTGACACAATATGGCTGCCGATTTTCAAACGATGTGTACAAAGTATAAAATACCCTCGCAATTTGGCTCTTGGGGGTCGTTTACACAATGAAAGACCACGCAAACTGTTTTTCTCTGTTCAACTTGAACCACAGAGAAATATTATTTAACAATAGAAGAACCCGGCAAACCCGTGAAAGGTTGGATGGGCGTCACCCAACTGTGGTTTGATGGGCGTGCACTTTTGTTTTGCTTACGGCGGCACCCCTGTGTTCAAACAATAGCATGGAACCCCAAAATAGTCTTTAGAAAAGGGAACCTTTATATAACAACAATAGCATGGACCCCACAAAACGGACCCGATGACCTTTACTGTAGGGCGCCCTGTGGGGTCTTTTACACAAAGGAACAATGATCCACACAGTATAATTATTTGTTCAATCTGGACCACAACCACATTCTTTAGAAAATGGAATAATAGAACAACAAAAGAAGGACCCCACAAGCCCACAAAACCGGATCCGGAAAGGTTGCCCTCGCGCGCGTGTGTGTGTGTGCTGGGGCTTGTCTACTATTGTTAACCGGGGACCCAGGAAAAAAGTCACACCGGGGACATTTCTCGGTAGATTTTGTGATAAAGTCAATGGGGACGTCTGAAAAATGGGAGAACAAAGAGAAGTCCGCGGTCTGCACCATAAACATGCCTGTGTGTGTGGGGGTGTGGGGGGGGGGGGGGGGGGGGCAAGTGTGACTTCGGTAGACAAACAGGGTTTGTGCCTATACATTTAGTTATTGCGAAGTGTTGTTTAAAAGCTTACGTGGGCCTGCAAGTATATCCTTCGAATGTACAGGTAAGTAGCATGGAGGTCAAATTATGCCCAGTGCTAAACCTCTCTTCATACGGCATCTTAGCGACGATATTTAGTGCAGCCAGTGATATATCGTAGTAATGGTCCGTTAATGAGAAGTCAACAACTTCCTCCTGCATCGACAGAGAAAGGGAGTACAAAAATACAGTTATTGTTGTTGTTGTTGTTCGTGTTGGTGTTGTTGTTGTTGTTGCTGCTGCTGCTGCTGCTGCTGCTGCCGCCGCCGCCGCCGCCGCCGCCGCCGCCGCCGCCGCCGCCGCTGCTGCTGCCGCTGCTGCTGCTGCTGCTGCTGTTGTTGCCGTTGCCGTTGCCGATGCCGTTGTTGTTGTTGTTGTTGTTGTTGTTGTTGTTGTTGTTGTTGTTGTTGTTGTTGTTGTTGTTGTTGTTGTTGTTGTTGTTGTTGTTGTTCTTCTTCTTCTTGTTGTTCTTGTTGTTGTTGTTGTTGTTGTTCTTGTTGTTCTTGTTGTTGTTGTTGTTCTTCTTCTTCTTCTTGTTGTTCTTGTTGTTGTTCTTGTTGTTGTTGTTCTTGTTGTTCTTGTTGTTCTTGTTGTTCTTGTTCTTGTTGTTGTTGTACTTACGGTGCTTTCTATGCTGGTAGTATGATGGTAGTATTTGAAGAAGGCTCGAAGTTCTTCGAACATATACATCCCATGGAGCGTGATTCTGTTCAGGTTGCACAAGGTGACTGCAGGAAACTTCACTTCTCGTTCGTATTCCAGCTCTACATTTACTGCCACTTCGTAGCTTCTGAATGTGCTAAACATGGACATGGTGTTCACTACGAAAAAGACAAGGGAACTAACAAACAGCAATGCCCACACGATCCGACGATGGTAGCTGGCTGATCTAGCTATATTAGGTAAACCGTGCGCTCCGCAGTTTTGCATTACGGTGGCCAGGAGATTCGCCATGCTTAGTCGTTGGTCGGCATCATTGGTTCCCATGTTGCTTTAGAACACAATCCCTGACTTTTGTTCTAACCAAAATGTCATTCCTCGCGTGAGATGTAACCTCCGAATGCACACTTTAATTATAGAGCTCCAGCTAATAAAACATAAAAATGATTCAATTAAAAACTCAGTGGATTTAGTCTTTAGCACGGAGCCACTACAAGTAAATATGTAAGACATAATGAATTATTTTGTGTAGATCTTTGTAGCATCCATCAGATAAATCACCGTAAAGTTACTGGAAATGTTTTAGCCTAAACTTAGTAGTGGCTTCTAACATATTAGCGCTCACATCCGTAACCCAATGTATCGAGTCGCTTCAATATTCAATACATTCCTGCATAATATTAAAGTGTATGTGGAACTACGTTTGACACTATTTGTAATTGTCAAAGACCAGTCCACTTGGTGTATCTCAATATATGCTTAAAATACAAAATTGAGCTCAATTGGTCGTCAAAGTTGCGAGATAATAATATCACACGAAGTTGTGTGCTTTCAGATGCTTGATTTCGAGACCTCGAAATCTAATTCTGAGGTCTTGAAATCAACTGCGGAAATGTACCCCTGTCTCGGAAACTACGTTACTTCAGAAGGAGCCGTTTCTCAGAATGTTTTAAATTTCCAACAGCTCTATTACTCGTTACCAAGTAAGGTTTTGTGCTACTAATTATTTTGAGTAATTAGCAATAGTGTCCAGTGCCTTTAAGTATATCAAAAAAATTATACCTGGAGTGGATTTCACAAAGAGTTAGGACTAGTCTTATCTCGAGTTAGGACCAGTTACTCGTCCTAACTTAGAACTATCCATGCAATTTTTATATCTCCTAGGACTAGTCCTAAGTTAGGACTAGTCCTAACTCTTTGTGAAATCGACCCCTGCTCCTTTCACAGCATGTAATGTTTTACAAGGTGATGTGGCGTATAACTTGCGGCCAATCTAATCAGGAGCACCGGGTGAACCCTTCTCTTTTCGCTAACTACACTAGGTTCTTTCGTGTGCGTTACACAACTCACGGTACCAACGGATTTACGTCCCATCCGAAGGACTACGCATCATCGTAAAGTGTCTTGTTTAAGAGGGCACAAGTATCACAAGTGTCACAACTGGGACTCAAACTCTTACATGTTATGTGTTGAACACCCAACAGCAAGTACAGGCCATGTATACACGCCATAAACGATATTTATTAATTTAGAGTAGAACAGCATTAATGTAGATTAGCAGAACATTTATAGCAAGATGTTCCCAAGAGAACAAAATCTATCAAGCAATTATAGATAAATCAAAGGTATTACCGCATACCTAATTATCATACAATAAATTCATTGTTTACTATATACAAAAATAAGTTATAATTTTATGTTTTAATGTTTCGTTAAAGGCAGTGGACACTTAGGTAACTACTCCTTGTAGCAACTCTTTGTTTTTATACTGGTATTGTCTTCTAACCTAATTATTTTCAGTAGGCCCTATTAATGCCTAATACCATAACTATCATTCACTTAAAGGCAGTCGACACTATTGGTAATTACTCAGAATAATTATTAGCATAAAACCTTTCTTGGTGACGAGTAATGGGGAGAGGTTGATGGTATAAAACATTGTGAGAAACGGCTCCCTCTGAAGTGCCATAGTTTTCGAGAAAGAAGTAATTTTCCATGATTTTGATTTCGAGACCTCAGATTTAGAACTTGAGGTCTCGAAATCAACCATCTAAACGCACACAACTTTGTGTGACAAGGGTGTTTTTTTTCTTCATTATTATCTCGCAAGTTCGATGACCGACTGAGCTCAAAATAATTTTCACAGGTTTGTTATTTTATGCATATGTTGAGAAACACCAACTGGGAAGACTTGTCTTTGACAGTTACCAAAAGTGTCCACTGCCTGTAACAATCGTATAGTGCTCTACTCACCGAATGCTTGAAGTCTTGTCATCATATCAAGTCAAGCCAATGAACACAAATTATTAAATGCATTGTTACTTATCTCATGGGCCCAGGTTGATGATTGTATTCAACAATTTTTAATGGAGTCCATTTCATTATTGATCGAGTCTTAATATTGTGCTTATTTTGCGTGTTTACATGAGTGTTGCACTTACGTAAAGTGGGGGCTACAGTACCTCCCTGTGTCGGATTAAGATGACGCAATTAAATTCACTGGACACTATTGGTCATTACTCAAAATGACCATTAGCATAAACCTTACTTGGAAACAAGTAATGGGGATAGTTTGATAACACGGACGTCAATCGGGGGAGGGGGGGGGGGTCAGGGGGGACATGTCCCCGCCCATCTTTAGGAGGGTGGGTGACGCAGTATCAAATGTCCCTAGGCTAATCTTGTCGACCACCTCATCATGAAGCCAAGTACATTGAAGTATTGCACTGTATAAGACCAAGCCCTGTGTCCCGCTATGGGCACTAATACTGGGGGCAAAGGACGATACAACTTTGTGAATGGTTGGGGACACTACCTGTATATCAAAATGTCCCCACTCAAAATTGGCCCAAGATTGCACCACAGCGCATCTAAAATGCAAAATGTTCTGGGCCCTTAAGCGGGCCAGGACCCCACGATGTGTATATTAGGGCCTCTCACATGAATGTGCCATCGTTAACATACTTTTGCACCTCCCCCCTTGAGTGGAATGGACGTGCCCCCCCCCCCCCCCCCCCCCATTTTTGAAGGGTGGGGGACACAATATAAAATGTTGCAAAGTTTCTATGACTACCTTTTTCTAATGAAATTCAATTATTGCACTGTGCAAGACCATACCCCGAGTCCCAAAACGCTGTTTCCCGTCATTGCCATCAATTCGGGGGGGGGGGGCACTGTTCCCCCAGTTTTTGTTAACTCGTGTGTCTTATAAGGGCACGTACTTGTGCGTGTCATCTCCATACTTTTTAGTTCTCTTGTAGTTACTGTATGTTTACTTGTCTGTCATTGCCGTTCTGCGGCCTCTACGGCTAGTTCGAGCAATATTGATCATTTTTACCCAGGTAACTCTGCACCCAAGGCATCCGCTGCTGTTCCATGACACCATTATTGAAACGTTTCTGAGATCGTTCTCTTTTTCCGCAAACCTTGCTTACAAACATTGCAAACAGTCGACTACACATACCCATCGTTTTCATTTTGTTTTAATGAAATTTCGGGTATTTCCGAAATCCAAAAAGGCCCATATTCTATTGTTTTTTGAAGGTATTTTGTTCTGTTTCGTTTCCCATTGGACCTCTAAATTTTGAAAGAATCTGATACTGCAAATTGTCTCGTTAAAAAAAACTGAAGTGTTGCCCAAATTTAAAAGGTCCATACGGCTTAAAAACAAATTTACGATTCATTGATCAATACTCAATGAGCTATATGATTGCACCACAGAGCAAATATCATGCACAATTTTCGGGACCCTTAAGCGGGCCCCAGACCCCACGCCGTAGTTCACGGTCCCGCTCGTTGCTCCATCTTCTGAATATTTAAAACTCTGGTTACGATTCGCCCTTGTTTTGAAGTGCCTCCATATACCAATATTTGTGCCCCAATTGGGCAGTTTTATACACTGAAACCCTTTCGGGCTCTCAAATCTTTCTGATATAAAATTTAGAATATTTTTAAGGTGCACCCTTTCAAAAGCTGTATCACAGATACGGGAGACACTGATCACTGATTGTATTATAGTACGGCAAATTGTGTAGACATTCAAAATAGGCTACCAGAGCAGCACGTATACAGTAGTTTGCAAACACCGTTTCGTTCTGAGGGACACACGCACAGGACGCAGACGGAAGCTATGATGCTATAGGTGGGAGGATGTTCCAGTGTCTGGAAAGGTAATGTTTTCGACGACTCCCTCACACTCCAGAGCAAGGAACACTTAAATTTCATATCGAAATTGTTTAAAGCGCATTATTTTTGACAACTGCAGCGCAGTCATGAACAGGATACAACACCAATAGATGATAATGCACCAAATCCCACCATCAATAAACTGTTGTTTTTTTTATTGTAAGAAAAAAATATCCATAGACTCTTGAACGTGCATCCTTTTACATCCATTTATTTATACATAATTATTGAATACATTTTGCACTCATTTAGGCAGCAAGTTTATTGTACATAGGCCTAATTAAGTATAATTTATCAAAACGCAAATCATGAATCAGAAAACAACCTCATAGAACTAAACGTTTAAATAAAGATGCTATGTCAGACTTTTTGCCGAGTTGACCCAAAAATGTTGATTTAAAATTCAATAGGTATTTTGTTTGGGGTCGAGAAAGTAACATGTACAAGCTTTTATTTGAGCCATTGCTCGAAAAAGTCCGCCAATTATTAGTAGCAGTGAAATAAAGTGCTCAAAATTAAATTATAAGAAACCTTTAAAAAATGTTGTCATGGTTCCTGACCATTAAAAGAAAAAGTTAAACTGTGTTTCGTTAGAGCGGGTGATACTCTTTGAAATACCATTCACTCAAAAAAATCTATTTTGTAATGTTTGGGGCCAAAAATCCGACATCATCTTTAAAACAAAAAATCTCAAATTCGTCAGTGTCTCGGCTGTGTACGCCCTCTACGTTCAGTTATGGAAATATTATGAACAATAAAGCATAGAGAAGGACAAGACACACATTGGAGCAAAGGAGGTTCGATTTCACAAAGCTAAGATTGATGGGAAGGTACACGTTTTGGTAATATTGTCAAAGACCAGTCTTTTCCTTTGGTGTACCCATGGAGGTACAAATGACCTCCATGGTGTATCCCAACAAAAGCATAAGATAACAAGCCTGTGAAAATTTGAGCTAAATTGGTCATCGAAGTTCCGAAAAAAACACCCTTGTTGGACGAATTTGTGTGCTTTCAGAAAGGAATAAAAGTGCTACTATTTTAGTAAGAAATTACCTCTTTTCTCAAAATCTATGCTACTTCAGAGGGAGCCGTTTCTCACAATGTTTTATACTATATCAACAGCTCTCCAATGCTCGTTACCAAGTCAGTTTTTAAGTTAATACAGTGTATTTGTTTTGAGTTATTACCAAACGTGCATCCTTCCCTTTAAATGCACTTGGCCATGGCACTATTGGTAATTACTTAAAATAGTTGTTGGCATAACAACTTACTTGCTAACGAACAATGGAGAGCTGTTGATGGTATACAACATTGTGAAAAACAGCTCCCTCTGAAGTAAGATAGTTTCTGAGAAAGAGGAAATTTCTCACTCAAATATTTTTAAAAGACTTCAGGCCTGAAGGGCATCTGAAGAAAGCACAACAAATTGTTCAACAAGGCTGTTTTTTCTTCATCTATTGTCTTGTAACTTAAATACCGATATGATGGGATACACCAAGTGAGAATACTGGTCTCTGACAATTATACAAAGGTGTCCAGTGCCTCTAACAAAATAACAGCTTCATGACATTGGGATTTCTCAAATGTTGGTTGATCTCCAGCATCATTTGTGAACAGTGTACAATCTCTAAACAGTGTTTCCAACATCGAGCAAAAAGCCCAGAGCCGAAGTTTGGAAAAAATCCCCTGTACTATTATAGGAAAACTGCAATTCGCCATTTTACAGCCAAAATGAAATGCCACAAGCACTTGCACAACTAGTGTATTTATCATTCTCCTGGTTGAATACTGAAAAAGTTAGCACACACACAAAATAAAAATTACTTAAAATTCCAACATCTACTACATAGTAATAATAAGCAGCCACTGCATTTAAAGGGATAAAACATGAACAATAAAAAAAGCTGCTGGCAGTCAGTGTAAGCACTTTATGCAATCCACCGACAAACCTGTACAAGTTTAAGATTGATCGCCATCAGGGTCAATGGTCCACTTACAAGACATCGATAAAAAAAAAAAATGAAAAAAAAAAAACTCACTCGGCCATGAATGACACACCTGTTGTACTCATTAAACTTTAGTTAACCAATGTACGATATTTAAACCAAAACGTTTTGAAAAGGGTATTGCACACAGCTATGTTACTATCAGGGACGGAGTAATACATGTAGTATGGCATAGTACCATTTTAATAATTGTCTACACATCAGAGGTGATGGTCACCGCTGACAAACAAACTGGGATCCAGACCCTTGGAGGTATATTATAATATGATTTATAGCATTCACATGCCAACCTTTTGATAATCCTTGGATTTATAGATTCCAACATTCCAAGAAGTTGCGATAACGCAACCCTCCTCCCGACGGCAGGAGGAGGGTTACGTTAACGCAACTACATTCCAAGGAGCTTGAGAGAACAGTATCCGCAGTGCAAGAGATGAAGATGTTGAGAAAATTACCTTATTTTTTGTTTAACCTTCACACTAAAAAAGCCTGAATTCAGCTAAATGAAAGTTCTTGTACCTCAACATTCCATCTACAGGTAGCCTATTCTGAATAAAACAAATTCAAAGCAAATCTTTGGCAAACTCAAACAGATTATGTTTTAACCTTCACACTAAAAGAGTCTGCAATTCAGCTAAATGAAAGTTCTTGTACCTATCCTCTCATCTCAACATTCCATCTACAGGTAGCCTATTCTGAATAAAACAAATTCAAAGCAAATCTGTGGCAAACTCAAACAGATTATGTTTTAACCTTCACACTAAAAGAGTCTGCAATTCAGCTAAATGAAAGTTCTTGTACCTATCCTCTCATCTCAACATTCCATCTACAGGTAGCCTATTCTGAATAAAACAAATTCAAAGCAAATCTGTGGCAAACTCAAACAGATTATGTTTTAACCTTCACACTAAAAGAGTCTGCAATTCAGCTAAATGAAAGTTCTTGTACCTATCCTCTCATCTCAACATTCCATCTACAGGTAGCCTATTCTGAATAAAACAAATTCAAAGCAAATCTGTGGCAAACTCAAACAGATTATGTTTTAACCTTCACACTAAAAGAGTCTGCAATTCAGCTAAATGAAAGTTCTTGTACCTATCCTCTCATCTCAACATTCCATCTACAGGTAGCCTATTCTGAATAAAACAAATTCAAAGCAAATCTGTGGCAAACTCAAACAGATTATGTTTTAACCTTCACACTAAAAGAGTCTGCAATTCAGCTAAATGAAAGTTCTTGTACCTATCCTCTCATCTCAACATTCCATCTACAGGTAGCCTATTCTGAATAAAACAAATTCAAAGCAAATCTTTGGCAAACTCAAACAGATAATGTTTTAACCTTCACACTAAAAGAGTCTGCAATTCAGCTAAATGAAAGTTCTTGTACATGTACCTATCCTCTCATCTCAACATTCCATCTACAGGTAGCCTATTCTGAATAAAACAAATTCAAAGCAAATCTTTGGCAAACTCAAACAGATTATGTTTTAACCTTCACACTAAAAGAGTCTGCAATTCAGCTAAATGAAAGTTCTTGTACCTATCCTCTCATCTCAACATTCCATCTATAAACAGGTAGCCTATTCTGAATAAAACAAATTCAAAGCAAATCTTTGGCAAACTCAAACAGATAATGTTTTAACCTTCACACTAAAAGAGTCTGCAATTCAGCTAAATGAAAGTTCTTGTACATGTACCTATCCTCTCATCTCAACATTCCATCTACAGGTAGCCTATTCTGAATAAAACAAATTCAAAGCAAATCTTTGGCAAACTCAAACAGATTATGTTTTAACCTTCACACTAAAAGAGTCTGCAATTCAGCTAAATGAAAGTTCTTGTACCTATCCTCTCATCTCAACATTCCATCTACAGGTAGCCTATTCTGAATAAAACAAATTCAAAGCAAATCTTTGGCAAACTCAAACAGATTATGTTTTAACCTTCACACTAAAAGAGTCTGCAATTCAGCTAAATGAAAGTTCTTGTACCTATCCTCTCATCTCAACATTCCATCTACAGGTAGCCTATTCTGAATAAAACAAATTCAAAGCAAATCTGTGGCAAACTCAAACAGATTATGTTTTAACCTTCACACTAAAAGAGTCTGCAATTCAGCTAAATGAAAGTTCTTGTACCTATCCTCTCATCTCAACATTCCATCTACAGGTAGCCTATTCTGAATAAAACAAATTCAAAGCAAATCTTTGGCAAACTCAAACAGATAATGTTTTAACCTTCACACTAAAAGAGTCTGCAATTCAGCTAAATGAAAGTTCTTGTACATGTACCTATCCTCTCATCTCAACATTCCATCTACAGGTAGCCTATTCTGAATAAAACAAATTCAAAGCAAATCTTTGGCAAACTCAAACAGATTATGTTTTAACCTTCACACTAAAAGAGTCTGCAATTCAGCTAAATGAAAGTTCTTGTACCTATCCTCTCATCTCAACATTCCATCTACAGGTAGCCTATTCTGAATAAAACAAATTCAAAGCAAATCTGTGGCAAACTCAAACAGATTATGTTTTAACCTTCACACTAAAAGAGTCTGCAATTCAGCTAAATGAAAGTTCTTGTACCTATCCTCTCATCTCAACATTCCATCTACAGGTAGCCTATTCTGAATAAAACAAATTCAAAGCAAATCTGTGGCAAACTCAAACAGATTATGTTTTAACCTTCACACTAAAAGAGTCTGCAATTCAGCTAAATGAAAGTTCTTGTACCTATCCTCTCATCTCAACATTCCATCTACAGGTAGCCTATTCTGAATAAAACAAATTCAAAGCAAATCTGTGGCAAACTCAAACAGATTATGTTTTAACCTTCACACTAAAAGAGTCTGCAATTCAGCTAAATGAAAGTTCTTGTACCTATCCTCTCATCTCAACATTCCATCTACAGGTAGCCTATTCTGAATAAAACAAATTCAAAGCAAATCTTTGGCAAACTCAAACAGATAATGTTTTAACCTTCACACTAAAAGAGTCTGCAATTCAGCTAAATGAAAGTTCTTGTACATGTACCTATCCTCTCATCTCAACATTCCATCTACAGGTAGCCTATTCTGAATAAAACAAATTCAAAGCAAATCTTTGGCAAACTCAAACAGATTATGTTTTAACCTTCACACTAAAAGAGTCTGCAATTCAGCTAAATGAAAGTTCTTGTACCTATCCTCTCATCTCAACATTCCATCTATAAACAGGTAGCCTATTCTGAATAAAACAAATTCAAAGCAAATCTTTGGCAAACTCAAACAGATAATGTTTTAACCTTCACACTAAAAGAGTCTGCAATTCAGCTAAATGAAAGTTCTTGTACATGTACCTATCCTCTCATCTCAACATTCCATCTACAGGTAGCCTATTCTGAATAAAACAAATTCAAAGCAAATCTTTGGCAAACTCAAACAGATTATGTTTTAACCTTCACACTAAAAGAGTCTGCAATTCAGCTAAATGAAAGTTCTTGTACCTATCCTCTCATCTCAACATTCCATCTACAGGTAGCCTATTCTGAATAAAACAAATTCAAAGCAAATCTTTGGCAAACTCAAACAGATTATGTTTTAACCTTCACACTAAAAGAGTCTGCAATTCAGCTAAATGAAAGTTCTTGTACCTATCCTCTCATCTCAACATTCCATCTACAGGTAGCCTGTTCGGAATAAAACAAATTCAAAGCAAAACTTTGGCAAACTCAAACAGATTAAGTATAGTACAAATAAAAACAGCAGTGGTAACAACTGTGATATTTAAAGGCAGTGGACACTGCCTTTAAGTCATTCAAATAGTTTTGACATGTTTGATGTAACGACAAAAGGAAATGTGTACATATCAAAACAACTAAAAGCTGAAGTTATATTTTACGCAAAAGATCAAAACAATGTCATGTGCTCTGCATAGACAGAATCCTACAACATGTACACACAGTACAGTTGTAACCTACTTTGGTATGCACCGTCAGGTATATTTGACCACGGATGGCGCCCCCCGCCCCATCCCAAAAAGAACACAACAAACGAACATAAAGAACATAAAAAGTATAAACTCAAATGATCATCACACTCTTGAAATGAAGCAGACTTGAAATCATTCCTAACACAAATATAGACCCTTCCCATAAATGTTAATTGCACATTGTGTTAACATTTTGGTTGGCAAAATGAGGGATCATCGCGCGCTGCGTTTGCGCAAATGCGTTTGCGCATCTGCCAAGTGCACAACTCTATAGTTGCCAACAAATAGAGTTTGTACGCATGCGCGAATGTAACTAGCAAATTTCAAGGGAAGAGTCCATTGTGAGTCCCTTCAGCTTCAACTTCAAATATCAAAAAATCAATAGGAAAACCTATCGTTCCACTCCGGTCTTTGTTTGGACTCTGCTGACTGAATTACTCTCCGCACACTTCCTGATGATGCAGGTCGTTGACTTGCCTGGAGAAGAGAAAAACAATTGTACAGCTTTTGTTGTTTAAAAAATTCTAATAGAAACACAAAACCAAGCGGAACAAAAACAAGAAATGTTTACTTTAATTATTGTTATGTTTCTTGATTATAAAAAACAACATTTTCTACAACCTAACAATTAAACAGCTACCTGAGCGGAAAGTTTACCTCGGAAATGCTATTTTAACTATAATGCGTTTGTTCACCATTTAAATGTTATTTTTGATTTGTGAAAAAAAATTGTAATTATCGGCAAACAAATCAGGCCTTTCGTTCAAGCAGGTCTTTTAAGATGCTACGTCAGATTTTTGGCCCCAAACATTAAAAAATATTTTTTTTTTGAGTGAATGGTATCTTAAGTCAAAATATTTGGGTCAAAAAAATAGCATCTTTAAGCTACCACTATAAGCCAATCATTTTCCACCTACTTGTCTATCAGCACTTTGGGTTTTTCTCTGCATAACAGGAGCAGGTTTGGAGTTTGTCTTCTTGACATGACCTCTAAACTCCATTGAATTGTGGATCCGTCTTTGATTGTGTGACAGTCCTTTGTTTGGATGGATGGGCGGCAGGGATGCACTCTTAGCGTCACCTCTCTTGCTCATCCCAACAGATCTCCCACGATTGTCAAACCCCGCAGCCTTATTTCTCGTCCCATCTCTACTGAGTTTTTGCTCATCTTGGTGCTCTTGTCTCCTCAGCTCCGCCTTAAGACGTTTGTTTAATTCCAAGGCATCATTGAGGAGTGCAGACGTCTCCTCATCGGTAAGTTCTGTGTGTTCTAATTCACTGCAGATGGAATCAACTTCAAAGTCTTCATGGTGGCGTAGTTTCCCTTCGTCCGTCAGGGCCTGGTCAGCCACCTGCTCAGTGAGGCCTGCAGATGTGTCTTCCATCGATCTATTCAGTCTTTCAATAGTCATCTAACATTTACCTGAAGATGTTGATGTAAACATAAAAGGATTTTAAGGTAATACATTGGCGATTGACAAAAACTAAAACAAAGCCCCCTCAAACTAATGGGTCTTTAATAGTTTAGTTAGGGGTTGTTACTTATACAATAAGGTTTATCGCAAATAGCAAATTATCAAGAGAGGGCGCTGTTGAACCCACACAAAGATATAGGCGATGCATGCGCGAGTCAGGCATGACAACATACACCGCATAGCAAACTGCCCCATCTACCTACCCACAACGCATTGCGGTTCTGAATCGCAATAAACCTGGTCTGCACATTGCACGTGTGCACGTTTACACAGCCCAGTGGCGGCGGTTTGTGCAGTAAAGACAAGACAAGACGGAAGACAAACCTTATGTTTACAACTGCAGTTGGTACACATTTCAGTTAAATTGGGTGAAGTTACAACAAGTCACATAAAATAACCAAAAGTGGGGAGGGGCGTAGTTAGTTGGATAATGTAACTAGGCATGCCTGTTTTTCTTCTTTATGTTTTGTGCAAATCATAATCAGTAAAATTTAACCCTAGTTTTGTTTGTCAAATCAAATCGAAATTTAATTAAGTGTTTAACTTATTTAAGTTTAACAAACATTGCATTCTCTGATTGACTGATTCTGAGTGAATCTGAATCTTATCTGACTGAGACCCTGAGTCTGAATGATTCTGAAACTTGACTAGTCTAGTTAAACTGAAACCACTTTATAAAACTAAAAGAATCCATAATTAATTTGGAAGCTGATTGTTAACTTTACCATGATCTCATCTCATCGTCAATCAAGCAAATCAGTCACAATTCAACGATTCTCAAGAGTTTCACTAGATTACAAGTTAGGCCTATGCCAAGAGTGGAAAAAGAAGCGTCCGCCGTCGCCAAGATTCCGTTTGAAAGTATTTTCTTTAAATAATAGGACGGCAAAGGGCAATAAAGGTACCTGTACGCTTCCAATGTCATTAGCACAGCAAAACAGCACTGCGCAAGGCGCACAGTCTGATGGTACTTCCAAACTTTAAAAAACAAAGTTATTTAAAATATAATTAATAAAATGTTACATATAACTTAATACAAAAATGCATAAAAGCATAGTTTGTATTTAAAACTGGTAAAAAAAGTGTATATTTATTTTAAAATATGTTGCTTTAAGACAATCAAACAAAACAGTGTGAAGACGCGACGGGCCTTTCCCATGCTAGGAATAAGTACAATGTTAAAAACACGAAACGTTTTGCGAGTGTAGAGCACGGATCGCGAGACACATCAAGTTGGGTTGTTAGTTTTTTGGATATTTTGACGTGGGAAATTTGTTTGTAAGTACATGTAGTCTCACTCAGGGGTCTCATTCGTCATGGGAAGAACCGAGAAAAGAAAAAGACGTTCGAGGTCGAGATCAAGAGAGAAACAAAGGGGTTATGACAAAAGACGAAGGTAAAAAACTCCCTAGTTCGTAGTTAGACCATGTATCTCGAATGTAGACGGGGCTATCTTTCCGCCCAAATTCCGGACAGTTACGTTTAAAGATAAACTTCTTTCTTGATTTGATTGAGTTGAGTGGACTCAATAATGTTTTATCCTCCCAATAAAAGCGTGCAGGTTTATGCCGATGTGTTAAAAGCCTGTCTCGTTTCCATTATTAAATAAGTTGGTGTTATTGTTTTCAACAATTATTATTAATATTTTTAAATTAAAGTTTAAATAAAAATTAAACTTTTATTTTATTAGATTGAATTTATTTTTATTTTTTAGGGATAAATTAAAAAATAATTACTATTAATAAACACTTGTAAATATTATGATTATGATTTTTTTTATGTGAATGAATGATTATGAAATAAAAGTTAATATATTAATATTAATAAATAACTTAGTTGCGATAACGTAACCCTCCTGCCGACGGCGTAGCCGGAGGGTTACGAGTCGCTTCAATCGAAAAACGGCGAAATGGTCAAACACGTACAATTTCAACAGCTAGTCAACAGATTTGCTCAATTTTTTCCCCTTTCGAAAATCATGACTTAAATTCTAAGAACACGACCTTAATCCTCAGTATCTAATGAATAACATTCAACACACTATTGAGAAAGTATTTTGAACTAAAGTACAAAAACTTACCAGATCCTGGAGCGAAACAGTCCCAGGTTCTATTTTGAACCTGTCGCTTCGCCATTTTGTGACTTCCCGATGTTCATTGCTGTTAGACTAAACCATTCTGTAAAAGGGGTGTTATAAGGCAGTGCGTGTGCGCTGTCCGTTTACTATGCCCGCTGTTCACTCACTTAAAGCACTGCCGCACTGCAGCACCCCTTGTAACACCCCTTTTACAGAATGGTTTAGTCAAACTCGGCTGCGGCTCGGTCGGCTGGTACCTGCGGTTGGGTTCTGCGCTTGGGGCTGCGCATGGTAACCAGCGACAGGTTCAAAAATAGAACCTGGGAAATTTGTGACTGTTTCGCTCCCGGAATCTGGTAAGTTTTTGTCCTTTTTTTTTCAAAATATTTTCTCAATTGTGTTTTTGAATCTTATTCATTAGACATGAGGATTACGTTCGTGTTCATAGAATTTGTGTCATTATTTTTTAAAGTGGTAAAAAATGAGCAAATCTGTTGACTAAAATATTTCACGAAACAGTAGTGTCGGTACAAGAACTTGTATTTTTCTTTAAATGCAGATCAAGATCAAGCTCCGACTCGGTCAGCAGCGACAGTAGCAGTGAAGACAGCTACAACAAGAGGAGGAAAAACCAACACAGACGACGCTCAAGGGAAAGATCAAGTTCGCCACCGCCGTCCAGACGTCATGACAAGCACAAGAAGCACTCCAGGAGACCCAGGTCAACGTCAAGGTCGCGATCAAGGTCATCCAGCAGTCGGAGGAAAGAGAAGAAACGCAGCAGAGAGGAACGTGAAGAGCCGAGACGGGTGCAGTTGACAAAAGAGGAGAGAAAGTAAGATTTACATGTACATGTACCAATCAATCAATGTCTGGCGGGAAAAAAATGCAATCACTTTTGCAGAAACTACACACTTAAGAGCAAATATTTGTTTTTCTTGAAAATGACAACAAATTCTCTGTACAAAGAGCTTTTTTGAAATGATGTTTGATAGATTAAATAGTTTGGATTGGATAACTACATAACCTTTTTCTACTTTCCATGAAACTTTTTCCATCGAGTTGAGAGCCACCGGAAACCAATTTTAAACCAACAGTTTGTGTATAGGCCTATATGTAATTGCACAGAAATGCGTAGTAT
Organism: Asterias amurensis; assembly: GCF_032118995.1. Classification (NCBI taxonomy): domain Eukaryota; kingdom Metazoa; phylum Echinodermata; class Asteroidea; order Forcipulatida; family Asteriidae; genus Asterias; species Asterias amurensis. The sequence continues at coordinate 13,099,070 of NC_092656.1, forward strand.
GTAAATTTAATGTTTACATCTTTCTTTTTCCTGTCCGCAAAAGGTACAAACAATATACAGAATCACAAACCAAGACATTGGCACATGCCTGGAATTAAAAAAGGTTAACTAAACAACTGTGACTGAAAAGCCTTTAACTCCGATGCTACTGACTACAACGTTTACAAACGCACATGAATTAAAGATATAAAAACAAAATAAAAATGTTACCCTCCCCCACTCCCTGGAACAAAAAATATATGAGTACAAAAATAAACATTTTTAATTTTCTTTTGTACCTTATATCAATTTACAAAAAGAAATCTGCAAAAAATGGTTGCATTTTGACAGGAGGCTGTTCAAAGTCACTCATTCGATAACACCCCAGTTTTATTAGCTCTCCTTGTACCGGTTGTGAATGCTCCCTCTGCTTTCCTTACTTTGTGTTTTTTACAGACAGCAGAAGGAGCTGATGAAAATTACAGAAAGTGTTGAGCAAAAGAGGACCCGTAGATTGGCCAAGAAACTCGCTAAGGATCGGAAACGCAAGGAGGAGATGGGCTGGGACGAAGAAATGATGGTAAGTAAGAAGATAACCGCATCAGTCTTTGGTTATAATCTGGAAACGGTTTCAGTTAACTTTCAGTCATGTCAGTTGGCTGCCTTCAAACCCAAGCTCTGGAGGCAATAGACCGATCCAGTAGGCTCCGCCAATGACGCACGTGTGAGCAAGAACATGTGGGTCTCTCCAATGCTTTTCTGTACAACTCTGCCGCGCGCGCCAAGCATACGCGCACGCATGTTGGACCTTCGTTGCGTTGTGATTGGTCAATACGCCATGGAGCGGAGCTTAATGGATCGGTCTATTTGCTTTTATTGTCAAATTTGTTTGCACAAGTGCTGCATGTTGCACTGCAATGGTATACTTTGGAACGATAGGTGGCAGCAGAATTAGCAGGTAAATTTTCACTTTTTGGGTGGTTCTGAGGATGTGCACATTACAAAGAAAAATGGATTTACCCGGGCGTCCCAAAAGTCTCCCAAATCTTGTAAATCTGTTGACATAGTGTTTTGTGTAACAAAAAATACCCAAATCCTTTAAGGTGATCCCCTGGCTGCCACTTCCAAGGTTGTATCATAAACTTGGATGTGTGGCTACATGGCAGTTATACAGGTTGAGTGGCCTTTGAATGACACCCCCAAACTAAGATATTGACAATAGAGAGATCACCACCATAGGGTTAGATATCTAAGCTGGTATAGCGCAGGCTTCTTAAACCAGTGGTAGTTGGTTCAAATCCCGCTCTTGTAAACAATTTCTGTTCAGCCCCAAATTATTTTAAAATTTACCCATTCAGTTTCCCTTGTGATTTATTACTTGATATTTGCAATAAGATTCTGTTAGTGGAACATTCTACATGCAGTCAATTCTGACTTTGTAAGCAACACAGCTGTTAAATGAAAATACTTTGGTTTTCTTTGTTCTTCAGGGCTACACTAACGTTGACAATCCCTTTGGAGATCCCAATCTATTGGACACATTCGTTTGGCAAAAGGTAAGATAGACAGAACGAAATTAAAAGAAGAGCTCGGAAATTACAAATATTGTTACAGATGTTTCTCTTTGTGAATCTCCTCTTTAGTGGATTTGTTTTGGTATTTTTCTTTCTCTCTTTAAATCTGGTACAAGGTTAATTTTCACATATAGTTTACCCCATTACTATTGGTAAAATATCATGTCCAACATGTAGACGATCCAAACAACAGACTCTGGTACAAGGTTAATTTTCACATATAGTTTACCCCATACTATTGGTTTAATATCCTGTCCAACATGTAGACGATCCAAACAACAGACTATCTAAAGTAGACTGTAGAGACAAAGTCTAACGTACTTAAGCCATGGAGTTTCCATGTACATGTAGTACTAGCGGTACAAGCGGAAGAAAAAACCCATGCATCCAGTGCTAGCCTGGAAGATGTGGTACTTTGTGGAAGCATGTGGTACGTAGGTTTCCACCTAATACCAAATGTACAAACGGAAGATGCACCCAATGCTAGCTTGGACATTGTGGTACTTTGTGACAGTCTATGCCACCGGTGTATAATAATTGGAAATACATTATGGAGAAAACTCGATCACTTTAAATGCACTTGGGCTGCTCATATGGGTAGGTAGACGATGCACAAAACAAAAAAAAAAACAAAAAAACCTACTCTGAGAAAGTTGAATTACTTGCAAACTGAAAATTTCTATTTTTGTAAGTACATGTGTATACAGTATCCTGTATACTTTCAATTTTTTGGTATTTTTATATATACACAAGCCTGATCGTGAAACTGTTGTCACAAATAAATTGTGTAAGTCTTGTTGCCTCGATTATAACAATTCTAATAAAAACAAATGTGCCAGGAAAATACAATGTTCTGAAGGTTATTGCAATACTTTTCCCCTTTTGTCAGAAAAATGAAAAGGTTGGATTGGTAGGTCTTGAAAATGAGCGATGGAAAGGAATAATGAAGTCGAAACAGGTAGAAAACAGGGTAAGTTTAAATTCAGATTTATTCTTCTTTTGAGGGTGTCTGTATTGTGTTCAATGATACAAAAAGTTTTGAAGGATTATTTTACAGTTAGCTCTCCTTTTGTGTATTAATCCACACAAAGCCATTCATTTATAGCTCTTGTTTGTGGTAGAGCAACTTACTATGAACTATGCAGATGCATTTACGTTCAGCTGGCAACTTTTTACACTCACATGTGCCAGTACATTTTGGTTGGCAAGAAGTTTTTACCTGCCCCCATGGGAAGACAATGCTTTGTTTTAAATTGATCGCATTTTGCAAAGGATTTACAGCACTGGTTACAATTTCTTACTGTTAAAGCTATAGGGAAGTTTCCAAATACTTCTCTGTTCCTTGTGTTTTTTGATTGACTTTGATGTGCTAATGTGTTAATATTTCCTTCTTTGTAAACTCCAGCTTGAACTGCAGAAGGTAAAACAGAGAAGGATTGAGAGGGAGAAAGAAAGAGAACAACGAGAAAAAGAACTGGTGAGTAATGTTTCTTCAGAATAAAAACCACTTAATAATAATAACACAACATTTATAAGGCGCACAGTATCTGGAATAGTTCCATTCAAAGCCGCCGGAAACTAGCAAGCTGACAAATTAAACAGATGAGACTTGAGGTTGTGTTTGAAAGTAGACAGATCACTTAGATCAGGTGTGTCCCTCAGCCTGCCTGGCAAGGAATTCCAGAGACGCGGTGCACAGCTGGAAAAGGCACGGTCTCCGTAACTTGCCAGACGAGTTTTGGGAACATGGAGTATGTGTGATGATGATGATCTAAGGCCTGGTCTGGTGTTACATTGTTGTAAAAAGATGTGTAATGTAGCAAGCTGCTAGCCCATGGAGGGCCTTGAATGTGAGAAGCAAGGTTTTGAATTGTATTCTTTGTTTAACAGGAAGCCAGTGGAAATTATATAAAATGGGTGTTATGTGATCGGAAGATTTGCATGAACATTTTTTGTGAGTACAGGTATGTCATGGCCAAGTGGTCTGTCAGAGCCCCTAGTCTGAACAACTGACATCACACTACGATGTTCATGAATAACACCAGATGTACCTGCCTGACCGGATCCTGCAAGATGTACCATTGACCTCCATTCATTCCACATGCAGATTCGCAGTCAATTCACACTTAGGCCAACATACATGTACATGACATAGTAAATAAAACAACATTACATGATGTACAAACATTTTGCACACACTGCATGTAGACGATTGAAAGTCCAATCTGACAAAATTGCATCGCCCTCTGACCAATCATAGCACAGATTCTGAACCGACCTCACTGAAAATTTATTTAAATGAAACAATTTTCCGGGATAGATTGGTTGCAATACGCGTCATTGACCACCATTTTTGATGTGTTAACACTGGAAAAGTGCACACGTGTACTCTCAGCCAATGGTAGCTTTTCACGTGTACATAATTAATCAAATATTGTAGACCCCTTGCAATGTATGATGTCACCAGCCCACACAGCGCCCTTATTGAGGTCAAAGGAAGACCAATCATTTGCTGAGACTTGTGCGTTGATCGAAAAACGTGTACATGTTTCTATTGTTTGACCTCGGTCAGTGATAGTGGACAATGCCAGGGGTCTGTTGCACAGGGCTCATGTTTTAGTTGATTAGGGTGTGGGTTTCGAATCCCAGTCATGACAATATGCCCTTGAGCACAGCACTGGACTAGGGCCTACACGTCTCTCTTAAAGGAACACGTTGCCTTGGATCGGTCGAGTTAGTCGTTTTTTGACCGTTTATTATAAAATGCATATGGTTAGAAAGATGATGTAAAAGTAAAATACAATGATCTACACAAATATGCCTCGAAATTGCGTGGTTTTCTTTTTACCTCGTCCAATAACACGGTCGGCCATTTATGGGAGTCAAAATTTTGACCCCCATAAATGGCCGACCGTGATAGTTCGCGATGTAAAAAGAAAACCGTGCAATTTTGAGAGATACTTGTGTGGATCATTATATTCTACTTTTAAAACATCTTTCTAACCATATACATTTCATAACAAACGGTTTCAAACGCTTTTTATAGACCAACTCGTCCGATCCAAGGCAACGTGTTCCTTTAATATTCATGCAGGATGTTTTGTGTATGAAGCACATCAATATTTTAAGCAATATTTTCCGTTTAATAATATTTTTACAGGAAGAACTGCAGAGAATGAGGGAGGCGGAATCATTCAAGGAATGGGAAAAACAAGAAGACACTGTAAGTTGTTCATAGGGAAAGTACATGATTGTAACTTGGGGGAGCAGTTTCATTGCCATTCTCTAGTTTCATGCTTGTTATTAAAACACACTTCTGAAAAATATAAAGAAACAGAGGTAAAAGTTATAATAGACATGAGAGTAGTTTGAACTGTTAACTGTCAAGAGCTCATTTCTATTTTATTATTGTGATATCTCAAATTAAAAGTTGCTTCCCAGGTTGTATCGTAAACTTGGGTGTGATTCCTGGCTACACAGCAGTAAACAGTTGTATGGTTTCTTACAGGCACCCCAGAACAAAGATATTGACAAATTTGGGAGACTGCCAACAAGGGGCTAGATAGCTCGGTTGTTAGAGTGCTCGTATGATGATGCAGGGGTTTCTGTTAAACCCCCAGTAAGCTTTTGAGAATAGCATAACAAAACTCATTGTTTGATCGGTTGATATCAGAAGACAAGTGTGGTATGAACATTGACGCCACAAATTCATAACTAATAATTCTCATCAGTTGTTTTGTGCTCAACTTTTGCAAAACATTCACTGCATAAAATTTATGTGACGTCAACATTCATATCACATTCGCATTCACAGGAAGTATGAACCCGGATTGAGGCTTTGGCTACGGCTATAGCTAGATTGTCGCGTCATCATACATTGAATTGTAGGATACCTTAGCAACACCCTAAGCAACCTTCCTAGATGTAGCCGGCAATTCTGTTCTGACCTTACAATGTTTCTTTGATTTTTTTTGTTTTCTTTTTGTTCAGTTCCATTTGCATCAAGCCAAGCTGAGGTCAAAGATCAGGATCCAAGATGGACGAGGTAAAAGCCTGTGACTTTAAAATATATTTGTAAATTGTGTGTCATTAGAATTCATTCACGCTTTCCTGTCTATTTTTGTTTCATGTTCTTTTCTTAATTTGTTTATTTATTTGTGTTTACTTTATTTTATCTTTTTTGGGATGGGGGAGGGAGGTTGTAGTCATATAAAAACTGGGGAGGGTTATTATTTTTTCAAAATCCAGCTTTTGAGTTCCCAATTTGTGCCCAGTTACATATATTTTTCACATTTTTGTTTATGCTAATTTTAATGATGAGTTTGTTATGTATGTTTCAGCCAAGCCAATTGATTTACTAGCCCAGTATGTTGACCCAGACGGTGATGATGACTTATCTGTTGAGATGCAAGAACCCTATAATGTACTCAAGGTTTGTACAAAGATATGTTTTTGTAAATTTTCAGAACATCTTAAATTAGAATGGGAATCTCCTTTTTCTTTTGCTTCCCCCTCTTGTTTTTTTTTGGCTCAGTACTATATGAGGTCTTAATAACAATTTCATTCTCTTAATAATCAAAAGGTTACACTATTGGTAATTGTCAAAGACTAATCTTCACCGTTAGTGTATCTCAACATACACGTATGCATAATAATAAAAAATAACAAACCTGTGAAAATTTCAGCCCAATCGGTCCTCGAAGTGGCGAGATAATGAATTTGTGTGCTTTCCCATGCTTGATTTTGAGACCTCAAATTCTAAACTTGAGGTTTCGAAATCTAATTCGTGGAAAATTACTGATTTCTCGAAAACTACGTCACTTCAGAGGGAGCTGTTTCTCACAATGTTTTTTACTATCAACCTCTCCCATTACTCATAACCAAGAAAGGGTTTATGATGATAATGGGAAACTTTAGACTATCTGCCAATCACCAAGAGAGGGCGCTCTCCACCAGGTAATGTCAACAACTTAGGAATAGGAGAAGCATGAGTGACGGTCACTGACAGCAAATACCTTGTGTTTTGCGTGTTTTTGTTTTTGTATTTTAGATTTAGCCAAACTGTATTTTGTTTCTCATAATACAATGCCAGCATAAACCAAACTGTTCTGGAACAGGACGTACTGGACACGAGTTGCCCTATGATAACAAGCGGTGTGCATGAGGTTTTGGGAGTGTTTCTTCTAGGGTAATTAGCAAAAAATCCAAAATGCTGACCTACCAAAAAATGAGAAGAAATCTGTAGTTTAGTTGTATGACAATGTATCTGAATTAATTTTCAAGAGGCTGAGAGACTTCTAAATATTGTTTGAGTATTTTTGAATGTTTAGCATTTACCATTATTTGCTATAGGAGTTGTGCACCCTTGCCTGGTAGGTCTGCTGCCCTCTAGTGGCAGAGCTTTCAAAAAGTCTCCCATTATTTTGAGTAATTACCAATAGTGTCCACTGCCTTTAAATGAAACTGTGTATAAGTTTTCACAAAATTTATCTGTAAATATTCTGTTTAGAAACTCTTTGTTTTTTTTGCCAACAATTACTTTGGACACCAATTACTTTTGACCGTGGCTCCAAAATATGCAAATCCAATTTAATGAAATCCATACAAAAAAGCACCTTACAATCCTGAGCTGGTGAGTTGTAAACTTTGAACATGTGCCTTTTTTTTCTTTCATTCATAAAGGGGTTAAATGTCTTTCTTAGAAACTAAACAATTACTTTGGAGACCACTCTTGATCAATTAACTTCATTTACCAGGAATTCCAAAATATGCAAATGCAATTTAATGAAATCCAAATTGCACAAAATAAAATACCTTATAATTCTGCGCCGGTGAGTTTGTAAACTTTGAATGTACTTGTTTTTTTAATGCCTAAAGGGTTTGACAATTGCGGACTTGGAGGATTTGTTGGAAGACATTATAGTGTACAAGGAGCTAGAGAAAGCCAGTAATCTAGAGTTCTGGAAGGACATGACGGTTATTGCAGAGGATGAGCTGACCAAACTCAAGAAAATCACACCCGAAGGACAAGGTTAGTGTGACCATACAGATTGAAATACAGGTTCTTACTGCATACATGTACTGTAACCACTCACCGCAGACAGGATGAAGTTTTCAAAATTTCTGGATTTAGTTTTGTATTAACTTGTTCTTTTTTTATAACCACTTACCACAGACAGGATTAAGTTTTCAAAATTTCTGGGTTTAGTTTTGTATTAACTTGTTCTTTTATATAAAGTTTTAATTTGTGTTTCTTTTTTTTGTGGGGGGGGGGTTATAGCTGTCACAGTTAAAACAAACAAGAAGTGACACAACAACACGGTGCCTCCGGATGGCCAAAGGCACGCTTTACTACTTTCGTGTTGCTGTCCAAAAGTCTACCATTTTTGGACCACCTACATTGTAGGTCAAATTTTCAGAAATAGACTGGCTTGCGAGGTGTTTGTGTTCACCGAACTATAACTTTCCTTGTTTTCAGATGGAGCTGATCGACGCGAAGGAATCAATGCATCTGTTAGTGGTGACGTTGCTGGGGTATTCCTGGCCAAGAAACACAGTCAGTTGTTGGCCTTAAAGGAACAGATCATGCGCCGTATCAAGAGTGGAGATGCTGGTGTAGATATCGGTGAGTACAGGGTACAAGACAGACAAAGCCCTAGTGTAGATCTTATTAGTTATGTGAATGTGGAAAGTTTGTCGATCTTCCAAAATGGATTAGGTCCTGGCCTGAACTCACTGGTTATTTATTTATGGTGGTATTGGTGCTTCTGAACCTGTGAACACCCTTCTGCTAATTGTCACACGTAAAGATTTTGGTTGTTATCCAAGTTGCAATGCCAAGAGTGAGTTGAATGTCCTTATTATCCTGGGATATTGCACTTACAATGTATCTAGTGGGGGGAGGGGGGTTGGAAATCCCAGATTTTTTTTCATGGGCTTGGAAGAAAGTATCCTCTGTATACATGTACATGTGTTCAACATGTCACATGTCTAAGTATACATCAGAGTTGTTTGTTGCAAATCTGTGAAGTCATGGCAGTATGAACCGAGGCTTAAAACAGACTTTTCTTTAATATTGTCTTCATGTTTGTTGTCTGTCATGTCTGTAGGGAGACTCAACATGTTGATTTTGTGTACCTCTTTATTATAGGTTATTGGGAGTCTTTGCTTCAACAGTTGAATGCTTACATGGCCAGGGCTAGATTAAAGGAACAACATCAGGAGAAACTTAAGAGGAAACTAGCATCACTAAGACAGCAGGTATGAGGGGTTGCATTGCTAGGAAGAAAGTTTGGCATTAGTCTTGATTGATTGGGTTTAACTTAAATTATGTCACCGGCCCGATTGGGTGCGTTCCTTCGTGTGACAACTCAAACAAAAGAAAACCTACCCAGTGTCGCACGTTTTCACACAATCGCCTGGTTTTGAAGGAGAACCACTGTATTACAAAGGAACAATGGTATTGGCAAAAATACCACTGTGTAGTATGGTATACCTGAGGTAGATCGCAAATACTAATTCTTCACCCCTTTGTGGGCTACTGTCCGTGTAATCTGCACCAAAATGTAAACAACAAAATGCACCAACAACGTAAAAATCACTGGAGCGCTTAATCTTCATGGGAGGTGCCTGTGACAATTTTTGAATGATCTTGTGTTGTCACGCGTCTGCCCGTGGGCGACCGCGATCTTAATTTATCCATGGTCCCATAAATTGATGCAGGATGGTTGTCACACACCGTATTCATGTTGTGATCCAAATTTCATTCAGTGATATTTGAAACTCAATCCCATTCAATGATATTTAGATGCCAATCTCATTCAGTGATTGCATCGTATTATTTAGTAATAGTGACATCACAATGCTAACCATTCCAAAGTATGGTGTCAGGGTCAAGCAGATTAGAGCAATGAACTCAAGCTCTTGTGATTCTGTTCAGCAGAATGTGGGTTCAAGAGTCGTGACACTTGTGTCCCTGAGCAAATGGGCACCTGTGAGGTTAGAGATTGTTCTTGGGATTGATTTAGTCGAGTGGCGCATATTTGTTGCACAAGTTTTATACTCCCCAGGGAGCTGAGGAATGATTTAGGGCCCAGTGACCAGGGGTAAATAATGTTGGAAGGGCTATATAAAAACTGGCCATTGTTTTTTATAGTAATATTATTATTATTATGACCAGGGGTAAATAATGTTGGAAGGGCTATATAAAAACTGGCCATTGTTTTTTACAGTAATATTATTATTATTATTACTATTATTATTTAAACTTTTCCTTGTTTTATTACTCTACAGCAAGGAGTTTTGAACGATCCAAAACACTCGCCTTCAGGGTTTCAGGAATCCGTCAAGGTTGAGCTTCCGTCGGATTCAGATGGTGAGGATCATGAGATCAGGAAACGTATCAAGCAAGAACCAGAATCAGCAGAAGAGGCAGCAGGCCCCAGTAGTAAGCCAGATGATGATGCTAAAGAGTGAGTAATTCAGTTCCTATGGCTAGAGTTATCATAGAAAAAAACTCCACAACTTGAGAATTTTTGCCAGTACTCATGGTACTCTGGACATTATTAGAGGGAAGTCACTCGTTTGGTAAGTAAGTCAGTCAGTCAGTCAGCGAGAGGCTGTCTTCAGCCGTTGCCTTCTCTGGAAACTCTGATGGTCGCCTTCCGAGCACCCTGGTCCAGCATCAGCGTCCTAAGCTCAGTTATTTCTTATTTATTTATTTTAATTCTTCGGACAAAAAAAAGCAAAACAATAAAATGAGCACAGGCCGTCCAGGGAAGGGCAAAAGTAAAAAAAAAACTGTCATCAAAAAAGATGTGCGTCCTTCTTCAGCTGATCTACGTTTTTTAATCACTCTTGAAATGATTGGCAATAAAAACTTACTTGGGTAAAAGTACTGCAGCTTTCAATAAAATCGTTTCATCTCGAAGTGAAATGGTTAGGGAATGATATAAAGCTTTTTGTTCCCCAGAATTTGAATAGCATAACATTTTGAGAATCACTTCACGTTGAAGTGATGTGGATATTGAAAAATTTATCAGTTTTTACCACTAAGAATTTGAATCTGAAAAACACTCTTTCAGATACGTTTCTCAGACATGTCATATTGTGTATTTCAATAAACTGCTCCGGATTTACGCCATTATCTCAAAAACGCTAGCCACCGTTTAAAATGAAATATTTTTAATGCTTGTTTGATTGTATATCTACACTTATGTAAAGGATAACAACAATCAAATGGTTTCATTGACCAATGTTCCCTTTAAATTGTCTAATGTAAAGATTTCTTTGTTAACCCTTTTGCACTCTGTATAGATTGTGCAAGTCTCACGCAAATTTCCCAAAATTTGGTCCCCCTTTGGACAACACTTCCATTGCAAGCTGGCGCACTTTAACGGCTTCAATGTTCGCAAGACTTGCACACTTTGTTGCATGTGTTTGTGTTGTTAAAGTTCTCCCAAGAAAACTATTAGAGAAGCTAAAGACAGTGGACACTATTGATAATTTTCAAAGACCAGTCTTCTCACTTGGTATATCTCAACATATGCATAAAATAACAACCCAGGATATTGGCCGTCGAAGTTACTAGAAAAAGGAAGAAAAAACACTCTTGTTGCACAAATTGTGTGCCTTCAGAAGCTTGAATTCGAGACCTCTGCCAGGGTCTTGTATCCAATTCAAATATTTTAATGAAAAATTACTTCTTTCCCAAAAACTATGTTACTTCAGAGGGAGCAGTTTCAACAGCTCTCCATTGCTCACTATCAAGTAAGTTTTTATGCTAAGCATCATTTGAGTAAAGTGTCCAGTGAGTAAAGACAGTGGACACACTATTGGTAATTGTCAAAGACCTGTCTTCTCACTTGGTGTATCTCAACATATGCACAAAATAACAAACCTGTGAAAATTTGAGCTCAATTGGTCGTCAAAGTTGTGAGATAATAATCAAAGAAAAAACACCCTTGTCACACGAACTTGTGTGCATTTATAGATGGTTGATTTTGAGACCTCAAATTCTAAATCCGGGGTCTCAAAATCAAACTCATGGAGAATTACTTCTTTCTCGAAAACTATGTCACCTCAGAGGGAGCCGTTTCTCACAATGTTTCATACCATCAACCTCTCCTCGTTACTCATTACCAAGTGAGGTTTTATGCTAATAATTGTTTTGAGTAATTACCAATAGTGTCCACTGCCTTTAATACCTAAATTGATTTGAAATCACCCTTTTGTCTCTCCTTGATTAACAGGCCAGAGTCTGTCTTGACTCAAGAAGACCTTGAGGAGGAATGTCTTGTTGAGTATGAGAAAGGTTCCTACAGCCCACGTCTCCATCAGTATAAGACTCTTCCCCCGGAGACGTTGATCTTTGACCCCGATGAGGACAAGGCCAAGCTACAGCGAGTCCGTCAACAGCTCATGACTACAGGAACAGTCGAGGTAGGCCGTGGAAACAAATAAATGTACAGACATTTATAAGCCATCATTTGGCCAGCATGAAATGGGTTGTCTCTGTCCCTACTTCCCTGCTGTTCCCTCCCATTTCCCTACCACCCCATTTCCTGTCCTTACCCAATCTACCCTCATCTTTCATCTACTTTCTTCTTCCATTCTTACGTCAGAAAGTCCATTTCTATTATATTTCTACCTCATGTGGACAAAAAATTTAAAAACAAACACAATAATCACAAATTTAAACATTTGGTTTTGGTGAACTTTTGTTGCGGTCGCTAGTCAACCTTGCTTAATGCGAACTTGGCTATAGTCAGCGCTGTTACGTAATACAAAATACCACACATTCGCACTTGTCGTGCGAAAACGAATAGAAATTCTACATTATTCTCCCCATGTTCCTCGTTGTATTCAAACCTCGCTGTCAGTCATCTTCATTCAGGATCAGTGCTTTTGCTATTTAGTCTGTATGCCGTACAACATGTTTATTTTATTTTTATCCTGATGCTCAACTTTTGTTTGCAAATATTGTTATTGTACTTTGTGAAATTACCGAATAAATATTAATAGTAATAATAATAAATATCAATGTATATTTCGTAAATAATCTTATTCTAAAGCACATTGTGTTTAATATGTTCGTGTAATAAAAATCATATAGTTGTTTTCCATATCAACTGGGACTGTAACTTGTAAATTTGATTTATAATCAGTCACGGATTGATAAAAGCAGTGAATTATTAGAAATAATAAAAGTATATAACCATGTACCAGGAACACAAGAGAGACCTACAATAAGATTGCTTTAGTTTGGTGTCAACAAAACTTATGCATTTAGTTGTACTCGTATAACTGGGACCCTCAGAACAAAGATATTGACAAATATAGGGAGACTGCCAATATTAGGCAAGAACAGCCAGTTGATAGAGCACCAGCCCATAAACCCTGGAAAATGCAGGTTCAAATCAGGGCCCAAGAAAATTTTTTGCTTAAGCACGAAAATAGCTTGCTTATTTTACACATGTTACTGGCAAAAATTTCATGCCATGTACATTGCTTGTGACTAATATTTAGCTATTGTTTACTAAGCATAACAATTGAGTGGAGTCTCAGCCGGTAATCTGTAGGGTGTCGTGGCCGAGTGGATAAGAACACCGAACTCAAGCTCTGGTGCTTCTGTTCAGCAGAGTGTGGGTTCGAATCCCTGTCGTGACACTTGTGTCCCTGAGCAAGATACTTAACTATAATTGCTTCTCTCCACCCAGGGGTAAATGGGTACCTGTGAGGGCAGAGATGGTTCTTGTGCAATGTTGTGATTGATTTAGCCGAGTAGCGCATATTAATGTTGCACAAGGCTGTATACTCCCCTCCCCACCAGGGAGCTGAGATGGTTTAAGGAGTGATTTAAGGCCCAGTGACCAGGGGGAATAATGTGAAGCGCTTTGGGACGCCCTCCGGGTGTGAAAAGTGCTATATAAAAACGGGTTACTATTATCTGATTTTACAAAGCAAAGATCTTTTTCTTACTGGTCATTTTGTCTTTTTTAATACCTAATTGTTCTTTATGTTCTATAAATTGTTCTGACAGATTCCCTTGTGGTTTATTACCTAATAACTGTGTTTAAAACTTTTATATGAAGGAGTTTATCCAGAAATTAGTTCTGTCCCTTTGACACTTTTTTTATTTTATTTTTTAGAATACCGTAGAGTCTGAGTTCATCAAGAAAGCGAGAGAGGGGATGAATTCAGAAGAAGCCACTTTTGCTGTGGAGGTGGATGTTCAGAACAAACCCTACTTATGGTCAGATAAATACCGCCCTCGTAAACCACGCTTCTTTAACAGAGTACACACGGTAAGTTTTGTGGCAACAGTACTATGGAATCCAGCCTCTCTACCAATGGCAGCCCGCTGTATCAATACCTCTCATCATTTATCCCTGCTAGGGGTGTACTGAAAAACATTGCTGATTGGCTCCAAAAAGTGACAGCTTTGGGTGCATGCTTGTTAAAAAATTTCAAGCGCTTGAATGGCGGTTGTAGATTGCTTAGTATGCGCGTGTAAAATGCAAGTATTTTGATGCGATTCCATTTTGATTAAAGTTTTTACACAGTCACCCCAAACTGCACACAGTGAGACATTTCGCAAGAACAAAATAGAGACAAGGTACCAGTTGCTCTTTGACTGGATGTCTTTTTTCAGGTTACCATACTTGAGCAGTCACTTTGGCTGTCCTAAAGCCAACCGTTCTTGAAACGGTTGTTCCAAAGCAATAACGATTTTCTTAACTCTTTCCAGGGTTTCGAGTGGAATAAATACAACCAGACCCATTACGACATGGACAACCCTCCACCCAAGGTCGTACAGGGATATAAGTTCAATGTAAGTATTTATATTCCATAGTGGGACATCAAGTCACAAACTCCCTATCGCTAATATTATTTATGCTCACATATTTGAAAAAGCAGCATCTATAAAAAAGTTGTGGTACTCTCTGCTAAATATAGGATTCAACCTGCTTTTAGCTACAAGGCTAGCTCTTTGGTCTAACATGGCAAGGGTCAAGGGTTCAAATCCCACCGAGTGGTATGCCTAGAGGATTTGTTTTACAAGACTGGGAAAAGTACTGAGCATGCAGTGCTTAATACACATCAGTGTGAGACTGAATTAAAGCTTTTCTCCATCAAATATTTTGTCTACACAGACAAACTGATTGACGCTATGTCTTTATTTTCTCCTCCAGATATTTTACCCAGATCTTATTGACAAGAGACAGACACCCGAGTACACTCTAACACCTTCTAATGAGAGTGAAGACTTTGCTGTGCTCAGGTTCCATGCTGGACCACCTTATGAGGTGAGTGAATATTGGCTGAGCTTCATTGCCAGAACATGCGACGTCACACTTCGAGGCTCGTCAATTACACACCAGAGAGTGGTCTCAAGCCTAGGCTAATCCCTGTCCATATTCACCTTTCACCTACATTCATTTCCCACACAAAGTCGAGTCCTACATATCATCATTACATGCAGTGGGATCTCCTACAGTAGGTCGGGAAGCTGCATTCTCTGCCCACGCTTATTTTGAACGTGTTCACAGTAAGCATAGCCTGGTCATAGCCAACAATTAGCGAGGCAAAGTCTTATTAAGAATGTATTGGGAATGCCATTATCGTACAAGCGTGGTCATGGTGGTAGCATCGTAGTGAGATCTCTGTGGTCGTAATAAAAACACAGCACCATTGGCAACCATTTCGCATTAGAAACAACTGCTTGGTCGGCACTGGTCTACAAAATGTAGGTGTAATCGCAGTGTCATGGCCGAGCAGTTAAGAGCACCGGATTCAAGCACTGGTGTTTGAACAGCAGGGTGTATTGGTTTGGATCCCGGTCGTGACACTTGCTACATAAAATTGGGGAGGTAGTGCTTTCTGCTCTACCGGCCAGGCTTCGAATTGATGATACCCAAGCCTACATTCGTATGGACTGTGTAAGGGGTAACCCTGTTTCAGCCCTAGGTGTAGGTGGCAACGTCCTCTGGAAAAAAAATAATTGTAGCCCACACCTTGAAGTGGCCTTAAGGCCTTGTGTGTCAGGGGACTTGCAGAAAAAAACAAAGAAAAAAAACACTTTTGACATAAAAGCAGTACAGTCATGATGTAGTCTTTAATTTGCCAAATTGCTGGATTTTGACGGTGATAGTGCCCCGAAAGGCAATACATGATACATATTGTATGACAACGATGGGTGTTTATCAGATTTGTTCCTCAAGTATTTTGTCTATTCATCTGCAGGACATAGCCTTCAAGATCGTCAATCGTGAATGGGAATATTCACATCGCCATGGTTTCCGCTGTCAGTTCAACAACAGTATCTTCCAGCTGTGGTTCCGCTTCAAACGCTACCGCTACCGAAGATGACCAGTTTATTACGAGGCATCCGGATGGTTCAAGGATGTAGCAGGGACTCGACGACTACAGCTTCCAACTATGAGTAGCGCGCCAAGCAAAGCTAACCCTCTAGGGTTCTTTAAGATGATCGGTACTCAGTCTAACAAAGTCCAACACCAGATGGTAACGCAACAACCAAACTGTTGGACTTTGATTATGGTGGTATACCTGATCCCATGTACAGCATGATCAGTTTACTAGTGCAGTCCTCAGTCCAACACCATTCAGTAACTCAACACCTAAACTGTTGGACTTTGATTATGGTGGTATACCTGATTCCTGTTCAGTATGACTAGTTTACTAGTGCAGTTCCTCAGTCGAACAATATCAAACAAAATATGATGTTGGCTTTTAAATTGTTGGGTGTGGTTAAGATTTTTAATTTTTAAATGCAATACCAAGTCTACAGTTGCAAATCAAATTTCATAAAGGCAGACAAAAATAAAATAATTGACCAAAAGGACAGTCTAAATTATTAAGAAATAAAAACAATATCTTTAATAGCATAAATCTCGTTATTTTGGTGTTGAAAGGGCAAAGAAGTTTTACCTTGAATGGCATCTCTTACAAGGATTTTTATTTTTCTCCCGGAATATTTCAAGGAGCACCAAGGCAGTGACTAGGGCATTGGGGTACATGTATTTGCCTCCGTTGTGCTCTGAATATGGCACATGCTCAAACAACACCTTTTTGTCATCGTCCCAACTTTGTACTTACAAACACTTAATTAAAGTTTGTTTTTAAAATTTTAAATTATTCAGTCAGTCATACACTGGTACCACAGACTGCCACAAAGTAGCATAACTTCCAGGCTAGTGTTGGGTTTGCAAGGGTTTCATACGTACATGTAATACAGCTGGCACAAGTTATCCATTGGCTTGGTTAGTTTACCCCCCAAGAAAGTCCAAAGCTAGCACAGCTTTGGGAGTACATGGAGTAACAGCTACATGTAGGTTTGGATTTCAAAAACTTTTTTGTGAACCATGACATATTGTGTATAAAAACCAAAAAGGGCTCTATAAAGTTGGGGGCCAGGCACAAAAAATGTAAGCATGTGTGCAGTTTGCGAACAAAGTTATACATATTTTAAAGGAAGTTGGAGGGGGGAAGGTGTCTTAAACCATTTCAATATCTTTTTTTTTTTTTTTTTTTATTCTTCACAATATTGCTTTGGACATGTTGGATGATAAAAAAATCTACACACTCCTAACCTTCCGTTACACTCGGCTACTTGTGAGCCCCTCGTTTGCCATTTTTCGAGTCAAATTGCATTAACAGATATGTATGGCTCACTTCGTTGTGATATTACACAAATACACATGGCATAGAAACCCTCAAGGAATCCAACTGCCCAAATGGCGCAAGATTTATCGTGGACAATGACGCCCCTTTCTGAAACCTTGGCTTAGGCTCCGGCTCAAGGCTCAGCCATCTGATGATCAAACGAACACATGCTGCTCCAGAAATTTATAGGCCCACGTTTCAACTGCGTACCCAGCACGCAGAGCCCAAGCCAAGGTTTGAGAAAGGCCCAAGGTAAACTGAGGAAATACATGACTTTGTCCACTTTCTTTCTAGCCCATTTCACTCTCTTCTTTTTTTGTAGTGTATGTATAGAAAAAACAATGACATATCTGCTGGGTCCGGTACAAATGTATGCTTTTCACTTTTTGTTCATAATTGTACGTAAATTTTCACTGTGACAATATTACAGAATTTTCTCCTTTGAACTTGTACAATTATTATTCCCATTGGGTTTTTTTTTCTAAAATATTTTAAGAAATAAATGCAGATGCACCAACTGTGTATTGAAGCAATTGAAGCTTTCTTTGTTGTTTCTTTATTGATAATAAATAATGATCATCAGTTCTTATAATCATAGCACCTTACATGTTCTTGCGAATGTTTTTAGTTCAGGATATGTGCTTAACTTTGGAATAATAAGACCCTTTTTACAAAGTATCGGCTTGACATTTAACATTGAGATGCTGCACATTTTGCAGCCAATTACACCAGAAAACGTGGTGTAAAACCCTTTCTCTGAATAATATTTTGGTTCTTGTGTGCAGTATATGTACAACACATAGGACGAATGGCTTTACATCCCATCCAAAGGACAAGGCAACAACATTTAAGTGTCTTACTCGAGGACACAAGTGTCATGACCGGAACTCGAACCAACACGTGTACATACAGATCAGAGACAACCAGAGCGCGAGTCAATGCTTGACCACAACACGATGACTTCAACTGTCAATATCACGAAATGAAAAACTTTGTTGTGCTAAAAATTGTTTGAAACCACGTTACTGTATGAACCATCAAACGGGCATTACACTTTTCAGCTAATCTGCTTACATGTATTTCCTCTTTTTCTTTTTATTCAGTTCCATAGTAAGCTGAAAAACTCCTTACAAAAGTTTTGTTTGTTTGGCAGTTTCTGCCTCTTTTTTTTATTGGGGGGGGGGGGTTGCAACAAGAGGATTGTATTTCTGACTAAAACCTGGTTCATACTTCCTGCGAATGCGAAGCGAATTTTGACATCACAAATTCGAAACAAATAATTTGCATCAGTTGAAATGTGCTCAACACCTGCGAAGTAATTGCAGCGAAAACGGGGCTGTGACGTCAAAACTGGTATCGCATTTGCATTTGCAGGAAGTATGAACCAGGCTTAATCTTAACAAGCTTTACAGAAGTGAAGTTTGAGGGGGTTTCTATTGAGCCATATTACCGCTTGGAGGCTTGGTCAGTGCTAACCCCCACATGGTCTGCACTCGGCGAGGTAGAACCCATATCATCATACATGTCCTCAACCCGCTCCAGTAGTCGCAACAATGGCGCGATGGGATACGGGAATAAATCCCGGCCACTAATCCTCTCGATCAAGAAGCGTAATCTAATCAGTGTGGTCATCACATCTTCAAGAGATCCTTCAAGTTCTTGATTTGAGACTTTGATCCCATGATCAGAGACATCCAATGAGATTTGATCTTCAATTTGATCCCTGAATTTATTTGGTTGGCTTATGTTTGAGTCGGTAGGAGACGTTGAACTGTTTATATCTGGAGACTTATCCAACATAGTCAAGGCGTTACTGTCTGTGTCATGACGATTTTGATCTATGTAAGTGACTGTTCTTTGGATATCCGTTTTCATCCGTTTAGGTCGTGGTGAACCTTTCAGTTCAGTATCTATGCGGCTTCCATATCCGCTATTATCATTTCCCTCTGTCATGTCTGATACCTGGCTTGTGCAAACCGTCAAGTTATCTGTAACTAATTCATCATCACTTACATCATCTTCATTTTCATTCAAGGTGACTTGCTCCGAGTGTAGATGTAATCCCGAACCCACTGATCCCACTTCTAGATGGGACTGGTAAAACACCTCCCAGTCTCTGATGACCGTGTGGAGATACTGCACTAAATACTCAAGAAAAGGCGTCTCGGATGATATGAGCAGATCCAACAGCACACTGGGATCATACGCCACCGTCTCCAAGAAACCAATGAAGATCTTATGAGGGTTGAGTTGATCCTTTAAGAGAGGGTACAGAGGTTCGAGGACATGGAGGGACCGATGGATGTTTAATACACAGAGCATGACCCAAATGAGACAGTCATCCTGTTCAGCAAAGAGATTGAAGATCCAGCTTGGAGGCTTGGATATGAGGGGAAGGTTCAGCTTGCCGCAGATGTACATCGATAAAGTCTGGAAGCACTTACTGATTTCTGAAAAAGAAAATAATTTAAGCTCAGTTTATTATTTAGGAAATCCTTTAAGGCTGAGTGAAAACATGCCCAAGTCTTTGTCTTCTCTCCATGTATTTTGGGGGCTAATGATTAAAACTGCTTTTCAGAGTAAAAAAAATTAAAAATTAAATGAAATCTCACCGTTTTTTTCTGGATTTTTGATTTTCAAATTACACATACCTGCTTCATTCAGGATCATCTCTGAGTGTTCACACTTGTGTGCTACAAGAATCTTCAAGGAGGATAGTGTCACTCTGCAGAGTTTCCTTAACAAAGTTCGGTCCCCACACTCTGTACCTTCTGCAGCATCATCACCTGACATGCCTGATGAGGAATGAAAATCCCCACCTCCAAATCCAACTGGTCCACTCCTGTATGGAATGTCATCTAAAATGCAGTCTTCAACAATCA
The DNA here is from genome assembly GCF_032118995.1 of Asterias amurensis. Classification (NCBI taxonomy): domain Eukaryota; kingdom Metazoa; phylum Echinodermata; class Asteroidea; order Forcipulatida; family Asteriidae; genus Asterias; species Asterias amurensis. Next base: position 13,119,189 of record NC_092656.1, read on the forward strand.
TATCAACAAATGATGTTGCTATAGTGACTAAATGTTCACCGGGTTGCATGTCGAGATTTTTCATGCTTGGCTGTGATTGGATCGATTGTGTTTTTCCTTCAGCTGATTGGTTCATGCTTACTGTGAGAATATCCAGCAGTTTCTTTAAGACAATGAGATCATTGTTATATTTCTTGAGGAGGTTCATTAGAAGTGGGAGTATCTTGAAGGTGAAGTTATGCCACTGTGGTTCACCAGGTCCGCCTTTGAACAGTGAATGAGTTAGATCAAGAAATGAGGCCAGAATCAGTGAAGTTGTTTTATTGGAGCTGATAACAGCAGCCAATAAACCTTGGTGTGTCGCTGTGACTGCTGGTAGAAATGATAGGACGATGTCTGGAACAAGCGTGTAGAGGAGATGTAACACTTCTGCCTGGAAACCTGGAAAAGTCAATGTTATAAAATATAATCATTTTAAATCAGTAAATCAGTCATCAATGTTTTGGGAATACAATGGACTCCCCTGGCATTTTAAAGTATACCTTTGGTTTGTGGAACTGTTTAATTGTTTAAATTCTATTGTATAAATGTACACAATAAAACTAACATAACGGGAGACGTTAGGGCGTTTGGTGGAAGCAGACTTACCTGGTAAAATCCATTGTTCTTGGTAATGTGCGCAGGCTCAGAACTACGTAAACAATGGAGATTTACCTGGTAAGTGTGCTACCACCTAGCATTCCAAAGTCTCCCATTATTATTATTTCATTTGGAAAGTTGGTAGCGCTTTTTAAATATCGCTGAAAATCCCGAGTCGTTATGTCATCACATGAAGAACAATCTCTAGTACTGGAAAACACAAACTGAGAAATATTTGTTCAGAGTCTCAGATGCAACTGATATCTCATTCCATAACCACACTACTTTGAGGTGAAGTGTCTCTCAAATGCTTTATTCTATGAAAAACTGCTATACCTCTAAACTGCAAGTAAGTATTTTTTTGCCACTAATTTCAAAAGTCAAAAGTGATTACCAAATGCGTACCTTCCCTTAAAATCAGCAAACCAGTCTTACATCTTTTGGGAAAGAGAGGGCTCCACTAGCATATAACACTCAAATTTATCTGATGAGGTTGTGGCTTGTGGATGAGGAGGGGGGGGGGGTTGTAAATATTTACCTTGTTCATCACCTGCCGTAGGTGTCGCTCTTCTTTTGCATCTTTGGCTACTGCTGAAAACTTTCAGATGAGGGCTGTCCATAGAAGACCTTTTGATGAGGAGTAACCTTACAAGGTCAAAGGTAAAGATTGCATGGTTGATTTGACCAGGATTGACCTGGATTTGAGTGTCATGGCCCCGACTCATATTTAGTAACGAGTCACTATGGGTAGGGTTATTTTGTTGACCCAGGTCAACTTGAATTGGGTTAACTTGACTCAGATTATCCTGGCATGCCTCAACCTGACCTTGATTATTCTGACACTGATTGACCTCCTTAGGTGGGTTTATTTTGTTTGAATCATCTGGATTATCTTGTTCGACCAGGAAGAAGCTTTGGTTACAAGCATTGATGGTCGCAAGGCATCGGAGAAGATGCCCCTTCAAAACAGCAGTGACCATCTCCTAGAGAATTGAAAAAAGAAAATCACATGAAAATTGTATACAAAGCTTCTATATTGGTGGCACATCCTGTAATTAAACAACATCTACCAACACAAATTTAATTTTAAAAGTGCCCCTTTTCTTAAAACAAAAATTAAAGAAAACTTGGAGTTATGACTGTTTATTATTCAGAGTTTCAATGTTTTACTTTGGTTAATGGTTGAGTGAAATTTTGCTGATCTCAAATCCCAAAACTTCAGTATCAACCTTGCATACTGTATACACAGTACATGTATGTGCCAGCCCTGATTGACCGTATTTACCCAACTTCTTGAAATAATGGAGTCAGATGTACCTTTTTAGACGCCGGAAGAACAGCTGTCAGCATCTTACATGTCATAAAAGCAACAAGTCTATCCTCAGACTTCATCAGTAACCCCTGCATAAACACAGAAAAAGAAAACATTTCAATCAAATTTGTCAAACAACAACAGGGCACAGGAACAGTGCTCTGTACACATGGTACAACAAGTTTACACATTTTTAAAACAAAACAGACACTTTGCATTGTATTTGGCAAATCTGAACGAATTATTAAAGAAAGCTGTTTGTTTTTCCTTGTTTACTTTACATGCTTGACATAAAACAAATGTTGAATTTATCAGGCCTTTTTAGAAAGAGAACAGCTCTGTGCTGTGTTGCTGTTTCAAATTATTAGAACTTTCTTTAAAGGAACACGTTGCCTTGGATCGGACGAGTTGGTCTATGAAAAGCGTTTGAAACCATTTGTCATGAAATGCATGGTTAGAAAGATCTTTTAAATGTAGAATATAATGATCCACACAAGTATCACTCAAAATTGAACGGTTTCCATCTTACGTCGCGAACTAACACGGTCGGCCATTTATGGGAGTCAAATTTTTGACCCCCATAAATGGCCGACCATGTTTGTCGACGAGGTAAAACGAAAACCACGCAATTTCGAGGCATATTTGTGTAGATCATTGTATTCTACTTTTACAACATCTTTCTAACCATACCAATTTTATAACAAACGGTTCATAGCGCTTTTCAAAGACCAACTCGACCGATCCAAGGCAACGTGTTCCTAGTAATTTCATCATTTACCAAATCATCCAGTAAACCTCTGCTGATCATCTCTTGCTGAAGGGTATACACCCACTCACAAGAAGCATCTACCTCAAACAACTCCTTGCAAACTGTAAGGCACAGGAGCAGTCTGTCTCGAGATGGTGAAGAAAACGATGACGACCCCTGTTTTCTTTCCAAGAATATGGGAGACTTTCCTACTAGTTCTTCACTTTGTGTATGATGACTAATGATACAGAGTGATGATCCGCTACTTTGAGACGCTGGCCTTGCTGTTTGATCAATTGCCATCCCTCCCTCTGGAAAGCATCTTGTGTGCGATTTTTCCAATAAGTGAGAAGAAGCAACCTCCTGTTTGTCCTGATCATCTTCAGATCTGTTGATTTCATCCCCAGTGGCTTCCTCCCTCTCTTCTTTTGGAGTCCATCTTGAAGGATCCGTCTTCACATCCTTAGATAGTCCATCAACCCAGAGGGCAAAAGAAGAAAGTTTTCTGAGAGTTTCTCTTCTCTCCTCAATCAGGTAACAGACACACTCTTCATCTTGAAGCCGCCTGTAGAGCTCTTTGATTTCACATCTCTCCATATCTTCAGAAAATTAAGAAGTATTTGATAATGATAACCAGGGAATAATTTAAATAAATTTGCATCCTGTTTAACACTGTCATGTTCTAGTATGTGAACATAGTTGCGATAACGTAACCCTCCTCCCGACGGCAGAAGGGTTACGTTATCGCAACTAGTAAGTACAGGACTTGAATACGAGCCATTGGGGGGGGGGGGGGACCACTGCGCGCAATGTAAACAACCCCTATACGAAGTACTGTATACATTTTCTACTTGCCAAACATTAAAGATTCCTCTCCTTTGAATTAAAAAATGAAATAAACAGAATGCATGGATGATGGTATCAACTAGCCCAGGTTCAACTCCTCCATTGCAGACAACGCGTAGGGGGTCCACTCGACAAGCTTTGCTGTGGGCCCTCTCCAACTCAATTGCAGGGTATACTCCAACTCCGTCACCTTGTGCTCTGGTTTGGTTTTATTTGGTTTTGTTTTTCCGTAATTTATATTTTACCTTTTTTGCTTGTAAATGTATTAATTATGTTATCATTTGTTATTTACTCATTGTCATTGTTCCATTTGCTTGTATTTTTCTAAAACACAATTCTGTATTCACTACCCAGGTGTTTTGTTTATTTGTTTGGATCTTGAAATAAAGTGAATTGGATAGTGGAATTGTATGTTCGGAAAAGTTTCCGTATGGCGCCACCACTTTTTCATTCGAAATCAAATAATATAGTATCTAATTTACCTGATTGATATATCCCTTTTTGTAAAAATGAGTGAAAAAGTGGTGGCGCCATACGGAAAGTTATCCCTCCGTTTTGACACAGATCAATCTTTCGTGTTCCACTTGTGTCACACTCACAGGCATCAATTCAATGTTATGTCCTTACTTCCCTCGTTCCCACTCTTGGCACAATGCAATGCGGTAATTCCATTTTGAAAAAATGAATATCAGTTGATGAAACCAAGAAACAAGAGAAAAGAAAAAATAACGACACAAATGTTTAATAATACACACCTTTTTGCAGACGACGATTGCGGATTGCCTCATTTTTTCTAGTCTACCGCCACCAAGCGGCAGACCTAAATCCAATGCATGCAGTAAATGTCAACATGACTTGACGTGAACTTCGGTGTTCATTTCAAACCAGGATTAAAATTCGATATTTTGTGTCTAAATGTAAATTTGTGGTCATTTGAGTAAGCCTTAATGTCTCCATATCCTACAGAGTACAAGAACTGCCAACCTTCTTGGGCAAGTGTGTAAGTCACATTACTTAAAAAACTTGATAACTTTTCAGTTTGCTACTTTTTTGTTTTGCCACCATGTATCTTGTATGATGTTGACGAATTCCATGTTGACAGCCTTGTAATGTAAGTGTCACTGTCTGCATACCACAATCACACCACCACAGCCACACCGCGGATACAGTCAGACAGTGGTTGTACATCTTCATGGTTAACTTAATCAATAATTGGTGGGAAATGGCCGTCGCAGCCCCAAATTTAGTGCAGCCATTAAGAAAGCATTAATATAATGTAACAATAATGTGAATTTTATGGTTTAAAAAAAGCATGGAAGTGAACTTGATGCAGGGCTGTTAGTGTATGGTCCTATGTTTCGTTTTTGAAAGGGCAAGGGCACCAAGGCATTTTCTCTTTGGCAAAGGGCACCCAAAGTTAAAGAGGAAATTGCAAATTTCTAGTGGAGTATTTCAAGGGCACCAAGGCGATGACAATCGCCTCCGTTGCCTCCGTGAAGTATCAGGCCTGTTGATGGTGTGTTGCCATTCCTGATTGGTTGGTTTGGAACTTAGTTTACATGGTTTAGGCCGTAGGCCTACTCCTAGAACTATTTCGGTTTCGTCTGCTATTGTTGTTACGGGAGACGATAGCGGACGAAACCGAAATAGTTCTAGGAGTAGTTTAGGGCCACCTCTTTGTGACCTGGGACCTTGTTCTACTTCTTGTACATGTTGTAAGGCCAAGTAAAATAAATAACATGTTGCTCGTCCGGACTTTTTGAAAAAGTTGGTGAGGGAGGTCCTTGTTATTTGTTATTTTCAATTTTTCGAGATGGCCACCATGTCTAAGATGGCCGCCATATCGTATTTGAAGATGGTTTTATGGTTTTATGAGTATGTTCTGTATGTCCTCAAATTCCGTGTGTGTTTCTATGTCCATTTCGATACATTGTTATTCTTTCCAAAGAGTTATTCTTGCTTTAGCTCCAAAGTTATTCTGTGTGTGTGGCATCCTGTCCTGGTGCAAAGAACTGTGGCATGCAAACATGAACATGATGAAGGGCAAAACGTTTCAAAGTATATGAGTTTCTCATTATCTCATTATGCGTTGTGAAAGCATTTTTTTAGGCCGACATGCACATGTAAGAAAGATGATGAAATTGCTCACTAAAAATGAAGGGTACTATTTGAAATAGCTTTTCTTTTTTTCCTTTTTTTTCTCCCCTTTTTTTCCCCCCTTTTTTTCTTTTTTTTCTAAATAACAAAATAACAACAAAATTGAGGTGGGTGGGGACGAGCAACATGTTATTTATTTTACTTGGTTGTCACTAAAGTTGTGTGCTTTTCAGATGCTTGATTTGGGGACCTAAAAATCTAATTCTGAGGTCTCGAAATCAAATTCAAACATTTTAGTGGAAAATTACTTCTTTCTCAAAAACTACTTTAAAACATTTCTCCATTGCTTGATTGCTTGTTACCAAGTAACTTTTTATGCTGACAACTATTTTGAGTAATTACCAATAGTGTCCACTGCCTTAACTCTTTTGTAAAATAATAGACAAATTTCGCAAATGCTGAAGGCCTTTTTAATTTTAATGTTTTTTTTTTTTGCATACATTTATTGCTCTATTGTAAAGTGTTTTCTCTTTGTAGAATAATATTGCATAAATTAATTATATCACATGCCATGGGTCCATTGGGTTGGTAAGCAGTTAAAGGCAGTGTACACTATTGGTAATTGTCAAAGACTAGCCTTCACAGTTGGTGTTTCTCAACATATATGCATAAAATAACTAACCTGTGAAAATTTGAGCTCAATCGGTCATCGAACTTGCGAGATAAGAATGAAAGAAAAAACATCCCTTGTCACACGAAGTTGTGTGCGTTTAGATGGTTGATTTCGAGACCTCAAGTTCTAAACTTGAGGTCTAGAAATCAAATTCGTACAATGTTTTATACCATCAGCCTCTCCCCATTACTTTTCACCTATAAAGGTTTTATGCTAATAATTATTTTGAGTAATTACCAATAGTGTACACTCCCTTTAAGCTATGTATGTAAATTATGTAATTTATGCTTTCTCAAGAGTTTGTGGTATAGATACTCTGCCTATTGTGAATCTTGTTATTATTTTAAATCTCAACATAGGCACAAAATAAAATGGTGAAAATTTGAACTCAATTGATCGTCGAAGTTGCGAGATACAATATTGGAAGAAAAACAACCCTGGCTATCGCTTCCCAGGTTGTATCATAATTTGGGTGTGATCCCTGGCTACATGGCAGTTAACGGTTGTATGGCTTCTGACTGGCACCCCCGAACAAAGATATTGACAAAATAGGGACACCGCCAGATAGGGCAAGATGGCTCAGTTTGGTAGAGCGCTGGCACGTTAATCCAAAGGTCGTTGGTTCGAATCCCACTCCAGTCAATTCTTTGTTCAACCCCAATCTCCTGGACATTGTTGTGTAATATTGTAATGTAAATCTATCATGCATGGCATGAACATTGTACATTGTGTCTAAGGGTAGCCAATTATCCCATCATTGAATCAGTTACTGAAAAGTCAATTGACTGGCTGTTATTTGTAAATTGTCACAAACAAATGATTTGATGACAATGCTAGCTGAACTGACCTCCATGGGTAGTTAAAAGCTTCCATTGACTGCTATGACAACAGGCTAGACCATGTAGACTGGAGTCAACTTAGTGGTAATTATTAATGAGGAAACAGGTTGTGCTACATTGTAGCTAACTCATGTTTCATGAAATAATTTAAAAGTACTAAATCGATCTTAGGCGAGAGTGATAATAAAAATAATATGGTTTGATAATAATAAATATGTGTATTGACATCGATAAAGCTTTGTTTTTAAAGACACTGGACACTTGGTAATTGTCAAAGACCAGTCTCACTTGGTGTATCTTAACAATATCATAAAGTAACAAACCTGTAAAAATTTGAGCTCAATTGGTCGTTGAAGTTGCGAGATAATAATGAAAAAAAAAAACACCCTTGTCTCACGAAGTTGTGTGCTTTCAGATGCTTGATTTCAAGACCTCAAAATGTAATTCTGAGGTCTCGAAATCAAATTCGTGGAAAATCTTTCGCAAAAACTACCTTACCCCCTTAGAGGGAGCCATTTCTCACAACGTTTTATACTACAGCTCCTCATTACTCACTACCAAGTAAAGTTTTATGCTACATATACATGTAATATAGTTATTTTGAGTAACTACCAATAGTGACTGTCCACTGCCTTTAAAGGAGAAGAGATGTGTTGTGATAAGTCTGGAGGCTTTTGTTTTGGTTTTCACAAACCCTGAGAATATTGATCCACATACTTGCTCTACATGTAGACTGGCTGTTAACAGTGTTAACAGTGTTAATTTCATGGTTTAAAAACAATGACAAAGTCACATTGGTTGAGATTTAGCAGCCAGGCATGCAAGGGAATTAATTGAATTTCATTTTTTTGTCATTTTATTTGAAACATATACTACTGTAGGTAGGGCGTATAGCTTCCATTAAATTGATACTACAAAGACTTGTAAGCTTCGAAATAGGCTATTCTTTGCAGGAAAAAAAGAAGAAAAAAGAAGTTGTTTATCAAATAGAACTTGGATAGCTTGACTGTCAGTGTGTCGACTCAGGGAGAGTTTATTCCTCAGTGGTTGACTGGCGTGCCCCTTTTTCTTCCTTTACAATACCATTATGACACAAACAATTCTGTGTAATTTCTATATGGCGAAATCAAGTGACACCCTCAGTAATTGGCGTAAGACATCAATATTAGTTTTTGTGCATTAAAGGCAGTGGACACTATTCGCAACTACTCAAAATAATTATTAGCGTAAAACCTTTCTTGGTGACGAGTAATAGGGAGAGGTTGATGGTATAAAACATTGTGAGAAACGGCTCCCTCTGAAGTGCCATATTTTTTGAGAAAGAAGTAATTTTCCACGAATTTGATTTCGAGACCTCAGATTTAGAACTTGTGGTCTCGAAATCAACCATAACGCACACAACTTCGTGTGACAGTAGTGTTTTTTTCTTTCATTATTATCTTGCAAGTTTGATGACAGATTGAGCTCAAATTTTCACAGGTTTGTTATTTTAAATGCATGTTGAGATACACCAACTGTGAAGGATAGTCTTTGACAATTACCAATAGTGTCCACTGCCTTTAATCATGTTAATATCTGACAAGTCATGTGCACTTCACCTGTTCATCCTGGATTGCTGTTCCTGGTTTGTTGTGGGCTGGATCAAGGCTCTGCATGTAGTGCATGGCATGCATATAATATACTTGTTAATTAACGATGATTTATATCCTTTTTTTTCAGGGAACAATTTGTGATTTGTGATTAATTTATTATGAAAATGTTGTGAAATTATCAGAAATATTTTTTCTATGCTTAGAAAATGAGTTCTACAGCATTACAATTACATACATGTACAACGCCCAAATTAAATTTCTACCTGGTAACATAAAATATGTTGATGACCATTATGAAATTTCCTTGAAATTTCCTTCGGGATGGCACTAGACGGCACAGATAACTTTGAAACCTCTTTGAGAAAATAGAGTCAGGGCGAGAAGAGGCAATGGCCTTGACTCAATATTTATGCCTGATTATTGATAAATCCCAACCCCTCCCATCCTGCAGCACTCAGCACTACAATTTTATTTCAACTGGAAAGTCTTTTTAAAGACTAAAAAAAAAAAATTCAGCCCGTGCAGTTGATGAATTTCTTAGACCTTGAATAATTTAAACAATTCTCTGTCATTACCACAGCAGCTGATTTCTTTAATGAAATACAGCACCTAAAGTGGGAAAACTCGTACAGAAGCGCAATTTGACATCCAGTAAGACGGCTAACTAGTGGAATGAGAGAGGCTGGATGTTGGTTGGTCAAGGCCTACCCCTCCCCAGTCAGGACAGCCAGCTCGTCAATTGGAGTTTCTGTGTACGTGACGTTGGATCTGTGCATGACTTGATTAGATTGGTTGGTTGTATTGGACAGCCATGGATCGCAGATCTATCCTTGCACGGTTTGTGGAGGTGACTGGAGCCGAACCTGGTCTGGCCCAAGATCTTCTTGCAGGTAGCTTTGATTTGTTTATTTCAGCATTCACAGGTTTAGGCCATACGTGTCTGTAAAACATTTTACTTGCTACTATCTGTAGGCCTAACTTCATGAATTGGGGAGGATTGGGGTCCTTTGTGAGTGAACCTGGTCTGGCCTCAGATCTTCTTGCAGGTACTCAATTCGTTGCTTTTGATTCATGTTTATTTCAGCATTCACAGGTGTCTGTAAAATTATTTTCATTGTGAAAGGAATTAATTTTGTGTGGGCGGAGTAGAGTAACTGGGGAGGAGCGGGTAGGCCTAATCTTTTTGAGTGAACGTTCACATAATACGTACCAGTCGCATGCTACGTACCAGTTACCTGTTTTGTATTCATTATTATCGAACAGACGTGACTCAACATGCTCAACACCGAGAGCTGTGTATGTGCTCTGTGTTAAAGTCACCTGGAAGTGGTATTTTGTCAAAATAAAGCTTTTGTCACTAAAATATGTGTTTTGATGTGTGGAACATGAATAAACAATTAACTAAGGTTTAAAAAAAATAGTTTTCATGTTATTTACAAATTTGAAAATAAGCCCGACCCGAGAGGGCGCTGTTCGTGACGTCAATCGAGGTGCAATGAACCGCGTGCAGTGCCAACACAAGATAGTGATGCTTGGCGCAAGCTAAAAACATGCACTCAAAGTTGAAACAATACCTGATTTTTTTCACGTTAGGGAAATGCTCCTTTAGGTTCATTACGTCTTTCAGGTACCTTCCTCGACTTCCCCACTAGCTGGAAAAATTGTTGGGATGGCGTCATGTTTTAGAAAAGAATCTCTTCATGTCAAAATGTGTAGTGTATTCCGGATTCTCGAAGCACAACGGCTCGAAGTGTTTGCTGCAAACGCTGGGAAAGACTTGCAAACTGCCCCCATCTTTCATGTCTTTAGTTGTTTTGCTGCATACAGCAGCAATACACCTGGTCAACATTGCCGGAAAAACGCACACAAAAAAAACTTTTTTGAAACGTACAAACTCACGACTAGGACTTGAATGTACTTGCACGTACGTGTGTTCGATGTTCAATCGAGGCAATGTCTGCCTCGATTGACGTCACAAAAGGGGTAGGCGGAGTCACCCCCACACAACTTTATTTATTTTGTTAAACATATAAATCGTTGAAAAAAAATTACTCAAAAAAAGTATTTTATTGTTCAGAAACATATACTCTAATGTTTGAAGAAAGAAAAAAAATATGTTTCCAGGTGAATTTAAATGTGAATTTACACATAATATGACGATGCAAACAAAACCATATTTTGTGCGGCATAAGAAAAGCTTCCACTAGCGGCGAACTTTTGGCACACATGTCTGCATACTAGTACAACTTACTTTACAGTGTAAACTCTGAAAATCTGCTAAATTCCCGTTTAGGCATGCAAATCCAGCAGGGTATTTGTGCTGAGAGATAACAGTTTATTTCCACTGACAAAACTGATTGCACCTGTACAAAAGTCAAAAGTGTATTGTGGATATTTTCAGCAACTATATATTTTTTTTAATTATATGAAACATAACAATTGCTAACCTGTTTTTTTTAGTGAACAGTACATTTTCTGAAAGAAAAACAAAAAAATAAAAATAAAAACCCAGTCAAATTTAAGTATTACAAAGTAAGCTATTATAGGAAGCCTACATGTACATGTACGTACATGTACATAAGCATAAAAACTTCCGAGATACCTACAGTTACTTGAGGATAGAAACTGGTTACAGCAAAAATTCTGCTTTGCAATGTTGCAACTGGTTCTCCACTCATTTTTTGCTCAGCAAGCAAACTTGCTGAGCAGTATTTTCTGCTTCTAAAAAGTGGGCCCTGAAAACTGGGCATGGTGTGTTTACATGGTTAACTGCGAAATAGGAGTGAGCCTTAAAGGGAAGGTACACGTTTGGTAATTACTCAAAACAAATATTAACTCAAAAACTGACTTCAATTACAAATTAAATGAGTTTGTTTATTTTTCACTTCCAGGTCAAATTTTTTTAAGATCATTTTGATTTGTGTGAATGCCCACAAATATGTAGTTACACCATATTGCCAATAGTGCAGCCATATTTTAACAGGGTAGGCCTACACGTGTGTCATATGTAGGGTCTATTGTTAATCAGTGACCATGAGCAATGGTTGAGTACAAATGAAAAATTCAGGGTTGAAAAAAAGGGCTTGGAATTAAGTTCATTGTTTGCTCAAGGATAAATCTGATTTGATTTGCTGTATACGTCCTGTGTTGTGTGTATTATGCCTTCCATACATTTCACCATACTTTATGTTTTGTACAACAAGTTCTGTACAAATATTTGTACTGTACGTTGTGATCATAGAGTAACTATCATCAAATTTTCCCCCTACATCATGTACGTATGTATAATGTTCAGATGTTCAAACATTTTACCATCATTAGTGGTCTGAGTCCTACACATTGTTGAGTTCCTGCACTGTCCCCATCAAAATGCTTCGCTCTTACGTATGGTTTTTATTAAAACTCTGCTAAAGTGTTATTAAAATCTTTCAAATTGAAAAAGAATTCCCTTTAATAATTACAAAGTTCTGAAAATATGACGTCCAAATAAGTAAATTCTCTGGGGATTTTTTCATATTTTGTTTTAAGATGTGTGATGCAGAATTTTCATACACTCCTTTATTTCCAGTAGGCTGTATTTCAGAATTGGATCAGACGAGTTGGTCTATGAAAAGCGTTTGTAACCATTTGTTATAAAATGCATGGTTGGAAAGATGTTTTAAAAGTAGACTACAATTATCCACACAAATTTGCCTCCAAATTGCTATTCCTTTTATTTTGCGAACTAACACGGTCTGCCATTTATGGTCCCGAGTCAAAAATTTGACTCCCATAAATGGCAGACCGTGTTAGTTGACGAGGTAAAAGGAAAACCGTGCAATTTCGAGGCATGATTGTGTGGATCATTGTTATAATCTACTTTTACAACATCTAGCTACCCATGCATTTTGTAACTAACGGTTACAAACGCTTTTCAAAGACCAACTCGACCGATCCAAGGCAACGTTTCCTTTAATTAAATTTGTGCAGTATGACAACATCTCATATTCGTTATCAACTCAAAATTCTCAGGCATGACTTCAAGATCATAAAATCAATATTAAAGATTTTGACATTTCAAGTTGCTTTATGTAGGTCTATATCCATGTTGAGTTCCGGCACTGTCCCACATTCATCAAAATGCTTGTTATTCAATGCTTGGACTCTGCTTAAAAGTAAATGTCAATAAAAAACCTTTCAAATTAAAGAAATGATTCCCTTTAAAGGGTAGGTACACGTTTGGTAGTTACTCAAAACAAATATTATCTTAAAAACTGACTTGGTAATGAGCATTGGAGAGCTGTTGATAGTATAAAACATTGTGGGAACCGACTGCCTCTGAAGTACATGTAATGTAGTATTTGAGAAAGAGGTATATTTTCTCACTAAAATAATAAAAGACTTCTAGCTAAAAGTCTTTTATTCCTATCTGAAAGCAGACAAATTCGTCCAACAAGGGTGTTTTTTCCTACATCATATTCTCACAACTTTGATGACCGATTGAGCCCAAATTTTCACAGGCTTGTTATTTTATGCTTTTATGGGATACACCAAGTGAGAACACTGGTCTTTGAAAATTACCAAAGGTGTACAGTGCCTTTAATAATTAATAAATTTCTGAAAAAGTACGTCCAATTATAAGTAAGATCACCTGGGATTTGTTATATTTTGTTTTAAAGTCATATCTTACATACACCATGTACACCCTTTAATTCAGTACCAGGTAGGCTATTTTTGAACTCATGTTTAAAACAAATAATTAAATTTGTACAGTATGACAACATCTCATTTTCATCATCGACTCAAAATTCTCAGGCATTGACTTCAAGTTCATGGAATCAATATTCCAGATGTAAACATTTCAAGTTGTTGACATAAACATTTTTATTAGTTTATTTACATGTACGGTATGTCTGTATCTCCCACTCAGTGACAGTTCTCTGCTGGGTACACACATCATGTACTGCGTTGATTAATTTGACAATGAATGAAAGTGACTGTTGACATTTAATCAAACATTCAGACATAAATAGGCAGTTTTTTCTCTACAGTATCCTCTGTGTACAGTACAGATGCACTGAGCGAATAATTTTAGCAAATATTATATGGCTTTTCCTGGATTAAACAAACGACTTTGTAGTTTAGTCAGGCTGATATTGGCCAGCTTAGTATTTTTGTCTTGTAAAAATAGTTTTGAATAGGCCTAAAAACTTAATTTAAATTTTCTTTTTGCAGTTATCTTTTGACCCGCCCACCAAAAACAAAATTGAAATACATGTACGTACATTATAATAAAATTAACATCGACTAGAATTCTGAATGGCCCCAAGTATGGTTATAACTTTAAATCAAGAGATTTGAAAGTTACAATGTATTTTATCAGCCTCAAAGCCAACATTTTATCATAGTTTGTTTGTGTTTAAACAGCCAATAAAGGATGAACTATTACCTTTTTATGGCCAAATAGACATCGTAGATACCGGTTAATAATCATTTTACTCTCAAAATTTGCATTTAGTAATAAATAACTCGAGTCAAAAATGCACCCGGCCGCGCGGCTTTTTCAGCCGAGAGTCTAAAACGGCTTATAAATCTATTATAATGACCCCTTGACGCCAGTGACGATTTTCCCCTAATTGGGTTTGAACACAGTTCTCCAGCTTTGGCAAACTGAGGGCGCTATTTTCCACCAAATAGCCGCCACTGATGTCACGATTCCTTTGTCGCTCGGGTTTGTTTGACCCCGCGTTTTTCAGAAATTTGGCTTGGAGCGTTCTGGAGAAAAACCTATTTTTACCTTGTTTTAAAGACAGTGGACACTACTGGTAATTGTCAAAGACCAGTCGAGATAACAATGAAAGAAAAAACACCCTTGTCACACGAACTTGTGTGCGTTTAGATAGTTGATTTCAAGACCTCAAGAAACTTGAGGTCTCGAAATCAAATTCGTGGAAAATTACTTCTTTCTCGAAAACTACGTCACTTCAGAGGGAGCCGTTTCTCACAATGTTTTATACTATCAACCTCTCCCCATTACTCGTTACCAAGTGAGGTTTTAACATGTTTAAGCTGATAATTATTGTGAGAAATTACCAATAGTGTCCACTGCCTTTAAAGTGAGGTAAGAGACTCGTTTTATTTTTTTTAATGTTTCCTATGGACTGCAGCTATTAGAAAACTGCAATATCTATATATTTGAGATCATCCTTTATTGGCTGTTTAAGATATTACCTCTATTTTTATTCAATTGAAAAGCGTAAGACTGCTGTACGTTTTGGGTCTTGAGTGCTGTCCAGGGGCTAAAATCACAGACTTCTCGGGCCTGTAGTCCAGTCCACTGAGTCCAGGGTAAATTGGAGCCCTGAAATTCTCAGTACATTTAATTTGTTCAGGGCCAAATTTAATGGAGCTGGTGGAAAAGAAATTACAGTCTAACCTCACATAAAAATAGATGGAAAATTGTTTTCTCAAGATACTTTTTCAGAGTGAAGTTTGAAACATTGTCATTGGTTATTGACAACAATGGTCATTTGTCTGAACATGCTGAAGAGGAATGTTTACCTTCAGTCTAACTGTAAAGAAGTCCAATGTTGTTATAACTTATTACACAATAAAATATCTCTCAAATTCAGGGAACTTAAAAAATGTACAGGCCCATATTTTTATGAGATAGATTTCCTTTTCAAGTATTGAGAATAAGTTTTTTTTTAAGCAGTGTACACTGCACAAGTGCTGTGACAGTGAGAGAAAAGTTCATTTCAACTAAACACTGATACATGTTTTAAATTAGTTCATGTTCAGTTTTAATCTCTGTAATCATGGTAATTTTTGTGTAAATTTACTTTATATACGTACTCAATTGTGTTTGTGTGATAAAACTTAGATTGTTACAAACTTTGCACTGGAAGGGTATACATGCAATCGCAAGTAATCAGCATTTTAAAATGTGAGGTCAGAGACCTGTAGTCAATGTTTTTCACCATTTTCATA